>NC_132787.1:41562678-41863850 GCF_048418805.1 Vulpes vulpes | reverse complement strand
AACTATTCTCCCACGCTTTCTTTTTTTAAAGATTTTTATTATTTATTTATTCATGAGAGACAGAGAGAGAGAGAGAGAGGCAGAGACCCAGGCAGAGGGAGAAGCAGGCTCCATGCAGGAAGCCTGACAGGGGACTTGATCCTGGGTCTCCAGGATCATGCCCTGGGCCAAAGGCAGGCGCTAAACCGCTGAGCCACCCAGGGATCCCCTACCATCTCTTACTCCTTTTCGATAATCTTGGTGTTCCTAATATGGCTAATGGGAACTCTTTCAAGCTGAGCACTTACTTAGCACAAAAAGGCTCACTGTCTTCTTGCCTTGCTTTAGAGCTGGCATCAGCCATTTCTGGTTCATTTTAGTGTGAAGTAATATTTAGAAACCAAGATCTGAGCACAAGGTGTGCTTGTTTCTGATGGGATATCATTGCTTTTGTAGGCCCTTTTAGTGGTTAGGTCTGCGAAATAAAATTTAAAACATTATGAGTTTATATTTTCAGAACTGGACTGATAATTCCAGTTCTAATCTAGCATCTCATAGTTCTTGTCGTTCATGTTGTAGTCTTTTCCTAGCTTTTTGAGTTAGAAACTTAATTCATTTATTTCTGTTCTTTCTGTCCTGATACTTTTAAGACTATAACATTTCCCGTGATCACTGCTTTATCTTATTCCTGAGATTCTGACTTACACAATATTTTTTTGTTATCATTATTAATAGGAAGTTAAAGATTTCTAACAAGTCTTTATTTTTTACTTATTTTTTTAAAGATTTATTTATTTGACAGACAGAGAGTAGTATGCATGTGCAAGCACAAGCAGGGGGCAGTGGCAGAGGGAGAGGGAGAAGCAAGCTCCACAATGAGTGGGGAGCCTGCCAGGGGCTTGATCTCAGAACTCTGGAATCATGACCTGAGCTGAAGGCAACTGGTTAGCCACCTGAGCCACCCAGATGCCCTGATTTTTTTTATTTTGTTATTTCTGGTTTTTATTCCATTAAGATCAGATAATGTTGTTTTATTATTTCTATTTTTTGGAACTTTATTGCCCGGCTGACAAGGTTGCTGTAAGATTGATAAATTGATTAAAATACTTTTATATAATACAAAGTATCTACTCAGTGTATGTGAGGTTTTCTTATTTGCTATGCACTGTGATGAAGAATGTATAGTGTCATGTTTATCATTGGATTAACTGTAGAGGTTAATTAGAATAATGAAATCAGTCTACTAAAGTTTAAGTATATACCTAAAAATGCCATTTTGGTTGTTTGGTTCTTCTTTTTTTAATTTTTTAATTTATTTTTTGATTTTTTTAGTTTGGTTCTTATATAGCCATAGGTTTATAAAGCTTATATTTTATCTTGGTTTCTTTTTATTCTTATTGAGTATATTTTTAATAAGTTTTGGTTATTTACTTAGTGTACATTCAGAGTGTATGATCCATCTGAATTCACGATGTAACACTTGCATCTATCTATCAGGATGGTCCCATCTTTAAGTACTAGAGTGCCAAATGATATCAGCTTTAACATTAACAACACAATTTTCACGTAAGGACACATTTTCCATGTAAGATTTCCAGAAATAGGTAGTTCTAGGATTGATTCAGCAACTGCACATTGCCATGAAGGGCCCAGGAGCTTTCTTTCTTTCTGCCTTGCTTTCTTCAGTGTGTGGATAATGTATCTCTTCCTAATTGCAGTGTGGCTGCTGCACAGTCTAGCACCAGGTTTTTACCAGGCTGAATCTCCTAACAGTAGGAAAGAAAGTTGGAGCAAAAGGCTTCTTACTTTTTGAGAAGCTTTCTCTTTTATTAGAAGGTTGAAAATCCTTCCCAGAGGCCTTTAGATGTTCTCCATGTCTCATTGGCTAAACCAGTATAACATTTCTACCCCTAGCTAGGTCATCCCCAGCAAAAAGAAGTGGCATGCTTGGCTTAGGATAATCATTATTTGTCTCATGAGATGGGCATATTGCCTTCTGATCAAAGTGGGTGTTCATTAGCAAGTTAGAAGTGAGGATTTCTATTACCAATATTATACTGATTATTACCAGTGGTATTTGTCTCTGGACAGAACCTAATTGACAACTGTGCTTTTAATAAAGATTTTCTTCTGTGGAAAGGAAGCTGGGTGTTGCATAGTGCTTGGATGACTGTTCAACTATTGTAATGAGACAGTGAGTGGATTTAGAGAGAAGAAATCAAATAATTTTTTCTTCATTTTGAAGAGGATCTTGAAACTTTTCTCGGGTAAGAAAATAAATACATGCATCAGAATGATTAGATAATGTGAGTCTTGTTTATTTATTTATTTATTTTTAGTCAGAATCTGGAGAAGTGAACAGGAACACGGAACTGAAGAAACTTCGAATTTTTGGGGCTGGGCCTAAGGTCGTGGGCCTAGCAATGGGAGCAAAAGATAAAGAAGGTAAAATCTGTTATTCAGTCATGAAAAGAAATAAGGTACAGCCAAATGGTTCTGATAAGATTCAAATAATATTTGAATTGCAGTCGGCCTTGGGATTTTCTTATGAGTGTAAACTTGCAATGTGGTTCCTAGGCAGATTACCTTTTATGGTAGATAATCTTAAATTTAAGGTTTGGGGAAGCATATTATTGAATTTTTGAATTATTGAATTTTTATAATATTTGGAAGAGAGAAATTTTCCTTTTCCATGTCTAACATGTGACACAGAAATTTATAGTTTTCTAAAGGCTAGTTTATGAGAGGATGGTGAAATGAACCATCCTCACTTGGTGATCCAAAGCTTAAACTATTTATTTATTTATTTATTTATTTATTCATTCATTCATTCATTCATTCATTTATTTTCAAAGCTTAAACTTTTAAATTCACAGACAGGATTCTCCAACATTTAATACCAAAATGTACTGTGGAGAGCTTCTGACTTAAATTCTAATTCTGGTTTTGTTATTTTTCCATAATTGCTTAGGTATATTATGCCACTTCTAAATAAACTGCTTGAAGAAAGCCTTGTACTTTCAGTTTAATATGTTTGAAATTTTTCATGAGTAAAATTGCAAATGCAAAGATGAAGTTCCACGATTCTCTCTACATATGTGTCAGTTTTAAAACTTAGTTTAACAATGATTGTGTTGGATTTGTTTTTAATATATATGAATTTAATGAAATGCTGTAATCACAAGTTGTATTAATTATTACTCATTTTGTGATAAGAGAAATTAAGTCACAGTTCAGATTGTGGATGAGAACTCTGGAGGGTCAGATGATAGTGTCCCATCACTCTAAAAACATTCAGTGTGATAGGACCTACTAAATACATTATATTTCTTATCACCCTTTTAAGAATTAAGTGCTTTAATTATCTTTTTCATACTTGTACTTACTGCATTGGCTGGCAGTGATCTTAAAACTAGTCTCAAATTTGTCACTTATAAGTACTACATCCAAGCAGTATAGAATTAGTAGTGAAGCTCTCTGGAGCGTGATTGCCTGGATTAGATACCCAAATCTGCCACTGACTGGCTGTGTGATTTTGGGCAAGTTACCTAACTTCTCTCTATATTAGATTCTTTATCTTCAATGGGGATAATAGCATATCTACCTCATAGTGTTTTGAGATTTAATTTAAATTATTTTAAATAGTGTCTGGTCCATAGTAGGCTCTCAACATTAGTTTTTACTATTATTATATAACTATTTTTATTTCAAGATGAGGTCTCCCGAAGACGAAAAGTTACCAACAGGTCAGACGCATTTAACATGCAAATGAGACAACGGAAAGGAACTCTCTCTGTTAACTTTGTAAGTGTTCTGAGATGTGTCAGGAGGGAAAGGATTTTTTTTTAGTTTTGCACTTTTTATCTTGCTATATATTGGTATGCCGTTTAGTTCATTTGGTTAGAAGACTAGATGGTAAATCTAAAATTGCAGCTCTTGTTTATGTAATGTGAACCTTGCTCTGTCTGTTTACATTGATTCTTCCCCTAAGTCATACTCACATTATACCTTGTGAGTGAGAGAATGAATATGAATCTGTAAATTCTTGAGCTGTATTGTAGACCATGTTCAGTATTCATGCTCTTCCAAAGACGTTGTGTATAGGAAGGATGACATGGTAAATTTTATTTATATAAGTTGACTTTCAAGTAACCTGGATTTGTGGTCTTTATTCTGATAACTTGATACACTTTTATTAACTTGCCTGTAGAAGCATTGAGGAAATTGAGGAAGTTTTATGAAAAGGAGTTTAAATTCATTTAAAAAATATTCAGGATTTAAGTTATGTGTACTCTTCAGCATCCATTATTTTGTTTGCTTCAATTAAGGAGTTCCTGGTAAAAATTTAAGTTACTTATTATAGAAAATAGACTTTTATTTTATTTTGTTTGTTTTCTAACAGGTTGATCTCTATGTTTGTATGTTTTGTGGTCGGGGAAATAATGAAGATAAATTGCTTTTGTGCGATGGATGTGATGACAGCTATCATACATTTTGTTTAATTCCCCCACTACCTGATGTGCCCAAAGGAGATTGGAGATGTCCTAAGTGTGTTGCTGAGGTACAAGCCTAACTTTTACAAATCTTGTCTTTAATTAGCAGCAGTGATGCACACATACACACACAGATTACTCTGTGTATGTAATTACTCTGTGTCTGTGTATGAGATTACTCATTCTCAAAAGCCCTCACTTTGTTCTTCAGTGTTTAAAATCTCTAGGATTTCTTTAAGAGCAATATTGAATGAAAATATAATTGTATTGTGGCAGCTTACCTTTCAAAAATTTGTTTTCTGACTGTTGGTTAGATAATTCTGTTAATTGTTGTAGATGAATGATAATTTTGTTCAGAACATTCTTATTCCTGGAAAATAATAAAAATGAAGAGGACTGTAGGTTTTTTTTTTTTTAATTATAAAAATGTAAGAATCAGACATGAAAGTCTGGAACTTAGGATTTATGCATCCGGTTTTCACATTACCAGGTAAACTAATGATATCTGTTCGCTTATTTAAATTTTTAGTTAATTATACTGAATTTAAAAAAAAAATTATTTATTTTTAAATATTTTATTTATTTATTCATGAGAGACAGAGAGAGAGGCAGACACACAGGCAGAGGGAGAAGCAGGCTCCTCTCAGGGAGCCCGATAAGGGACTTGGATCACACCCTGAGCCAAAGGCTCAAGCCTTTGTGCTCAAGCACTGAGCCACCCAGGCATCCCAATTATACTGAATTATTCTTACTGAAAGATTAGTGTCCTGAAATATCTAATCTGTTTACTTTTTTTAACAAAATATTGTGATAGAATGTGGAAGGGAAGGAGTTGGCTGGACTGTGTCTAGGTGTATTCAAAGGTTTCAGTTATTATTCTCAAGGTTAGATGATTCAGAAGCAGTTCTACTCTGCTAGTTTGTGTTAAGATACTGGTCAGGGTGATTGATGGTGTGAAACATCCATTCCTATAATTAAATATTCTTGGAATACATTGGTGTCTCTCTATCCATTATCTTTCCTTCATCCATGAACATTTATTTTGTCCTTAGCTACATCCACTGAGAAACTCAGAATCGTAGGCATCCCTGGGCTTGATTGCATGTTGGTAGCTCTGCAGGTGTTTGTCTTGGTGTCAGAGCTTAAATGCCAGTCTTAGGTTCTGAAGCTGTCTTGTTACCACCCTCCTACTGGAAGGCTCTGAAAATGCAGCTGAGGTTCTAGCACATTATTTCCTGATTGTACATTGCAAGTGATTAACACTTGTTTTGCTGTGTAAGGTTGATTGGATTTGCTTCACTTAGAGAAATGGTCAAAGAAGGTAATGCCTGTGAGCCTTAATATTTTGTTCAGTTCATTTTCAGTGAGTTAATCTTGGGTATTTCTTGTTCTTAGGAATGTAATAAACCTCGAGAGGCCTTTGGATTTGAACAAGCTGTACGAGAGTATACACTTCAGAGCTTTGGAGAGATGGCAGATAATTTTAAGTCTGATTATTTCAATATGCCAGTTCATGTGAGTATCTATGTTTTAGGTCCATTTGGGGAGGTATGAAGATTTATTTGAGTCTAAAGCTTTTGGTTCGCTTTCATCATTTTTTGGGAAACAGCATGAAAAAGATGATAGAATATTAAATCTAAAGGTAAGGGGCCTGGCATCTGTTTCTTTCACTCGCTAATGTGGCAGTGTACTCGTTTTTGAAAAATCTTCTTTGATCTTTGAATTGTTTATTAGGCTTCTGTGAGTAATCTTTTATAGAAAAGCATGAAGTATGTGACAGTTGCTTTCTGTTTAGTTATTTGTAATACGAAGTTTGCTTCTTTTCCTAGAGGATCTTGGGCTTTTTTAAAATCCTTATCCAAAAAGTTTGCCAAAGCTATTAAAATTCAGCCTTGATTTTTGCATTTTCTTTTTCCTCCTTGATGTCCTGGGTCATCTTTATAGTTCTTAACTGGGAATTAGCTTACAGAAAAAGGCAGTGAAAGTTTATTATGTTTTTTCTGACCATCTCATTTGTCTTTAGCTTTTCCCTATCCTCGGTGAAAAAACCTAGGACCCTGGTCTTTTCAGTTCTGGAAAATAAGATTTTTTTCACTTTATCATGAGTTTATGTTCACTTTACCTGCATATTATGTTTTAGAAGGTTATGGTTATAGTGAGTTAGTAATTTGTAATCTTTGTTTTCCCTGTGTAGATGGTTCCTACAGAACTGGTAGAAAAGGAATTCTGGCGGCTGGTGAGCAGCATTGAAGAAGATGTTATTGTAGAGTATGGAGCTGATATCTCCTCAAAAGACTTTGGAAGTGGATTTCCCGTAAAGGATGGTCGGAGAAAGATGCTGCCAGAAGAAGAGGTGCAGAGCAGATAGTAGTAATTCAAACTTACCCCAAGTTGATTTACCTTTTGCACAGTAGAAGCTACCTTTCTCTATAATCTTGAGGGTTTATATTCATTTAATATATTAAATATGTAGGATTTGGACGTTATAAATGATCTGCTGTTTTAAAAACAATACAAGGTACCTTTAAGAATTTAACTTTGCATTATAAAACCAATTTAATTAGTTTAAAACTTTGACTCCAGATAAAAGAATTTTACCTAGCTCTTTCTGTTTGAGAATCTAGAAGATGATTTAAGAATTTAAAAAAATTACATTTCATTGATAGGTCTCAAATTAAGTTTCCTTCAATATCTGAGCAGGTAGGTTTTCAGGTATGTTTAAACATGAAATCCTGTAACTTTGGGGATGACCCCTGTATACAGAGCTGACTTAAGATAATCATTCATAAAAAAAAAAAAAGATAATCATTCATTTCTTTTTCTCATTATTTTGATCCTTTTCACTTTTTCTTTCCCTCTATAATTGGCAGTGATTCAGAGTTTTATTTCCTATTAAAAGAGTTACACATGGTTAAAAAAAAAGAAAAAAAAGGCGGCTACATAGTGTTATAGGATGTACAGCTAAAAATATAGCCACTCCAATTCTCTTAAGGTTACTGTTTGTAAGGTATATCTTTTCCCATTCTTTTTACTATGAAGCTCTTTTTTTTTTTAAATTAATTTATTTATTTATTCATGAGAGACACAGAGAGATAGAGAGAGGCAGAGACACAGGCAGAGGGAGAAGCAGGCTCCATGCAGGGAGCCCGATGTGGGACTCAATCCCCGGGACTCCAGGATCACGCCCTGGGTTGAAGACGGCACTGAACTGCAGAGCCACCCAGGGATCCCCTATGAAGCTCTTTGTATCTTAGAATCTAAAGTGTGTCTTTTATAGGCAATATATAATTGCTTTATTAAAATCTAGTCTGAGGGATGCCTTTGATTAGAGTATTTAGTCCATTTATGTAATATAATTATTGTTATGGTTGATCTATGTCTGTCATTTTGTGATCTTACATGTCTTGTGTGTTTTGTTCCTCTCTTTTTTGTAGCCTTTTTTTGGGTGTTAAACAGATATTTTTCATAATACCATCTTACTTTCTCCAGATTTTTTTGTTTGGCTGTATACTTTTTAGTATTTAATGGTTCTAAGAATTATAATATGCATCTTTTTAAAAATGGTTTTATTGACAATGTACAGCCTACTTCATGTTGATTCTGGTGAATATAGCAATTTTGAAAGTGTCTCTTCATTTTCTACTGTCTTTTTGTATATTGTTATACATTATATCTACATGTTGTATACATACAGCAGCACAGCAAAATAATTATTACTTTAAGCCACCTTTTAAAAAAATTAAAAGAAAAAAATCATGTATGCTTACACATTTACTTACAAATTTTCATTTTTGATGTTCTTCTTTAATTCTTGGGGGATCCATGTTACCTTTTGGGTTCATTTTCTTTCAGCCTGGAGGACTGCTTTTGTTTGTAGTGTGGGTCTGCTAAGCAATGAATTCTTTCAGTCCTTGCCTATCTGGGAAAGGTTTTTATTCAGGCTTCTTTTAGTCTTTCAGCAGTAAATGCTTCTCAATTTTTGTTTTCCTTTAGTTGATTTCTACTGCCTTGAAATGGTGGTTTTGGTAATTTTGTCCAGATTTATCTTTGTTTCCTGTGGAGGGGAATTGCCCAACATCTTCATATTACCACTGCTGGAAATTCTTTGCAATTAAAAGTCTCCCTCTTACCCAGATCTTCAGTGTGACAGAGGAAGACCCTATTTTATCTTCTTGTGCATCCTTCTAGATATGTCTATATAAGCATTTATATATTACACATCCAAAATTACATATTTCCTTTTATTGACTTGTTTTTTATTTAAGACTTATTTATTTTAGAGAGTGCATGGTGTAGGGAGGAGGAACAGAGGGAGAGGGAGAGAATCTCAGACACCCCACCAAGCATGGACCCTAAAGGGGGCTCAACCTCACAACCTTGACATCATGACTGAGCTGAAATCAAGCGTCACTTAACTGAACCACCCAAGCTCTGTCCCTTTTACATACTCCTTTTTTTTAAAAAAATATTTATTTATTCATGAGAGACAGAGAGAGAGAGGCAGAGACACAGGCAGAGGGAGAAGCAGGCGCCCCTTAGAGACCCCAGTGTGGGACTCGATCCCTGATCTCCAGAGTCATGTCCTGAGCTGAAAGCAGAGCTTAACTGCTGAGCCATCCTGGTGTCCCTTACATACTCCTTTTTGAACAGAAATGGAGTCTACCACTTACATGGTCTGTACCTGATTTGCCTTTTGTTTTTTGTTTTTGAGTCCCTTCAGGCCCTATCCAGTCCATCCTAATTTCTTATAGAATTACCTACCCAGTTTATTCATGGTACCATCTCATTGTGTATTATGCCAACCTATATCTGAGCAGTTAATATGTGTTGAGTGAAGTTTTCATTTTGTTTTTATGATCAAAAGGTGTATATTTTGACTTTTTTTTAAAAATTATTTTAGCCTTGTTAATTGATTTTTTTTCCTCCGTGAAGGTAGAGTATAGGTTACAATAATCAGGTTAGGATAATATAGATTAGAGAATACACGTTGGGTTTTACCAAGGGATAAAAAGAATGATTACAATAGATGGAGAACAATAAATTATATATGGGTGGTTTGTATAAATATAAAGAGATGCATCAATCTGAGTTTCTTTATACCCTCCTGTTGCCAAATGGTAAGCAATTATTAAATTACTGAAAAGAGTAATATAATAATAAATTATAATATATAATAATATATATTGAATAATATAATAAATTACTTCATTATATATAGCTCTTGCCTTTTTCTGAATTTTGTTTGTTTTGAATTTTTTAAGTTGTTTTTAAATGTATATTTATATCTTCTAATCTTAGAGACGATCATAGAATTTTTGATTATTTTGACTGTTAAACCTAATGATTAGTAATATACATATTAATCCTTTTCCATGTTTGAGTTTTGAATGGATATTCATTTATCTATTTCTACTTTTTTTTTTTTTTTTAAGATTTTATTTGTTTATTAGAGACACAGGCAGAGGGAGAAGCAGGCTCCATGCAGGGAGCCTGATGTGGGACTCGAATCTGGGTCTCAAGGATCACACCCTGGGCTGAAGGAGGCACTAAACCGCTGAGCCACCGGGGCTGCCCTCTATTTCTACTTTTGCTGTATTCACCTTATGTAAGAATGTAGAGAAATGCTGGGCTTTAACCAAGTGTAGTAAGCAGAGACAGGTGGTACAACTTTTTTTTGTAGACTGGGTCTACAAAAGACTGGTACAAAGACTGGGTCATTGATTTACCATTTATTTTCTAAGCAGTAATGTTTTTCTCAGGATCCTGATTTTGTGTTGAAAGATGGAATGAGAGAACCTATTTATTATAAAAGGATTTTAAGGACTAATTAGACTGTGTGTATAAAACGTTTGGACTTTTTAGGGGCATATGGGTGGCTCATTCAGTTGAGCAGCTAGCTGACTCTTGGTTTCAGCTCAGGTCATGATCTCCAGGTAGTGAGATTGAGTCCTGAGTTGGGCTCTGTGCTCAGCGAGGCATGTGCTTCAGAATTTTCTCTCTCTGCCCGTCCCCCCAAGCGTGTTTTCTCTCTCTCTCTCTCAAATCTAAAACAAAAAACAAAAACAATTGGAGTTCTTAGATTTAATATTAGTTTATTACTCTCTGAAAGTTACTATATTAGAATAGCATATAACTACTAGTTTTTCACCAGGAGTTATATATTTACGTTGAACTTCTGTATGAGTAACTCTTGATAGATATCTGCTAGCATATTTCTCTGGTATCATAGTTTACTAGGAAAGTACTTCTGAAGCTAATACATCAGTCTTATAAAAAAAATCTGTCTTGGGGATCCCTGGGTGGCTCAGCGGTTTCGCGCCTGCGTTTGGCTCAGGGTGCGATCCTGGAGTCCCGGGATCGAGTCCCAAGTTGGGCTCCTGTCATGGAGCCTGCTTCTCCCTCTGCCTGTGTCTCTGCCTCTCTCTCTCTCTCTCTCTCTCTCTATCATAAATAAATAAAAAGAAATCTTTAAAAAAAAATCTGTCTTATAAATATAGTGTGCTCTACCAATAAGGCTTCTGAGGAATAAAAATAGGCATAGAACTTGAAGCCTTGGAAACATTTTTTTCTTCTTGTTGTTGCTCCCATAATAAATCCTTGACTAAATCCTTTAATTCATTTTTCATTTTCTGTAGGATTGCCCTCTTTTTCATACTCACTGCTACCATCCTTGTCTAGGTCCTATCACATGTTGGGATGCTTGTCATAGTCTTACTTAATGACTACTTGTGTTGGGAGTCCCTAAGACCATCTCCAGGTTCCATGATTTTTTGGGGAGGACTCATGGCTATGATTTATTATAGTGAAATAATGCAAAGAAAAATCAACAAAGGGAAAGATGTATGGTCCAAGTCCAGAGATAACCAGGTAGAACCTTCCAAGGGTCCTCTCCCAGTGGAGTTACACAGGATATCCTAATATCAAATTGACAACATGTATGAAGTGTTGCCTACTAGGGAAGCTCATGAGAGGCTTAGTGCTCAAGGTTTTTATTAGAGGCTGATGACATAGGCACTCTCTGCTTAACACATACTAAAATCCCAGACTCCCGGTGGGAATGCAAGTGTACGTAAACCACGTTATACAGTCTAGGCATCATGAATCACTCTGTATTAGTGTAGGGAACTGTTTATCATATACATTTGCAGATACCAGCTGATAGAATGTTTGAAGGCTTTTTAAGAATAGCAGTCTTAAGCCTGTTAATGTTAACCATTTTCTGCTTACTGCTTCTCTCTTTGCTTTTATTTAAAATTTTAGGGTTGGAAGGTCTTTGGGAATTTATTATGCAATTCTATTTTTGTTTATGTTTGAAATTTTTCTTAATCAAAGGTTTAAAAATCCTAAAGATACTATGTTTATATTGTTTCATTTTTCAAATTCTGTTTTATTTCCCTTGCGAATACAGGATAAAATCCAAGCTTCTTAGTTTGAATCTTAAGATTAAAGGTCTAAGATTCTTCTTTTCTAATCTTATTTCCTATATTTCTGAGTGTGACTATTCCACTCTTCCTCTTCACCAGCCAGAACAGTATATTTTCTCTCTGTCATTTACTACCAAAGCTTATCTGTTTTTCCAAACTGTACTCAGGTTCTTCTTTTTCTATGAAGTTTTCTTAATGATGCAAACCTATGCTGATTACTGTTGTTCTCTGAAGAACTAAGAAATTACTCTTTTTTTTTTTTTTAAATTTTTATTTATTTATGATAGTCACACACACAGAGAGGCAGAGACACAGGCAGAGGGAGAAGCAGGCTCCATGCACCGGGAGCCCGATGTGGGATTCGATCCCGGGTCTCCAGGATTGCGCCCTGGGCCAAAGGCAGGCGCCAAACCGCTGTGCCACCCAGGGATCCCAAGAAATTACTCTTATCTGTATGTGGAGTTTAATATATACAGTCTTGTCTTGAAACTTTTGTATGTAGGCCTTGTTTCTTCAACTAGATTCATTATGTTTTCAGACAACTGACCAACCAACTAAAATATATGTTGAGTAGTATTTCTTGAAAGCCTTTTGGTTGTGTCTGACTTCAGATCAGGTCACGATTTTAGGGTCCTAGGATCGAGCCCTGGATCAGGTTCTGTGCATTCAGTGGGGTGTCTGCTTTTCCCTTTGCCCCTTCTGCTTGTGTGCTCACTCGCTTTCTCTCAAATAAATAGATAAAATCTTAAAAAAAAAATAAAACAACTGAAAATCTTTTTAAAAAAGCCTTTTGAGGTATGGATCATATGTCTTTACTAATTCTTTTTTTTTTTTTCTAAGATTTTATTTTTATTTTTTTTTAATTTATTCATAGAGACAGAGAGAGAGAGGCAGAGACACAGGCAGAGGGAGAAGCAGGCTCCATGCAGGGAGCCTGACGTGGGACTTGATCCCGGGTCTCCAGGATCACACCCCAGGCTGCAGGCGGTGCTAAACTGCTGCACCACAGGGGCTGCCCATGTCTTTTTTAATTCTTTTTTTTTTTTAATTTTTTTTTTTTTTAATTTTTATTTATGTATTATAGTCACAGAGAGAGAGAGAGAGGCAGAGACACAGGCAGAGGGAGAAGCAGGCTCCATGCACCGGGAGCCCGATGTGGGATTCGATCCCGGGTCTCCAGGATCGCGCCCTGGGCCAAAGGCAGGCGCCAAACCGCTGCGCCACCCAGGGATCCCTCTTTTTTAATTCTTAATGGAATTCCTACTTAAGCCTGTGCTGGACTTTCTTATTCTATCCTTTGTGACTCTTAACTATTCATAGAGTTTTCATTCTTTTGTGCTACGTTATGGATACTAGATACCCTCAAATCTGAGTTCTCGTTGACACATTCTCTCTTCAGCTTGGTCATTGGCTGTTAAACCTCTTACTTTGCAGGTTTTATTTTTTCATCTCTGTATTATGCAAAGTTTTATTTTATTTTTTTAAAAAATACTTTTATTTATTTATTCATGAAGGACACAGAGGAGAGAGACAGAGGCAGAGATATAGGCAGAGGAAGAAGCGGGCTCTATGCAGGAAGCCTGATGTGGGACTTGATCCCGGGTCTCCAGGATCATGCCCTGGGCTGAAGGCAGGTGTTAAAGCACTGAGCCACCCAGGGATTCCCTAAGCAAGGTTTTAAATGTATAAAAGTACACATAATGATGAACTTTCCTCCTTCCCTTAGTACCTGGCATCCAGGTTCAGTATTTAACAACTTTCTAAAGAAGGCAGTTGGATTCTCTTATCTATTTCTGCATTCACTCTGTTGTCAGTCTGTTCTGATGTCATATTATCATGTATCCTCTGGAAAACTCACACTATGTTCCTGCGAGAACAAGAGCGAAAAAAGCAAATAATATCTTTCAATTATTATGAAAAAGTTTGACTTTGCAGATTCCCTGAAATAGTCTTAGGTTCCCTTAGATCCCACATTGAGAACTGCTCTCCACAAGCATGATAAGCACTTGAGGGCTTTACTTATATGGTTTCAGGGATAGGGTTTTGAAACTTGGTGTCCAGTCTTTATAACCAGTCAGAAACCTCAATGAAAACTCAGACAAGAGCTTTCCTTTTTGATTTTGGCTTCCCTTCCTTTCTTTGTTTCTGGAAACTTGAAATTCTTTTTTCTTTTGAATTCATCTTGGAAACAAATGTTTTTGTTATTGTTAGAATTTAATATTTCTGGATGTGTTTGTAGTGGGGGTGATAATGGTTGACTTTCTGCATCATCTAAGTCTTTGGTGTTGGTGTAAATGGAGGATTATGTGTCTTATTTTTTGGTTTCATAGTATCTGACACCATTCTATAAATATAGTGGCAAACATTTTGAGAAGTTAGGCTACTGAGGGTAAAATGAAATATAATCTTGAAATGAGTCTCACATTATTTTACTAATGAGCCAGGGAGGAGTGGTTTAAAAAATTGCTCATATGCTTCAGAATAAACCAGAGGTATCTGAAATAGTTACTTCAGGGAAAGGGAAATCTAAATACCACCTAGACAGGAGATAGGATTAAATAGATATAAAAGTTACATGTTGCAGGGAACAAAGAGCACAGATTCTGTGGACTAGATTATTGTAAATATTATATATAATTTTTACTTTTTTTTTTTTTTTTTAGATTCCCTTGACATTTGTATTGGATATTTGTCATTTCTGATCTTGTATTTATTTACATCTTTTTTTTTTTCTTTATAGGAATATGCACTTTCTGGTTGGAATTTGAATAATATGCCTGTCCTAGAGCAGTCTGTTCTTGCACATATTAATGTAGACATCTCTGGTATGAAGGTGCCATGGCTCTATGTAGGAATGTGTTTCTCTTCTTTCTGCTGGCACATTGAAGATCACTGGAGTTATTCTATCAACTACTTACACTGGTACGTATGATCTTTGTTATATGCTAAGTAACCTTTTTAAAGGTGTAATAATGCTAGGTATATATTAGTAAGTACTGAATTTAAAAGTATTTTCTACCCAAAATAGGATAATATATTGAGAAATGTAGAGGTCCTAAATATACATCTCAGATACCCTTCCCTTTAAAGTATGTGCATGCAGCAGAGCCTGGAGTTTTAAACCAAATGATACTTATTTGGAAATCATTAAATGATTTTTTTTTTTAAATAACATTTTCCCTAAAAATGCCTGTTATATGTGTGTTCATTAAACTCTTTGGGTGAATTCGTGTCTCCCCACATACTTGCCCAGTTCCTTGTCCATTATTATAATGTCAATTAAATGATATTTTTCTCCATTTGGAAGATACTACTCAAATCACACTGCATAGTACTGGAAAACTAAAGTGATTTTGTTTCTCTGCTTTGTCACCGTGCTATGTAATATAACTCTTAGCTACATATGGCTATTTAAATTAGTTAAGATAAAGTAAAGTGTGTGTGTGTTTTTTTTTAAGATTTTATTTATTCATGAGAGACACATAGAGGCAGAGACATAGGTAGAGGGAGAAGCAGGCTCCCTGCAGAAAGCCTGATATGGGACTCGATCCCCGGACCCGGGGATCATGCCAAGCCACTGCCTTAGGCAGATGCTAACCACTGAGCCACCCAGGTGTCCCAAGATTAAATAAAATTAAAAATGTACTTTGTAAGTCATAGGAAACATTCAAGTGCTGTATGGTCACAGGTGACTAGGGCCCCTGTATATTGTCCAGTACAGATCTAGAACATTCTCATTATTGCAGTATAAGTTCTGTTGGAGATAGCACTGAATTGTATTAGGATTAGGAGATTCAGCTTTTTATAAATAGCATGACTCACTAAATCCATTTCCTAGGAGTACAACTTAGTATTATAAATGAACTCTAGTCCACTAAAGTCTAGTGCATTAATGATGGCAAGTTTTTGGTCTTTAAAATTTGTAAATGAGACGGGGGTGCCTGGGTGGTTCAGTGGTTGAGCGTCTGCCTTCAGCTCAGGCTGTGATCCTGGAGTCCTGGGATTAAGTCCCACATCGGGTGCTCTGCATGGAGTCTGGTTCTCCCTCTGTGTCTCTGCCTCTCTCCCTGTGTCTCTCATGAATAAATACATAAAATCTAAAAAAAAAAAAAAAAAAGATTTGTAAATAGAACTCTTTTCAATATTTCAACAATTTCTAGCCTTGCTTTAGTTTGTTGGATAGTAAAATTCAACTTAATGAAGTTATGTGAAGGTCTTCTACAGAGTGTTGACTTCAACTTTGATCATTGTGGGGATAATTGGAATGTCTAGTGGACTTGGGAATCAAGGTAGTATGTCAGTATTTTTTGGAACAATGTTTATTTTTTGCATAGTGTCTTTCCTATTTGAAGATACTATTTATTGATTCACCTTAAAGAGTTTATGTGCTTTGAATTACTTTTCTAATAGTAGTGATAAGTATATATCTACCTATTTATATACCTTTGCCTTACCTCCTATTATGAACAGATCTAAGAGTTAGTTTGCCAGAATTCAGGGTGTATAATCTGTGACCATGGAACAAGACAATATTAATTATAGTTTAGTGGTTTTGAATGAGAGATCCTGGCCTCATTAATACCATGCTCACCTAGCTAAACAGTTATTTCTTTTGCTAGGGGGGAGCCAAAGACATGGTATGGTGTGCCATCTCATGCTGCAGAACAGCTGGAGGAGGTGATGAGGGAGCTGGCTCCTGAGTTATTTGAATCCCAGCCTGATCTCCTGCATCAGTTAGTCACCATCATGAACCCTAATATACTGATGGAGCATGGTGTGCCTGTGAGTCTTTTTGTGTCTCTACTTCTGATATTTTAACTTGAAAGTTATGTTAGCTTTTCATTAGACAGAAGCACAACATACCTTGTTTTGTAACTGGAAGCAAAAGAACATGTCGTATAGCCAAATTAAAATTTATATTTCTTTAGTTAAGAAAGAGGTGTTTTAAAGTATTAATCATACTTTATATGTGGCTGTCTAATAAAATAGCCTTCTGTTTTCAATAAACCATTATATCCTGGTTTCGACAGAAATCTTGTATTCTTTACTGTCTTTGTTTTAGCTAAAGTATATTTTAAGTAATACTTATCTTTGAAGATCATATTTCATATAAAGATTTCACAGCTTTTTAAATATGCAATAATGAAATATACTATAAAAACCTTTACTTTTTTCAAAAAATATTTTATTTATTCATGAAAGACACAGAGAGAGAGAAGCAGAGACACAGTCAGAGAAGCAAGCTCTATGCAGGGAGCCCGATGTGGGACTTGATTGCAGGATTCCAGGATCACACCCTGGGCCGAACCACTGAGCCACCCAGGTGTCCCCTTTTTTATTTTTTTTTTTAAAGATTTAATTTATTTTAGAGAGAGAGAGAGAGAGAAGGTGAAGGGGGGGCAGAAGGAGAGAGAGAATCTCAAGCAGACTTCCCACTGAACATGGAGCTTGACAAGGGGCTTGATCCCACTGAGATCATGACCAAAGCCGAAACCAAGAGTTGAATGCTTAACTGAGCTGTGCTGGAGCCCTACCTTTTTTACTTTTCAAATTAGTTATGACAATGATCATTAAATTTAAGCCACTACTACTAAAGTTTATAAATTTAGTACATTTGGTGTATACGGTCAAATATTCATCACAACCTTAACAAGAAAGTAGTTTGAGTAAAAGTACTGTTAATTTGTCTTTATGTTTTTAGAAGATTTTCAGATTATTTATTCAGTTATTTATTTTTTAGAGGGGAGGGGAAGGGCAGAGAGAGAGCATCTTAGGCTACATGCCCAACGTGGAGCCTGACGTAGGGCTGGATCACATGACCCTGAGATCATGACCTGAGCCAAAATCAGGAGTCGGACACTTAACTAGTTGAGCTACCCAGATGCCTAGTGTCAGATTGTCTTTAAAGATATTATTTAGGGATCCCTGGGTGGCGCAGCGGTTTGGCTCCTGCCTTTGGCCCAGGGCGCCATCCTGGAGACCCGGGATTGAATCCCACGTCGGGCTCCTGGTGCATGGAGCCTGCTTCTCCCTCTGCCTGTGTCTCTGCCTCTCTCTCTCTCTCTGTGTGACTATCATAAAAAAAAAAAAAAAAGATATTATTTATTAGAGAGCGGGCGGGTGTACAAGTGGGGTGGGGGGTGGTGAGGACAAAGTGAGAAGCAGACTCCCCATTGAGCAGAGACCTCGATGCGGGACTTAATGGGATCATGACCTGAGCCAAAAGTGGGGTGAATTTATACTAGCATCTGGGACTTTTCTAAAGACATATAGTTTTGGAGTGGCTGGGTGGCATGCATAAACACTCTAAATAAATAAAGACACAAAATATTACCATAAAAATAAGTGGGATTCAGGAAAACTGATTTTGGGGATATCTCCATAAAATGTGATCTAATTAATTAGTTAATTTCCAAAAAAAAATAATTATCCAAGAATAGGAGGAAATTCCATCTTTTTGTTATTGACAACAGAAGGATAAAAGGAATAAAAGAAAAATTCTCTTAATTGTAAAAATTGTATTAAGTTTCAGAAACTAGTAGCCCAGTGAGAGTAATGTTTTATCTTTGAGAATTTGTCTGCTACTTCTTGTTATGGATTATTATAATTTGTTATCAGTGACTATTTTAAGAAGGTAGAGTTTGGGCTGCTTCTTGAACCCTGGTACTGTTTTCTGAAATGTGTAGGTGAATGCTTTACTGTTTTAATTTTAGAGAATGCATCTGAAAGTGACTGATAAAAATCTCTTCCTCTTTTTTGTTGTTTTATTTTGTTTTGTATCCCTGTTCCCACTTTGCGTTTAGGTGTACAGGACCAATCAGTGTGCTGGCGAGTTTGTTGTGACGTTTCCTCGTGCCTATCATTCTGGATTTAACCAGGGCTACAACTTTGCTGAAGCTGTGAACTTCTGTACTGCTGACTGGGTCTGTTCTATAGCAAGTAGCTGTTGTACGTCTACTAACACCCCTGGAAAATGCAACTTAGTTGCCTTATTTGTTTAGCTGGGGAGGGGAGGATTCATGAATATTTCAGTAGAGAGTGAAGTGACTGTTGTAATTTAGAAAGTTCAGTTTGAGTTTCCATTACAGTTTTTATTTGGAAGATTTTATAGTTCTTTACTTCCCATCCATTCATTATTTTCCCCATTCTGTTTGAATTTTAAGTGAGCAGTTGATAGGTTTTGAATCTTTCTTTTCTCAGAGACAGTGGTTCCTCTAGTCTTTGCTTCCTCTTAGCAACTTGAGATTTTTTTTTTTTTTAAGATTTTGTTTATCATGAGAAACACACACACACACAGAGAGAGAGAGAGAGGCAGAGACACAAGCAGAGGGAGAAGCAGGTTCCATGCAGGGAGCCCGATGTGGGACTCAATCCCAGATCTACAGGATCATGCCCCGGGCTGAAGGTGGCGCTAAACCGCTGAGCCACCTGGGCTGCCCGCAACTTGAGAATTTTATAATGAAACTAGATTTTTTTTTCTGACCAGATCTTTTTAAGAATTAATTTTACCCATATTTTCAAATATCTCAGATTATTATTTTAAAAAGTTAAAAGTTTTTTTAAAGATTTTTATTTTAAAGTTTTTATTTCTTTAATACTTTCCTTCCTATAAACAGGTTATTTTTCTCTTCCTACAATTTTGTGGCTTTTCAATTTCTTTTTAAAAACTTGTTTTAAAGATAACTATAATACTGAGATCTCTATATTTTTGTTTAAATGATAATGCCAATGCTATTTTGCTTTTTTGTATGAGGTGGTTATCAAAAATTAATTAGTTGTGATTATGTCATATTGGTTGGGAAAAGACTGCAAATTTATGATTCACTCTTTGACTTTATTTTTCCTTTAGTAATTTTTTTTTTTTATCTCCTCTCAACATTTGGGGAGTTGTTATGTTTTGTTTTGTTTTGTTTTTAAGAGAGAGAGTATGCAGAGGGAGAGAGAGAATCTTAGCAGGCTCTGCCCTGAGTGCAGAGCCTGATTCGGGGCTCCATCTCATGACCCTGATGTTAGGACCTTGAGATCGCAGCCTGAGCAAAATCAAGAATCAGACACACAACTGACTGAGCTTCCCAGGTGCCCCAAGGAGAAATATTTTTTAGTAATTGGGTCTTATGTTTTCTGTAGGTACATAAATTTATTAAATTTCATGATTTTTGTTTCCTTGGTTAACGAATGATATGATGAGTAATCTGATCTAGTAATTTAACACTTATTATTAGGCTTAGGAAGTAACAGAAGCAAGACTGAGCTTAGGACTTTCCCTTGGGTTTGAGCTCTGATTTTTAAAATTCAACTAACATTTATTAAAATGTTTATGATTTACTTGCTTCTTGGCTTGATGTAGGTAGGAAATAGAGATAATTCGGAAATGGATTAGAGATGGTTTCTGCCTTTAATGTGTTTACTGTTATTGATGTGTGGCTGTAGGCAGCTCTTTTAATTTCACTGGGCCTAAGTTTTTTACCTGGTAAATAAGTAAAGATACTTTAGAGATTCTCTTAATAACCTCAGACAAGTTAGATGATATATGTAGGAATCTTTGAAACTCTTTAGAAGAACAGTGTGGTAGAAATGAGTTATTGCAGCCTTAGATTGGAATAAAATGATATTACTAGGTTTTATAGGTCATAGTGGGCAATCAGTTCTATTTTATGTGGCTTCTTTAGATTATAATAGTTAAGATCTGCATATCTTCTTGCCATTATTAAATTTTTTTTAATTTATTTATTTATGATAGTCACAGAGAGAGAGAGAGAGACAGAGAGAGAGGCAGAGACAGGCAGAGGGAGAAGCAGGCTCCATGCACCGGGAGCCCGACGTGGGATTCGATCCTGGATCTCCAGGATCGCGCCCTGGGCCAAAGGCAGGCGCCAAACCGCTGCGCCACCCAGGGATCCCTTCTTGCCATTATTAATAAGCCATATGAGAAATGTTTAACAAGTAGATATTTATGAATTAGGAAATGAAAGAGTTGTATATTGTTAATAGACAAGATAATTGCTAATCATAAGTATAATTATTTGTTTGGGAAAGATTGTTCCTTTAAAAGAATATGCAGGGGCACCTGGGTAGCTCAGTCAGTTAAGCATCTGACTCTCAATCTCAGCTCAGGTCTTGATCTCATGGTCATGAGGTCAAGCCCAGCATTGGGTTCCCCACTGGGTTTGGAGCCTACTTAAAAAAAAAAGAGCATGGAAACACTGCTTGATTCAGAGATAGTCTTATATTCTCAAAATGTGATTCTTGTGATTATCTTCTGCCTTTCTCAAAATGGAGGTGAATTCTAAAAATTTCTTAAAGATCCGTTTTCTTATTTTTTCTTTCATATTGTAGTTTTCTTTTCTTTTTTTTTTTTTTTTTTCATATCGTAGTTTTCAAATATAAACTAAAACTCTGATTTAAACCACCCAGTTCGGGATCCCTGGGTGACACAGCGGTTTGGCGCCTGCCTTTGGCCCAGGGCGCGATCCTGGAGACCGGGATCGAATCCCACGTCGGGCTCTCGGTGCATGGAGCCTGCTTCTCCCTCTGCCTGTGTCTCTGCCTCTCTCTCTCTCTCTGTATGACTATCATAAATAAATAAAAAAAATTAAAAAAAAATAAACCACCCAGTTCTTTCACTGGACATGAGGATATAAGTTGGGGAAAAGTGGAGAGAAACATTGAGGTGGGAGGGGGAGGAGGAGCAATGGAGGGAGTGTATGTGTGTGTATATACAGGCACACCTTGTTTTGTTGCACTTTATTGTGCTCTACATATATTGCATCTTTTTTTTTTTTTTTTTTTTTTTTTACAGTTGAGGGCTTGTGGCAACCGTGTGTCAAGACAGCAGATCTGTTAGCACCATTTTATTTATAAAATGGCACCACCATAGCATTTATTCACTTCATGTTTCTGTGTCACATTTTGGCAATTCTGGCAATATTTCAAACCTTTTTGTTATTATTTGTTGTGGTGATCTGTGATTAGTAATTATAATTTGCTGAAAGCTCTGGTGATGGTTAGCATTTTTTAGCAAGAAAGTATTTTTGAATTAAGGTGTGTACATTTTTTTTTAGACATAATGCTATTGCATACAAAATAGACTACAATATAGTGTTGTTTTATATGCACTGGGAAACCAGAACATTCATTTGACTCACTTTATTGTAATAATTTATGGTGGTCTGGATCTGAACCCATAGGATCTTCAAGGTATGCCTATATAGTATAATGAGTGTCATGATTTGGTTAAAGAAATTTTTAGAATTTATCTTAATGAGCGTGTCTAATGATTTATGAAAAGTGATTATTTAGTGATTTATTTCACTTAAGGGAGAATAAAGTACATAATCTCGTGATTTCACTTTGAATTCTCTTTAGGCCAGACAGGTTTTTTTTTTAAGATTTATTTATTTATTCAGAGAGAGAGAGGCAGAGACATAGGCAGAGGGAGAAGTGGGCTCTTCACAAGAGCCTGATGTGGGACTTGATCCTGGATCCCTGGATCACAACCTGAGCTGAAGGCAGCAACCCAACCACTGAGCTACCCAGGTGTCCCCAGACAGATGTTTTTAAAAGAATTTCTAGATGCTAAAATGTAAACTGTCTTTTGCTTTTGGTTCTTAGAATAAATTAAGAGTGAGTTAATGTGAATTGCTGAAAAAATAGTACTTTTTTTCTCCCCTTTTCTGTTTTCTTTTTTTAACTTTTAATAACATCTCTGCTTTTTGGTCTGTGGAAACTTTTGTGCTGAATATGTCCACTTAACCCTTTATTACCTGAATGTTTTTCTTTTTACTCTTTTTTTTTTTTTTTTTTAAGATTTTATTTATTTATTCAGAGAGAGAGAGGCAGAGACACAGGCAGAGGGAGAAGCAGGCTCCATGCAGGGAGCCCGATGTGGGACTTGATCAGCCTGATGTGGGACTTGATCCCGGGTCTCCAGATCACACCCCAGGCTGCAGGCAGCGCTAAACCGCTGCGCCACCAGAGCTGCCCCTTTTTCTTTTACTCTTAAGGCAGCTTATGTTAGATGGTTCTAAAGGAGTTTGCTTCCTCATTTAAATATCAAGGAACTTGTATTTCTTGTTCTCCATAATGAGTAGAAAACCTATATAGTAGCATAGGCTAGAAGCTTAGCATCTCAAATTGTGAAAATTTTCTGTGGGAAGGCCTTTGAAATTCCTGCTAGGCCATAAAAATTTAATACTTACAGTTACCTCTTATATTTAAATAGAATTTGTTATTCTCTGATAAAAGAGAAGATCTGTTTGTTATTCTGCCTCTTTTTTATGATAAAAGGATAGTGGTTTTGTTCTGGAATATATTATAAGCAAGCGATTTAATTTGAAATTCTTGTTTATAGTTGCCCATTGGACGTCAGTGTGTCAATCATTACCGGCGGCTAAGGCGTCATTGTGTCTTTTCACATGAAGAACTCATTTTCAAGATGGCAGCAGATCCAGAATGCTTAGATGTGGGCCTGGCTGCCATGGTGTGCAAAGAATTGACTCTCATGACTGAAGAAGAGACAAGATTAAGGGAGTCTGTTGTACAAATGGTGAGTTTGCAGGTCATATATTCTGTATTTGATACTGCTCAGAGAATATACTAAAAATTAAACTTGTAAAAAAATAAAAAAATAAAAAAAAAATAAAAAAAAAATAAAAATTAAACTTGTAAAAAGAACCCATTTTCATCTTTCATCTTTGATTACTTTAGAAGGTGAACACAAAAATCACAGGTTTGGAGAAGGTATATGTGTGTATACATATGTTTACACACATATGTTTTTAAAGATTTATTTATCTCTCTAAAGAGAAAGAGCATAATAGGGAGGGGCAGAAGGAGAGAGAATCTCAAGCAGACTCTGCTGCTGAGCATGGAGCCTCACGTTCAGGCTTGATCTCACAAGATCAAGACCTGAGTTGAAACCAAGAGTTGGGTGCTTAACCAGTTGCCTGACCTAGGCATCTTGGAGGAGGTATATTTTTATACTTGTTATTTTGGGTTCTATAAATCGAAAAGTTTTAGGAATCTTCATGTCATCTCTAGATTTTAAAAAATGGAATCCTGTCACATTGAATTTCTTAGGTATATATTTATTTTTAAAAATCTTTACCTACAGTATTATTTCTTTAAGAAAATTCAAATCCTTTCCTTTTCTCTGAGCTTTGAAATAGAATAAAAGTTGTGTTTCTGGTGATTTCAGTTGTCACATTATATTGATCTGGTTTTTTTTTTTTTTTCCTCCTTCTAAATAATTTAATGATGTAGTGAGTAGGAAGTACTGAATAACCAAGTGTCGGGATTTCTTCTTTTTCTTTTTTAACTCCCTGTTTGGAAGCTAGTTGAATTTCTTTTTTTTTTTTTTTTTTTTTTAATTTTTTTTATTATTATCATTTATTTATGATAGTCACAGAGAGAGAGAGAGGCAGAGACACAGGCAGAGGGAGAAGCAGGCTCCATGCGCCGGGAGCCCGATGTGGGACTCGATCCCGGGTCTCCAGGATCGCGCCCTGGGCCAAAGGCAGGCGCCCAACTGCTGCGCCACCCAGGGATCCCGCTAGTTGAATTTCTGATGGAGTTCCTTATAGTGGTGGTAGCTGGGCAGGGGATGGCCATACCCTTCCCACAAGTGCTGGGATTTTGAATGCTTAGAATAAACTAAATCTGTCACAATCAAGATAATGAACATATCACCTTCAAAAGTTTTCTTATGCCCCTTTGTGATCCTTCCTCCTTATCCCGTTCCCCGTCTTCGCTGATCTCAATTGCACCCCTACCAGGAAAACACCAGTCTACTTTCTTTAGTGTGCCCTTTTAAAAAGTGTCTTATTTAAATTTTAATTTAAAAGTATAAACTTTATACCTTTTTTTTACTTTCTTTTAACAGAATTACTTTGAGATTCATTTATGTTTTTCCATGTGTTAGTTGTTTATTCCTTTTAATTGCCAAGTATTATATCTTCACTTATGGACATTTTAATTGTTTTTAACTTGCTTTTTATGATTAAGCTGCTGTGAACATTTCTGAACAAATTTCTATGTTGACATATGCTTTCATTTCTCTTGGATAAATACTAGAATGGAACGGCTGGGTCATATGACATGTGTATGTTTAATTTTTTCTAAAAACTGCCAAATTGTATTCCAAAGCAGTTTTTACAGTTCTGCCAGGAATAGGAGAGTTCCACTTGTCTTGCAGTCTCACTGACACTTGGAATTTTAACTTTAGATGTTCTAATAGGTTTGTCATGGTCGTTCATCATGGTTTTAATTTTAGTGACTAATGATTTTGAATACCTTCTATGTGCTTAGTTACTGTCTATGTATCTTTGAGGGAAGATTCTGTTCAAATCTTTTGCCCAACTTTTAAAACTTGGGTTGTTATTGAATTTTGAGAGTTCTTTGTATATTTTAGATATAAATTCTTTATTAAATAGGTGATATGACAATATTTTCTTCCAGTATGGCTTGTCTTTTTTTTGAAGAAGTTTCTTTGGTTTATCAATTTTTTCTTTTGTGGCTTGTGCTTTTGGTAATATCTAAGAAATCTTTGCTTAACTCAAGATCATAAAAATTTTCTCGTATGTTTTCCAGAAATTTTACAGTTTTAGCTTATACATTTACATGTAGGGTCATTTCAAGTTAATTTTTGTATATGGAGTGAGGTATAGATCAAAATTTGTTTTCCTGCATATGTCACTTATGATTTTAAGCCCTTTTCTGAGAATACTAATTTGAGATCTCCTGTTCTGGCTTAATTGGTTTTATTTTTATTTTTATTTTATTTATTTATTCATGAGAGACACAGAAAGAGAGAGGCAGAGACACAGGCAAAGGGAGAAGCAGGCTCCATGGAGAGAGCCTGATGAGGGACTCGATCCTGGGACTCTGGGATCATGCCCTGAGGCAAAGGCAGACACTTCAGCTGCTGAGCCATCCAGGCATCTCAGAATCTTAAAAAATAAATAAAATAAGCAATTTCAAAATACTATGTTAAATTTGAAGCTAGCAGAAGTTGGTTCATGAGGATTAAGAAAGAAATCATCTCTGTATCACAAAATGCAAGGTGAAGCCGCAAGTTATCCAGGAGATCTAACTATGTTCATCAATGAAGGTGGCTACACTAAGTGCAGATTTTCAATATAGATGAAACCACCTTCTTTTGGAAGAAAATGCCATCTAGGACTTCCATAGCTTGAGAGAAGTTAATGCCTGGCTTTGAAGTTTCAAAGGAGAGGATGACTCTTGTTAGAGACTAATATAGCTGATAACTTTAAGTTGAAGCCAGTGCTCATTTGCCATTCTGAAAATCTCAGAGTTCTAGGAATTGTGCTAAATCTAACTCTGTGTTCTATAACTGGAACAACAAACCCTGGATGACAGTATATCTGTTTACAGATGGTTTGGACCTAGTGTTCAGAGAAAAAGGTCCTGCTCATTGACAATGCATCTAGTCACCTAAGAGCTGTGATGGTGTTCAACAAGATTAATGTTTTCATGCCTGCTAACAGAACATCTGTTATTAAGCCTGTGGATTAAGGAGTAATTCGACTTTCAGATCTTATTATTTAAGAAATACATTTTTTTGTTTTGTTTTTTGTTTTTTTTTTTTTAAATTTTTTTAAATTTTTATTTATTTATGATAGTCACAGAGAGAGAGAGAGAGGCAGAGACACAGGCGGAGGGAGAAGCAGGCTCCATGCACCGGGAGCCCGACGTGGGACTCGATCCCGGGTCTCCAGGATCGCGCCCCGGGCCAAAGGCAGGCGCCAAACCGCTGCGCCACCCAGGGATCCCAAGAAATACATTTTGTAAGGCTTTAGCTGCCGTGAATAGTGATTCTTCTGATGGATCTAGGCAGAGTACATTGAAAATCTTCTGGAAAAGATTCACTGTTCTAGATGTCATTAAGAACATCTGTGATAGGGGATCCCTGGGTGGCTCAGAGGTTTAGCGCCTGCCTTTGGCCCAGGGCCCAATCCTGGAGTCCCGGGATCGAGTCCCGCGTCGGGCTCCCGGCGTGGAAACTGCTTCTCCCTCCTCCTGTGTCTCTGCCTTTCTCTCTCTCTATATGTATATCATAAATAAATGAGTAAATCTTAAAAAAAAAAAAAGAACATCTGTGATAGATGAAACAAGGTCCAAATAACATGAACAGGAGTTTGGAAGAAGTTTCCAGTCTTGGCATGGATGACTTTGAGGTGTTCAAGACTTCATTGGTGGAAGTAACTGCAGATTGGGTGGAAATAGCAAGAGAACTAGACTTAGAAGTAGAGCCTGAAGATATGACTGAATTGCTACAATCTCATGATAAAACTTTAGGAAATGAGGTGCTGCTTCTTATGGATGAGCAAAGAAAGTGGTTTCTTGAGATGGAATCTACTGCTGGTGAAGATGCTATAAAGATTATTGAAACGATGACAAGGGATTTTAGAATATTACATAAAATTAGTGGATAAAGCAGTGGCAGAGTTTGAGGATTGACTGCAATTTTGAAAGAAGTTCTAATTGTGGGTAAAATGCTGTCAAACAGCATTGCATGCTACAGAGAAGTCGCATGGGAAAGAAAGCGATGATATAGCAGACTCCATTGTTGTCTTTTTTTTTTTTTAAGATTTTATTTATTTATTCGTGAGAGGCACAGAGAGAGAGAGAGAGAGAGAAGAGAGAGGCAGAGACACAGGCAGAGGGAAAAGCAGGCTCCAATCCATGCAGGGAGCCTGATGTGGGACTTGATCCCAGGACTCTAGGATCACACTCTGGGCTGAAGGCAGGGGCGAAACTGCTGAGCCACCAAGGGATCCTCTGTTGTTGTCTTTTTTTTTTTTTTAATTCAGAATTTTAATTATGTACCTAAATAGCAACATGAGAACTAGGAGTTCTAATGCTGGACATTATCTCTAGGTGAAAGGATTTCCGATTAGTCCACTGGTAGTATGGTATCACCCAAGATAACAAAGAAGCCTCGTATAGTTTTTCCTGAAGAAGAAAGCCAATTTACTACATTCAGTACTGACTTCTCTGCTATTTTTCTGTAGAAAATGTATGGAGTTTCCAATGTTTACCTATAACTGACTAAAATGGGCAGAGCATGGAGCATTCTACTTATTTCCAGGTGAATTCTTCACATTTCCTGGCTTTTGAAAGTTCTCCTTCCACAAATCTTCTACGACTATGTATCCACAAATCTTATATGACCCCAGTCATATAATTTTTCCCCACTGACCTGGACAAATACGATGGCTTGTTGTGGATAATAAAGAGAGGCAGCTAGTCCCATGAACCCAGGTGGATACACCAGCTTCTTTATTTTTGACCCTCTAGCCAAAAGAAGTCCAACAATGCCAGCAAAACCAATAACACCAAGTCTTGGAAAAAATCCAGGAGGTGCATTTTGGAGATATTCATAGCTGTCTAACCCCCATTGAACCAAGCTCTGCATCTTGGGCTTTGTTTGTGAGTACATTTCCTGACACCAACTTGTATATGGCTCGCAATAATGTCGGAAATGTGAAATGCTTTCTTCAAGTTGGGTCCTTGGCTCCTCCACATATTTAGATTGACCCTCAGGAACCGAGTAGAGTGAAAGCTCATTAACTTTCACAGAAGTTTTGTGAGGTGAGTCCCTTTTAGGTGACGCATAGACTTTAAAGGTGAGCAGACTCAGGCTGGCTGGCCCCACAGACCTCTGAATTACCTTGAACATCTTGCTGGCAGAGGTGGCTCCGGCGGGGTCCTGTTATTGTCTTAAGTAGGCTGCACGCCCACTGTGGGACTTGGACTCAGGACCCTGAGATTGAGAGTTGTGTGCTCTACCAGCTGAACCAGCCAGGTGGCCCAGACTCCATTGTTTTATTATAAGAAATTGCCACAGCAGCCCCATACCTTCAGCTACCACCATCCTGATCAGCAGCAGGTTGATCAACATGGAGGCAAGATCCTCCATCAGCAAAAAGACCAACTTGCTTAAAGGCTCAGATGATGTTGAGCATTTTTTAGCAATAAAGTATTTTTTAATTAAGGTGTGTACATTGCTTTTTTAGACATACTATTGTATACTTGATAGGCTACGGTATAGGATAAATAAAACTTTCATATGTGCTGAGAAAACAGAAAGTTCATTTAACACACAGAGAGGCAGAGACATAGGTGGAGGGAGAAGCAGGCTCCCTGTGGGGAGCCTGATGTGGGACTTTATCCCAGGGCCCTGGAATCACGCCCCAAGCCAAAGGTAGACACAACCGATGAGCCACCCAGGTGACCCTGATCAAATTTCTTTCTAAGGACTGTTTTTTCTATAAACTTAGCTTCTTCCTGCGCCCTTGAGACACTGATCTCCATTCTTTCTTTGCATATTGTGTACTTGTCTCTCCTATCTTGAAAAAAGTCATTTTATTTCCTCCCAAAAAACTTCTGGAGTGGTTTTCTGTGGTCAGTACCCTCATATCCTTTTTGTCCCTTTATCATCACTGTCATTCTGACTTTCAGAGTTTGCTAGTGACTTTATCACCAAGTCTCATTATTCTTTGTCATCTATCCCTGTGACCTCTTTTTGCACTATATATTGCTGCTTTGTTCCTTTCCCTCACACTTGCTTTACTGCTTCTTCAGCCTCTGATGACACTTGCCAGTCACCTTTTTAAAAAAAGACTTATTTATTAGAGCAAACTGGGGGAGGGACAAAGAGAAGGAGAGAGAGAATCCACAAGCAGGCTCCCTGCTGAGTGAGGACCCTGAGATCATGGGCTGAGTTGAAACTCAGCCAACTGAGTCACCCTGGTGCCCCTTGCCAGTCATTTTAATTATTTTCCTTATCCTCCTCAACTACCAGTGTTTGCAGGGTGCAGCCTTTGACCTTTTATTGTTTTCCTTTTGTGTTCCTTTTCAAGGAGTTCTTAGCCTTTCTTAGGATTTTACCTTGTGGCTTTATTTTTCAGATCTTAATGTTTCCTCCTACTATGTGCAAACACAGGAATTATTGTCACTTTGAGAGGGGTGTCATTTCCAGTCACCCATTTGTAATCCAAGCCTCTCTGGGATTACATTTATTTTTCTTTAGCTTTTTGTCATCTCACTTTCAGCACCTGAGATAGAATATCATCATCTCCTCTCCATCTCTACCTTTTCAGGAATTACTAATTGCCAGTAAGTGTTAGGATCATTATGTAAAAACTTAATGTGATCCTTAACTCATCTGTCTCTTTCATAGTCATCTGGTGTCTGGTTTGAAGTTTTTGTTTATTTTGGCAATGTCTCTTTCACTTCCAGTCTCCCCCCCTCCCCTTTTTTTCTTTATTGGTACCATTTGGTTCCATTCCTTAATTTTCTCACCTTCAGGACAGCCCCGGTGGCGCAGTGGTTTAGCGCCACCAGCAGCCTGGGGCATGGTCCTGGAGACCCGGGATCGAGTCCCACATCAGGCTCCCTGCATGGAGCCTGCTTCTCCCTCTGCCTGTGTCTCTGTCTCTGTCTCTGTCTCTGTCTCTCTCTCTCTCTCCCTCCCTCTCCGTGTGTGTCTCTCATTAATAAATAAATAAAATCTAAAAAAAATTTTTTTTAAATAAAAATTTTCTCACCTTCATTATTTCAGATAGCCTTTTAATTTTTTCTCCATTCCCTCCTAATAATTTATGATTTTCTAAGCTATATAATTTCCAGCACTACAAGGAAAAATTGTTCTGTGATAGAAAAACTTGGGAAATGGTAGATTAAGAAAAAAGTAAATGGGGAAAAAATAATAAATGGGATTCTTTACTGTAAAACTTCCATGATATGCTGGTGTTCATTGTTAATCTCTTAAGTTGGGAGGGATATGGGATATAGTAATACATAGCATTTCCCCATAGACAACTTATTTATTTTTTTTGTAGAATATCTTCCAGGACTAGTAGTTCCTGGAGCATACTTTAGAATTTGGTATAAAATTTCTTGATGTATTTTTTTTTTTTAAGATTTATTTATTTAGGGGTGCCTGGATGGCTTAGTCTGTTAAGTGTCTGCCTCTGGCTCAGGTCATGATTTCAGGATCCTGGGATCAAGCCCCATATTAGGTTCCCTGCTTAGTGAGGAGTCTGCTTCTCCTTCTCCCTCTGCCCCCGCCCCCCCCAAGCTTGTGTTCTCTCTTTGTGTCTCAAATAAATAAAATCTGCAGAGAGAGAGAAAGAGCAAGTGAGCAAATGAGTAGAGGGGAGAAGGGTCAGAGGGAGAGGGAGAATCCCAAGCAGACTCCCTACTGAGTGTGGAGCCTGATGTAGGCTCGATCCCACAACCCCTAAGATCATGACCTGAGCTGAAATCAAGAGTTGCTCGCGTAACTAACTGAACTACCCAGGTGCCCCAAATGTCTTGATGTATTAATGAATATCCTGTTTGCCAGCTGTTCTGAAGCTGTGTAAATTCTTGTAAGCTAAGAAATACCTGCAGTTTATTTTGGAACCATTTTTACATGAAATAATTTTAAAAGCAAATATTAAATGCTAATATGAGATGGAAAGATATGAGAGGATAGTTAAGAGACATGTAGATTAAGCCAATAATCAAAAACAAAATCTGTGTTGCAAGAACTGAATTGTGTCGCCAGTGAATAAATTACTGGGTTTTTCCCTTGTGTAAGTGAAAAAAGTTTGCTCTCATAGTGGAATTAGGTTTTATAAGTACCTTTCTCAAATAAGTAGTAACTTTAAAGAGAACCTTTATGTATTAAATGGGAGTCTTTATAAAATGCACTTTAAAAGCTCTTATTTCTTAAGCTGGAAGACTGAATTTAACTTTGTTTTTGACGTCTTGCTGAAGTAGATTATATTTTGATTTGCATAGTTTAAGTAATTTTTATTACTTTATCTTTGCATATGTTTGTATTTATCAGTGTTATTTTCAGATCATTGATACTAATATATATCTGTATTTAGGATTCAAGGGTATATTGTCTCTGGGACAAAAGAAGTTTTTTAAAATTTTTTTCTTATTATAAGGAGAAGACAAAATCCTGTGAAAAGAAATATATAGCTTCATGAATTGTAACATAGTAAACTTTGTTGTCATTACAATTCTGGTCAAGAAATTGAACTTTGTTAGCCACCCCAAAGTACCCCCCAATTATAATTTCCTTCCTTCCCCTCAAAAATGGTTATTTTGTCCTTTGTAGTAGTAAATTCCCTGCATTTAAAAGAATAATTGTTATCAATCAAATGTATTCTTACACACCAAGGTTTAGTCTTTCCCATTTTTAAAGAATTAAGAATGATTAATTTTAGAAAATATTTTGATGTGGCATCGTACCTCCCATGTTTATAGCTTAAGTCAGATTTACCTGTAGAAAAAAATTTAATAATTTGAAGTTCTTTGATGCTTGAGAGTCTAGGACCTGGTGTAGTGACATGAACTATATTTCAGGGTGTCCTAATGTCTGAAGAAGAAGTGTTTGAACTTGTTCCTGATGATGAGCGACAGTGTTCGGCATGCAGAACCACATGTTTTCTCTCTGCTCTCACGTGCTCCTGTAATCCCGAGCGGCTTGTGTGTCTCTACCATCCAAATGATCTGTGCCCCTGCCCCATGCAGAAGAAATGTCTTAGGTAGCCGTAAGTTTCTTGAAAAACTTGTTACTTCTTTTAAAACCAAGTGCACTGTTCTTTGTAATTCCTCTTTCCCGTGTATGCACTGGTAACTTTTCCTTGTCTCTCTGTGTCCCTGCTGAGGACTAGTCCTTTAAAGTTGGCCTTAAATTTGGCATCTAATGTTAGTTTTTTTTATCAGTTGATTTCACATGTTCCCTGTCTCTTCCTGTGTTAAAACTCTGTGGATGGCTTGGATTTAAGACCCTGTTACCTTGGTAATTGTATTAAGCTGATTGTACTTAAAATTTATTTTCAAATTGTTGGTTTTTGCAAAGTTCTTGATTTTTCTGGCTTTTTGTTTATTTTGTCTTGTTTTTCTTTGGTTTTAGATACCGCTACCCATTAGAGGACCTCCCTTCTCTTCTATATGGTGTGAAGGTCAGGGCACAGTCCTATGACACTTGGGTCAGCCGTGTTACAGAAGCTTTATCTGCCAACTTCAACCACAAAAAAGGTTAAGTTTCCTCCTTTTGTATGCATACACTGAAATTACTGTCACATTGAAAGAGGCCTTATTTTGTGTGCTTTTTCTCCATTAAGGAACAACCTAGGCCTCAGGTGAGATTGGTGACTAATGGGTTGGTTGACTAACTACAGATTTACTTTTCTTTTTGAGAATCTTCTTTTACTTAAAAAGTTAATACAAAATGGGATAGATAGCTAACTTGCAGCAGATACGTGTCTTGGGGAGCCACTGATAACAATGGACTAACACTAAAGGTTAATTAAGAATGAGGAATTTCCTTCCTGGAGAGAAATTTTGTTTAAGGTTTAGGAATGAGCTCCTGCTCTTAAGCTTCTATTGCACTGATGAGATTTTCACAGCTGCGATGTTTCCACTAATAGAGCGATGACTAACTTGAGAGAGGTTGGTGAGTATTTTTAAATGGTTTTTGATGTCTGTGGTCATAGTATATAGCTTTATTTTTACAGATTTGATTGAATTGCGGGTAATGCTGGAAGATGCTGAGGATAGGAAATATCCAGAGAATGATCTCTTTAGAAAACTCAGGGATGCTGTAAAAGAAGCTGAGACTTGCGCTTCTGTGGCTCAGCTGCTTCTGAGCAAAAAGCAGAAGCACAGGTAAGATGAAGAAGAGCTCTCCAGTAGTTTCCTGTGGGTTTCCTGGTTTTGTCTGTCTTTCTTTCAGGGTAAAAGCCAAAAACTTAACTGGCCTCTTGTGGTGGCCATTTCCGTCCCTCCTCCAGTCATGTCCCAATCTTATCTCCTCCTTCTCTTCCTTTCTTGCTCTACTTTGCATTCTTCTTACCTTTTGTGCTTTTCATACCCACCACATACATTTCTGTTTAGGGCCTTTGCACTTTTTCTTCGCGCTCTGAGTGCTCTTCCCTGATACCTAGGTGACTAGGTATCACTCACTTCTTTCAGGCCTTTTTCAGATATCTGACACATTCTTGAAGAGGTCTTCCCTGATAACCCTGTATAAAATTTCATTGCAACCTTTTTATTCTTTCCTGCTCTCTTTTTCTCCTAGCTCTGTCACTTCCTGATACACTGTTTATTGTCTCCTCCTTTCTTTCCCAATCCCACTAGAACTACATACTAGACTAGAATGTTGGAGACTTTTTTATCCTCTTTTCATTATTGTTTCTTGTGCTTAGAACAATGTCTGGCTTATACTGGATGTGCAATCAATATGTGTAAGTAAATGATACTACATGCTGAAGGCAGGTGGCAGTAAAGAGTAATAACCTTGATGGATGCAGGAGAGGCTGTGTTAGAAAGGGGTGTAGAAGTATGCACCCTTGATTTAATGTAGTTATATGTGTTAAATTTTCTGTGGTATTGTTTCGTATACAAATTACTGTGTACATTTTTTAACTTACCATTTGATTAGAGAACCTTTCTTTGAGACATCGGTCAGCAAATCTTTACCTGTCATTGGGTCATTAACCCCTTTGGAGAACCTGGCAAAAGCTTAGGGACCCTTTTCTTGGAAAAATGCACATATACATATAATTATGAATCCATTTCAAGGAGATTGATCGTCCCCTAGCCAAGATAAAGGTCCTTGTTCCACATTTTAAGCTTTTTGAGGTAAAAGATTTAGGTTTTTTTTTTTTTTTTTTTTTTTTAAGATTTTATTTATTTATTCATGAGAGACATACAGAGAGGCAGAGATATAGGCAGAGAGAGAAGCAGACTCCATGCAGGGAGCCCAGTGTGGGACTCTTTTTTTTTTTTTTTTTAAGATTTTGTTTATTTATTCATGAGACACATACAGAGAGAGAGAGAGAGAGAGATCGGCAGAGACACAGGGCAGAGGGAGAAGCAGGCCCCATGCAGGGAGCCCAACGTGGGACTCGATCCCGGGTCTCCAGGATCAGGCCCTGGGCTAATGGCGGCGCTAAACCGCTGAGCCACCCGGGCTGCCCCCAATGTGGGACTTGATCCTGGGACTCCAGGATCACGCCTTGGGCCGAAGGCAGACACTCAACCGTGAGCCACCCAGGTGCCCCAAAGATTTAGTTTTATTAACGAACATAGTATTTTACTCTGAGGAATTCACTGACTGTTTCAAATGCTCAGTACTTGTATGATTGGAGGAACTATAACTTGGAGTTGAATCTTTGAATAATTAACTAATGATTCAATTAAATCAGTTAATTGAATAACTAATTTGGAAGTGATCACCATTATAGTACAACCTCTCAAACACTCATATTCTGGGATTGCTTGGGTTATAATTCTAGAGAGACTAGCAGCCCCTTTGATATCAGATGGCTATGAATTTTTCTTACTTATGTCTCATTATTTCATATTAGGCAGAGCCCAGATAGTGGGAGGACTCGGACCAAGCTGACAGTGGAAGAATTAAAGGCCTTTGTCCAACAACTTTTTAGTCTTCCATGTGTCATCAGCCAAGCTCGACAAGTAAAGGTGGAGTATTACATTTTTTTCTTGGATAATATCCTTTGTAGTATGTGTTTCTGTTTTGGGCAAACAAAATATTGTGTCTAGACTAGTTTGTTGTTTGCTTGTTTGTTACATAAGTGCTGCTGTTTGAAGTTTTTCAGTAGGCAGTAAGAATCCCCTGGCTTTGGTCTTAGCCTTTAATTCTCCTTTTAAAATTCTGGAAACAAGAGTAGGTAGTTTAGAATTTTTTCTACATTAATTTTTGATCAGAATTCCCATATAGCATAGATGTAACTGAAATGCAAGAAAATAGTTAAAAGAATTGGAATGTATCAGTAAGTTATTAGTTCATGAGCTTTTAAAAATGTGAGCTCTGAACTTCTTAGGACCCTGGTGGTTTCTTGAATATTTCTATTCTCAGAAAGCATATATCAAATATATTAATGAGCATAGGTAGTAATTCTCTGATAGTTTGTGGTGTGTTTTGTGATTTGGCCATGGGCAGGTTATCTAAAATGATTTTTATCAAGGTTATCTTGTGAATTCTAGTATCAGTTCTGTTTCTGCTGTTATTCCATGTTGTAGGAGCATTTTGGTAGTTTACCATGCTTTCCTTCCCGAGAGGCTTTCCTCTCTGAGCGTCTGACACCACACACTCTGGTTTTCTTTGCTCATTTGCATTTCCTTCTCTCTTTTTTTTTTAAGATTTTTAAAATTTATTCATGAGAGACACACAGAGAGAGAGAGGTAGAGATACAGGCAGAGGGAGAAGCAGGCTCCATGCAGAGAGCCCGATGTGGGACTCGATCCCAGGTCTCCAGGATCACACCCTGGGCTGAAGGCAGCGCTAAACCGCTGAGGCACCTGGGCTGCCCCCTTCTGCTTATTTTTAAACTGTATTTCTCACTTTATCTCCCATCATCTACTTTAGAGCAAGACATTTCCCTGTAAAAGCTTTTGCAGTTATCTGTCCTGCCTGAACTGCTCTTCCTCCGGATCTTCATATAGTTCCCATCTCTGGCTCCTCATTTTAATTTCAGTTCATCTCTTTTCTGTGACCACCATTGCAAAGTAATATGCCTGCCTCCTCTGGTCCTTCTCTGTTGTGTTGCCCTGTTTTATTTTCATAGCATTTAAAACTGACACATTTTATTCAGGTATTCGGTGTCTGACTGACTGTTCATATTAAAATATGTTCCATGAAGACAAGGACTTTGAATGTTTTAGTGTTGTGTGCTTAGAGCAGTTAGCTGCGTGTGAGTCTGGTGTTATTAAATATTGTTTGAATGAATTAATCATATTTTATTTTTTTATTTTATTTTATTTTTATTTTTTAAAGATTTTATTTATTTATTCATGAGAGAGAGAGAAAGAGGCAGAGACACAGGCAGAGGGAGAAGCAGGCTCCATGCAGGGAGCCCGATGTGGGTCTCGACCCCAGGTCCCCAGGATCAAGCCCTGGGCCGAAGGCGGCGCTAAACCGCTGAGCCACCCGGGCTGCCCCAATTAATCATATTTTAAAAGTAATTCTGTGTAAGTACAGGGAAACATATTTATGTTTTTAACTATCTGGTGCTATAATGGTGAGATTATCAGACGGTTTAGAATTTGATAGTTTACCTGAACTATGTCTATTCCATACTCATTTTGTATCTTTTAAATTTGTTTTTTATTTTTATTCTTTTGACTTTTTCAGAATCTCCTGGATGATGTGGAAGAGTTTCATGAACGTGCTCAAGAGGCCATGATGGACGAAACCCCAGATTCTTCCAAACTCCAGATGTTGATAGACATGGGCTCTAGTCTGTATGTGGAGCTACCCGAATTAGCCCGACTAAAGCAAGAGCTACAGCAGGCTCGATGGTTGGATGAAGTAAGACTGACCCTGTCAGATCCACAACAGGTCACTTTGGATGTCATGAAGAAACTGATTGACTCTGGGGTGGGGTTGGCACCGCACCATGCTGTGGAGAAGGCAATGGCTGAACTACAGGAGCTCCTTACAGTCTCTGAGAGATGGGAAGAAAAGGCTAAGGTCTGCCTACAGGCAAGGTGAACACATACATTGGTGACTGTTGCCTCTTTAATAACTAAGGGTAGAACCAAAGGAAGAACACAGGGATCTGTTTCATTAAATATTTTATTAGATGTTTTACGCCTTCCCTCACCAATCACAAAATTATCAAATAGGCCTGCATATAAACAGTTTCAAATATTGTGGGCATGCTAATGGAGAGTACTTTGCTAGGTACTTTAAGTAATATAAAGTAGTTTTTTGTTTAGAACCTTTCATTATTTATGCTATAGTTCAGAGCTAAGAAATGTAAAGTTCACTGCAATATTTTATTGTTAACTGAGAGGTACAAAAAATGTTTGTTTGTTTTTTTTCTCCTCCTCAGGAGTTCAGAGGAGGAGAGGTCATTGTTATCTTTGGTGGTCAGAAGACAAACTTGAGAGAAAAGAAAGTTTAGGTAGAACTTTGAAGCGTGAGTGGGACTAAAGTGGAAGAGGAGTAAGAGAAATATTATAAGCTGAGTTTTAGGAATATATAGGGTGTGTTTAGGTGACAAAAGTTAAATGGGCTTTACTGGAGTGGAGGGTTTATGTAGGAAAGTAGTGGGAAAGAAGAAGCAAGAAAGACAGGAGAATATTATACAGTTGCATTAGCTTTGGCATCCCATTGGATTTATGAGATTTTAGTAAAGCATTCATTCTTGAGTGTATATCAATCAACAAGACTGTAATGTTCTGTATGAAAGTATTTCTTCAGCTAAAATTAAGATATATGATTTCTCTTGTGAGGATGAGGAACTTGGCATACTTAGATCACATAATTACTAAATAATGCAGCTCAAATTTAAAGCCTTTTCCACTTCATTCCAAAGTCTTCATGTACTTAAATACTCTGTCAGCCATTTGTTTTGGTTGCAATTGATGGAAAAAGCCTTAGATGATTCAGTGAACATAGTTCTGTTTAGCCAAGAAAAGGCTGCATATATTTTTGCTGGATAATTTGCTCTCTAGTTGCCATGGAGGATACATATTAAAATGTATCCATAGCTTTTTCTCTTTGAAACCTTTAAATTACTCTGTGTCTTTAGATTCACAACTATTCTAGGAAGAAGCTAAATAACTTTGGGATGCAAAACTATGATTTGATATACCTGATGTAACTTACTGTAATCTACAGAATGAAATTTTATTGGTTATGTTATTTTAAAACTTTCTCTCTCTCATTTTTCCACATTTAGTCAGTCACCAAGTTCTAATGATTTTGCCTCTGAAATGTCTTTCATCTCTGTCTTCTTCAGCTCCATTGTCACTGACTTAGTTATGGTACTTTTGTATTTTCCCTTAATCTTTGCAACTCAGTAATATTTATGGTATACCTACTACATACCAGACACTATTTCTAAGTGCTGTAGAGACAGGTTAAAAGACACAAAGTCCCTCCTCTGTAATAGAGTCAACATTCTATTGGGGAAAAATAGATGAATAAGTGAGTGAATGAATGGACGAATTAATTTCAGATAATTAGTGTTCTGAAGAAAATAAAATTAATAAGGAAATAGAGGGAGAGGGGGTTTGATGAGGATAGTGGAAAATGGAATCTTTTGTTTTCTAACTCCTGTTGAAGTTAGCTTTCTGAAACATATCTACAGTATTCTTAGCCTCTTAGTATCGGTTAACTCCTGCCCACTATTTTCTCAATATCCTCCTCCTTTCCTTTTGGCCTTTTTTCCCTGCCTCTTAAGTAATGTCTTTCCTCAAGATTCTGGCCCAGACCACTTCTTTTTTTCATTCTGTACATCTCCCTGGAAATTTCATCTAATTTCATGGCTACTTTGGCCATCTTTCTATCAACTCCAAATTCTCATCTATAGCAGGTATTTTTCATAGATATCTTCTGCGTATTAGGTAATTCCATTGACTGTCCTGTTGATACCTCAAATTCCTCGTATCCAAAATTGGATTCATTAATTCCTTCCCATCATCTCTTCCTTTGCTTCTTTTTTCTTTGAATTATATAGCATTTTTTTCCTCCTTTAAACGGGCTTCGGAAATTAACTTTGACCTTTCCATTTCCATACCCTCAACTTTTCCCCTACAGTTAACTACCAAGCCATGTTGATTAAAGTTTCCTCAATGTTTCTCACTTTCATTCTTCTTTGGGATAGCTGGCCTAAATCATAGCCATAGGCTCTGAGACCTCACCCTGCTCTCACCCATTCTCTGCACTGCACTGGTATTTTCCTAAAATACATATGTGGCTTTTTCACTCCCCTGCTTAAAGCCCTTTACCATTTCCCATTCCCCAGGAATGGAATCAGTCATCTGATTCATAAGGCCATCTGTAATCTAGCCCCTTGCTTAAGGATCTAGCCTCATCCCTTGCCATTCTTTGCATTCTATGTTCTAAGTGGGATCACATGATCCCTCTGCTTTCCTCAGACATGCCATGTTTTCTTATCTCTGGACCTTTGAACATGCTCATTTTATTCTCCTCTTCCCTTCTGCCCATCCTCTATGTTGTACTCCTCCTCTGCCTCTGGTCCCAGCTTTCCTGACTCAGTCCTAATTAGAAATGATAAGAAAGCTTAGAAGTCATTTCTGGAAATCCTTCTTTCTTTCATCTGCCAAGTCAGTTTAGGTCCTCCTGCTGTATATTCTGATAGCATCTTACAGTGCTATTAATAATCCCCTTCCACTACCACAAGATTAAAATATCTCATGAGGCAAGGGGTCTAGCATAGTGCCTAGCATATAGTAGAATGATGAAACTGTTGCCATCCACAGTAACTTCCTATTGCTTCCATGGCAAAATTCATGTTTTTCAGGACCTCATATCTGTTTGCATTTCTCTTTCCTGTCAGATTCCTCTACTTCTTGCTCTTACTCATAGCTATCCCACCCCATCTTAAACTACCTACTTTTTAATTTTAAGATCTTATTTTTTCAATTAAAAAAAAAAAAACTCTACCCCCAACGTGGGGCTTGAACTTATGACCCTGAGATCAAGAGTTGCATGCTCTACCCACTGAGCCAGCCAGGCACCCCTGGACCTCTGACTTACTTTTCAATATTTCTTCATGTCTTTGTTCATTATATTCCTAGGGGTTTTTTCTTTAACGTTTCACTTGAAAAAATCATACTTCTTTTTTAAGCCTCAACTCAGAGCTTGTCTCAGCTCCCCTAAGCAGAATTAGTCACAACTTCTCATAGTAGTGAGCCTATAGTAATTTGTTCTTTGTCCCCAGTACAAGTTTAATTCTTGTCTTATATTCTAATTCGTTGAGGATAGGGTCTATTTTATTCATCTTTTAACTACTACGTAGTATTGAATGTAATTGGATTAAATGTACATGATCAGCATTACTGGACTTCTGGACTATTGCTTTCCATGCTGCTGTATGATATGCATCTCTGACAATTTCAGATACTGTGAAGAACTAAGACGGATGCAGTTTGGTGTAGTGAAAAGAGCATGGGATCTGAGACTCATTCTGAATCAGAATTTCAGCTGTGCAAAAAAAAAAAAAAAAAGAATTTCAGCTGTGCCATTCACTATATTAAATGACTTTGGGGAAAATAATTGAGATTTTTGAGTTAAGGTTATCTTATTTGTAAATTGGAAATAAAGGCAATAGCTGCTTTGCTTCTCTTTAGGATTATGGTAAAAACTAAAAATCATGCATATGAAAGTACTCTGTACATTCTAAAATGTTACTTAAATGTTGGTAGCAGTTTGACTTTTCCTCATGCATCTACCCTATTTTTGTGTTTTTTTTTAGACCACGGCACAGTGTGGCAAGTTTAGAAAGCATAGTGAATGAAGCCAAGAACATTCCAGCTTTTTTACCCAATGTATTGTCCCTGAAAGAAGCCTTACAAAAGGCTCGAGAATGGACAGCTAAAGTGGAAGCTATTCAGGTAAGGAGCCTCTTGAATTATCCTACCATTTGGATAATGCTGTCTCACAGATGAATTCTTTAAGCTTTTAATTCTTTAGAATAGAATAACAATAAAATAATAACACTTAAAATTCAGTAGTTCTTCCATCTGATTCTCTCATTCAAAATAAATATTACCTGGGCAGCCCCGGTGGCACAGCGGTTTAGCGCCACCTGCAGCCCAGGGCATGATCCTGGAGACCCTGGATCGAGTCCCACATCAGGCTCTCTGCGTGGAGCCTGCTTCTCCCTCTGCCTGTGTCTCTGCCTCTCATTCTCACTCTGTGTCTCTATAAATAAATAAATAAAATCTTAAATAAATAAATAAATAAATAAATAAATAAATAAATAAATAAATATTACCTATTTAAATGTTACTTGTTTCTGTTGACTCCCTGCTAGGAAAGATGATGGAATTAGCTATTTGTTTAACTAGCAATAGGGAGTTTATTTCCTGCTGTATTCTTTGAATCTTTGCCATGTGCACAAATTACTTTTAAAATAAGAGGCAGAAAAAAAGAAAATGAAATTAATATTTGCTGAACACCATAACACTCATGACTGGTACTATTCTAGTTGTTTGGGAGTAGAAATGTGAGGGAAGGGTGTAAAGATAGTACGTACCCTGGCCCTCAAAATAGCATATTTTCTAGTTAAAAAGACCTGTATTAAATATTAATTTAAAACAATATATAATATTCCCTCTGAATTATAAAAATCCTTGTAGCATTTTCAGTATTAAGGCTATACATACTCTTTATTGTAGAGCTATATCCAAAGAAAAGAAAACCAACTCTCTTGTACTAAACTGCTGTCCCAAGAAAGAACGTATTTTTGGTGTGAAGCTCTAATGACTTTTGTTTTGTATTCAGTTGACTTTTTAGAGCTTCTTAGCTTTGCTTTTTCAATGCTATTTTTAAAAGTATCTCTATTTTCCAAACCAAGTATTTCTTGGAGGGGGGGTTGTCAGTGGGGCAATGGGCTCAATGGATGATGGGCATTTAGGAGGACACATGTTGTGATGAGCACTGGGTGTTCTGTGTAAATGATGAATCACTAAATTCTATTTCTGAAACCAATTTGTTAAGTAACTTGAATTTAAATAAAATCTTGGGGGATCCCTGGGTGGCGCAGCGGTTTGGCGCCTGCCTTTGGCCCAGGGCGCGATCCTGGAGACCCGGGATCGAATCCCACATCGGGCTCCCGGTGCATGGAGCCTGCTTCTCCCTCTGCCTGTGTCTCTGCCTTTCTCTCTCTCTGTGACTATCATAAATAAATAAAAAATTTAAAAAAAAAATAAATAAATAAAATCTTGGAAGAAAAAAAAATTACCTCTGTTTTCATCATCCTCTCTTTCTTTAACCTATTTCAGGAGGTTGATTGTTCTCAAATGTTTGATAACTCTCAGTTGAATGTTTATTTATGACCACAGGACCAAGTCTACAAGTATAGGTGGCTGTCTTGTGTTTCCTCTGTAATTTCGAAGGACGTGTCTGCCACCAAGCCCTCCCTTCAGTGGGGAGACTGACAACTTCTATTGATAGGCAGACTCTTCTTTAAGATACATAGCTTGGGAGCAGGCTAAGTCAAGCCTTAGCCAGAAGGTCTTTTGTAGTCAAACAACTATAGTTGGATACAAGAAGGAGTAGCAGTAAACACAATACTTCTCAACTGTATCTGTATTTGAGCTTTCTTTTCTCTTCCATTTTGCTGTCTATTCTTTAATCCTAGTACCACAGTGATTTAATTATACCATTAGAATATTTCTTAGGGCTAGAACCTTCCCATTGTTTTGAAAAAATTCACTTACATTGGGGCCTCTAGTTGGCGTAGTCAGTGGAGCGTGTGACTCTTAATCTCCGGGTTGTGAGTTCAAGCCCCACATTGGGTGTGGAGACTACTTAAAAAAAAATTCAGTTAAGTTTTTTGCCTATTTATTTTTCCACATGTTTCAGTGTAACTTTCAAAATGAATTCATAGGCAAATGAGTCAGCTAATATAGGAAATAACCTTTTATTGGAATGTCTATTTATAGCATGTAACTATGCCTTTCCTTGATTCAGAGCTTCTGGATAACAATGAATATTAAGGGCATATATACAGTTTCTTATAGGACTGGTTATGTGTTGTCTGCCTGGAGATTTGTCCAGTCTAAGGTATCACTCTGAATTACTATCTGTTGCCTGCCAACCCACTTCAGTTGTTTTTGCCAAATCCCTGGAATAGATTACTAACCCTCTCACATCTTATGATTGATTTAGTTACAGCAGTAATAGTTCTACAAAGAATAATGACATCATTACACGGAAATACTGAACCGTTGTGATTAGGCAGATATCTGTTCTCATTTGTATTTATACAACATAAATGGAGGTGGTTATCAGAACTAAAATACTATTTTGTAGTTGTTGGAAAAGTTGGAAGACTTTGAAATAGGCAAAAGAAATTACTGGGTGTTCTCTTAAGTGGAGTCCTGGATGTTGTCTGGTGAATCCTCCAGGATGGTCTTATTCTAGGAGTATGTGCCCTAGATTTTCTTTGACCAGGCTATTTTACAACTCTGTCAAATGTTAGAGAGTGATAGTAATACAAATGAATTATGTTCATAGAAAAGCAATTAAATTTATCTGTGATGAAACAGTTGATTTCCCCATGATAGAAAAGTGATTGCCTTGTCCCGCATGATATTAAACATCTGTTTCCATCTATTAGCAAATTTCTTACCTCATTCCTGATTGTATTTATATATATATATATATATTTTTTTTTTTTTAAAGATTTATTTATTTATTTTAGAGAGAGTGTGTGAGAGAGTTGGGGGAGAGGCAGAGGAAGAAGGGAAGCAGACTCCCCTCTGAGCAGGGAGCTGGCTCTGGGGCTTGATCTCCTGACTAGGAGATCATGACCTGAGCTGAAACCAAGAGTCAGATGCTCAACCAACTGAGCCACCCAGGTGCCCCATATGTCTGTTCTTTAACTTGTGTTTTGAACTAATTTTTACATCTTAACTGGTTGCCTCACTAATAAACAAAAATCCTTGACAGCATGAATTACAGACTTTTTAAAAAGGGCACTTGAGGTTCTGTTTATCCATTCAAGAGGTACAATTAGGTATAAAGAATAATACTTAATAAAATACTTAACACTAAACTCTGTAACATCTTCTGGCCAGTATTACTAGACTCTATAAGAAAGTGCAAGTTGTGTGAGAATGCACTTTTGTTTTTCAGAGTGGCAGCAACTATGCTTACTTGGAGCAGCTGGAGAGCTTATCTGCTAAAGGGCGCCCTATCCCTGTGCGTCTGGATGCTTTGCCCCAGGTAGAATCACAAGTAGCAGCAGCAAGGGCTTGGAGAGAACGGACTGGGCGGACCTTTCTTAAGAAGAATTCTAGCCATACCTTATTGCAGGTAAAGAACAGTTGGTAATTTAATACCTGTAGGTAGGAGTTTCATTGATGAGGGTTGTTTTCAGTTCATCTGGTTAGGGTTATAGAAGTGATTCCTATTAAGTGATATCAAATGTTGACTAGAAATCTCAGCCTTAGGCAGGCTTATCTCCAGTTCATCTTGTGCTATGTCCAGAAAAAGTAATCAGCCTAGATCTTATCTCTGTTACTAATGGATTCTGTCCTTGAAATAACTTATTTCTCAGAAGTACAAATTTAAATACCCATTACCCTTGAGTAGTTGAACATCCCAGTAGTTAAAAAGCATAGACTTTGGAGTAAGATACTTTCCTGTTTGAGGACTGGCTCCCTAATTGCTAACCCTTTGTCCTTGGGCAAGTTGTTTCCTTTCCAAGCATTAGTTTGCCTGGTTTGTAAAATACAGATGATACTACCTACTACAGAGGGTCATTGTGACGATTGAGTTAGATGATGTATAGAAAGTACATTAAGAAAGTGCCTAGGACAGGATGAGTGGTTGGTAAATGGTTCCTTTGTATTATTTTCAGTTTTAGGACGTAAAACTAGAGATCAGTGTTTGGTTTTATTTTTGTAGGTGCTGAGTCCCCGGACTGACATTGGTATATATGGGAGTGGTAAAAACAGAAGGAAAAAAGTAAAAGAACTAATAGAAAAAGAAAAAGAAAAGGATTTGGACCTTGAGCCTCTGAGTGATCTGGAGGAAGGATTAGAGGAAACCAGAGATACAGCTATGGTGGTAAGAAATTATGTAATACATCTTGAGTCTGCTTTGTGGTTACAAAATTCCATATATTAGCAGATCCACTGGTTTTATGTTCTTTTTTTTATAATTTTTTTTTAACTTTTTTTATTTATTTATGATAGTCACAGAGAGAGAGAGAGGCAGAGACACAGGCAGAGGGAGAAGCAGGCTCCATGCACCGGGAGCCCGATGTGGGATTCGATCCCGGGTCTCCAGGATTGTGCCCTGGGCCAAAGGCGGGCGCCAAACCGCTGCGCCACCCAGGGATCCCTGGTTTTATGTTCTTAACTATTTTTATTTTTCTATATTTTTGGCTGTATAGTAAAACAAATATTTTTAAAAATTTATAATCAAAATTTATTAGTCTGCTCTCTCCCCTGAAATTGTCTTTTCCATATCCCTCTTCTTTATTATTGTTTTAGTACATATCTAATATTCCATCAAATTGTCCATAACTTGTTGAGCGCTTTTCTGATACATCGAATATTTTGATTGTTACTAAGTGTTTGCTATTATTATAAAGTGAACTTCTTTATAAAGCCTTTTCCTTTTTTCAAATTATTTTCCTATATTTGACTCTTAGGAATGTGATTATTGTTAGAATTTAATAGTATTCTTAATACTTAACACTTAATACTGTATTTTTAAAAGGAATTATATCCATTTAATGATATCAGCTGCTATTTAAAATATCTCCCTTCTCTTAATCTCATTCACAGTATGATGAGTACTCCATAAAATATTTGTAGCTAATTAGAATGTTGGGTGTGTTTGGAGAGGAGGAGGAATATGTGATGATAACCTGGGGATGTAAAGAAAAATAAAAAATGTGTTTGGGCAGTATGTAACAGTAAGGAAATACATACATTAAATCACTTGATATGAATGTTTCTGCCTACAAATGATCCTGGGTTTTTTTTTTTTTTTTTTTTAAGATTTATTTATTTGAGCGAGAGAGCGTGTGCACGTGCACACATACATGAGCCGGGGGAAGGACAGAGGGAGAGGGGGTAAGCTGACTCCTCACTGAGTGGGGAGCCTGATACAGGGTTCATTCCCATGATCCCAAGACCTCAACCCAAGCTAAAACTAAGAGCCAAATGCTAAACTGACTTAGCCACCCAGGCACCCCTAAATGATCCTGTTTTGATGCTAGTGGAAATGATTTATTAGTGAGCCTGCCTAACAAGTCAGTCCTGCCAGATGAATACAACTGGAAAGTATTTTAAAATTGTTGCAAAGCTACCACAGTTTGTTTACTTAAAGATTTTATTTATTTATTCATGAGGGACACAGAAAGAGAGTCAGAGACATAGGCAGAGGGAGAAGCAGACTCTATGCAGGGAGCCTGATGTGGGACTTGATCCAGGTACTTTAGGATCACGCCCTGAGCTGAAGGCAGATGCTTAACTGCTGATCCACCCAGGCGTCCCACTACCAGAAGTTTAAAAAAGAAAATGGCACTGACAGTGTTCATGTTCATGATAATGAAATTTTGTTTACTTTTATTTCTTTTTTTGAAATGAGTTACCTAAACCTTGTTATAACTGATCATCAGACTTCATTATTCTACTTATACATGAGTTGGAGAGGCCATTTAGAAAGAAATAAAAATTGATTTGTATAGAAGTCACTCTCAGGGAAGAAATTACAAGGGGAGAGGGAAGTAATATATAGTGGATATTTACTTTGTGCGCGGCACCAAGTTAGACATTTACATGTATTATCTTAATTCTCAAAACAACAAAATGAGGTTGGTTGGTATACTGTTTTTCAGAAAACTGAGATTCAGAAAACTTGTGCCCCAGATCAGCTGTCTATAAGTACAAAAGCCAGGCTTCATGCTCAGGTTGCTTGACTCTCAAGGCATATTATCTTTCTGTTGCAATCTGCAGAAGAGTTCCAACATACTCTACTGATCAACATTGTCAAACATGGTAGCACTTTGCCCATTTCACAGATGAGGAATGTTTGCTCCCAAATTATAGGAAATGATTGACAAATGTTGGGTGGTTGCTTTTTTTTTAGGATAATACTTTGTCACAATGAGGGCACAATGGGGAGATGATCCCTCAGGTCTGAGGATTTGGCATTTTGGAATATTTTGCAGTGACTCCTTTTAATCATTTGTTTTACACAGGTGGCGGTTTTCAAAGAACGGGAACAAAAAGAGATTGAAGCCATGCATTCCCTGAGAGCAGCCAACCTAGCCAAGATGACAATGGTGGACCGCATAGAAGAAGTAAAATTTTGCATTTGCCGCAAGACAGCCAGTGGGTTTATGCTACAGTGTGAGCTCTGCAAAGACTGGTTCCATAACAGCTGTGTTCCCCTTCCTAAATCAGGTTCCCAAAAAAAAGGGTCTAGCTGGCAGGCTAAAGAAGTGAAATTCCTTTGCCCTCTGTGTATGCGGTCTCGAAGGCCAAGATTAGAGACTATTCTGTCGCTCTTGGTATCCCTTCAGAAGTTGCCAGTACGTTTGCCTGAAGGAGAGGCCCTACAGTGTTTGACAGAACGCGCTATGAGTTGGCAGGATAGAGCACGGCAGGCCCTAGCCACAGATGAACTGTCCTCTGCCTTAGCCAAACTATCTGTATTGAGCCAGCGTATGGTGGAGCAGGCAGCTCGAGAGAAAACTGAAAAGATAATCAGTGCAGAACTCCAGAAAGCAGCTGCTAATCCTGACTTACAGGTAAGTTTAGGGTTTCTTTCTTTTTTTATTTCATGGGATTATGTGTATAAATAGTAAATTAAATATATCTTAACAGCTGATGAGGAAAACAGCAGTAAGTTGTTAGCAGCTATGTTATCTATAACATCTTTTTATATACACCTGTAGGATATTCTTCAGGTATATACCTACATCATTTTAGTGAACTATGAACTGGAAATATTATTGAGGAGGGACCTTGGCATTAAAACCACAAATTTGATCTGTGTTAACCATGGAATTCTGTTGGCCACTTTGAAAGTTCATTACATTTCGGTGGTCTTAAATGCATATTAATCCCATGTTGGAATTGTTTGTTGTTTAGGGACACTTACCTAGTTTCCAGCAGTCTGCTTTTAACCGGGTGGTGAGCAGTGTATCTTCTTCTCCTCGACAAACAATGGACTATGATGATGAAGAAACAGATTCTGATGAAGATATCCGGGAGACATATGGCTATGACATGAAGGTAATTAATGGACAGGCATACCTGATCACTGGCCTTGTTAAAAATAGTGAACACTGGTATTGGAAGCCTGAAAGTAGAAGAGAATACTAGTCCATTTATCTTGGGTTTATGGTAATAGCATTTTTCCAAAACCCCCCAAAATATAGATGAAACATTTTTTTTTAAAGGATGGAATTTTTTAAAAAATCCATATTTTCTTCACCTCGTAACTCCTTATGTCCTGGAGGGCCTAAAAAAATTATGCGTTTAGATTATTGAAAGCTTTCATGGCTTATTTCAGTATTTTGTTTCCTTTGGGCTCTTCAGGTCTGTATAGTTGTATTTTAAGAATCCCATTCTAGCTGTGCTTTGAGTCTTTTGCTGTGATCTCTCTGGATGATGCTGGATATAATGTCCTATTCAGAGATGAGTTATATTTGGGCCCATGGTTCAAATTTGCAGAGTTACAGTTGCAGCTAGAAAAAATTATTTGTCCTCAATGTTATTCCTTTGATAATAACAGTACCCTGGTTTTGGCAAGTTTGTTTTGTATTGGATCCTATTCGCCTTTTATTATTTTGTGTCAGGCCCAAGCCCTTTGTCTTTTTAGCTAGTAATAACATCACGATCTAGGTAGGAACTCTGCCAGGTTACAGTTAATCCGTTCATCTGTTTTATAATAGTCTTTGAACTGTTTAGAATTTGTGTCTGTAACCAGGGAGTTCATACTCTGATGTGTGGAAAAACGAGAGTGCGTTTTTTTCTCCTACTGGTGGTTAACTATCCTTTCTTTGTCATTTTAGTGTGCAAATCAGATAGGTAAGCTCATTCTTAGAGCATGAACGACATCAACATTAAAACTTGCAGGATAGATTAAACCATCTATCATAGATGCTTATAAATTATCTACTGGAAAATATTTTTTCTCAAGATAAAAATGGATCTTGGGAAAGTTTTAATGAGGGAATTTTTAGTTTTATGAATTAAAGACTTGAGCAAAGTTGAAACTTGAATTAGCCAGTTAAGGTAAAGTTCTAAAGGAGCAGCTGAATGGGAATGTAGCCCATGCTACATATAAGTTAACTAATACTAGAATTACTGGTTTACTATAGCTTAGAGACCTTTGATAACTGGGTTCTCTTTCTAGCATACTAACTATCAACCAGTACTCTAGAATTGTTAAACGGGATGGACTTGGTTTGGGAGTGTTTTGAAAACCAATGAAAACAAAACATCACAAGTATTATGGGACTTCAGGGCTAGGGATCAAAACTGTGGTTTGATGTGGTTGTAGAGGGTAGTATTTTTTTTAATAAAATTTATATAACAGTGTTAGCTAATGGGCTTTCCTTTGGTAGGGGGGCACTTTATAGTATGAATTAGGAATTCATACTTTTAGCAATGTATTTGACAGCTTGGAAGAGTGGTAGGTGGCAAGACTTAGAGTGATTCAAGGTCACATTCACCTTGATGTAGGTTACAAAAAATTAAATTCCTGCATATTTTTCCATAGAGCAAGCACTTCATAATTAAAATTTTATTTGCTAGTTTAGTTACAGTTTGGTGATTTTTCCCTTTGTATAATGTCCCCTGATTGTGACCATGAATTCATCTTTAAAATTCATCTTTGAGGGCAGCCCCGGTGGCATAGCGGTTTAGTGCTGCCTGCAGCTCAGGGCATGATCCTGGAGACTGGGATCAAGTCCCGCGTCGGGCTCCCTGCATGGAGCCTGCTTCTCCCTCTGCCTGTCTGCCCCTCTCTCTCTCTCTGTCTCTCATGAATAAATAAATAAAATCTTAAAAAAAAAATTTAAAAAAATAAAATTCATCTTTGAATTTAGTATCTTGGCCTGAGGGAAAGACCCCTTACTGGCTTAGGGAGAAGAGTAGGTAATTACATAGAAAAATAAAATCAGTCATTTGATCTTAATTATCATAGCATTTAATTTGTGCTCTGCATTGTTGGATTACTTCATTTGCATGTAATATCTTATAATCACCGCTGAATCACTGAGCAGCAATTCAGGAAAATCATTACTTAGAAAAGTATATGTTTAATGAAGCAAAGTCTATCATGGATCTTTTCTGTGTGTGCCTGGCATAACCTTTCATATACTCATATGATCATTTCCTTAAAAGGAAGATTGTCTTCCCTTTACTGAAACTGTCCATTCGTATCACAGTTTATATTTTGCATATGCACGTATGTGCAGAATTGCACATCAGAAAGGAGGATATATAACAGAAGTAGCTGTTGTCTCCTGGGAAGTTCTTTTTTTTGTAGCCCAGTAATTGCTAATTTAAAAAATGAGAAAAGCGGGATCCCTGGGTGGCGCAGCGGTTTGGCGCCTGCCTTTGGCCCAGGGCGCGATCCTGGGACCCGGGATCGAATCCCACGTCGGGCTCCTGGTGCATGGAGCCTGCTTCTCCCTCTGCCTATGTCTCTGCCTCTCTCTCTCTCTCTCTGTGTGACTATCATAAATAAATAAAAATAAAAAAAATAAAAATAAAGGCAAGTAAAACCCTTAGATTCTTTTAGGTTTTCTTCTCCACCCTTTTTAATGCATGCGTGGCTTGAACTTTGGTGGAAATAGAGTCAATTTTGTCTTGAGAGTTTAGTCCAGCCTAATACCAGATAAGATAGAGTGACAGATCTGCATATAAAACACATTTCTCACTGAGAGGACATTCTACCATTCCTATGTATTTGCTGTTAATGGGACTGAATTATAATTTTCCTCCTTAGGGAGAGTAATTTGTTTAAGCTTTTTGTTGATCAGTTCTTTTACATTCAGCTTATTTCTTTATATTTAAAATGTGTCTCTTGAGGACAGCATATATAATAGGGTCCCTCTGGACTGTAATTCTTCATATATATCTATTTGTAGAATGCTGTTGAATCTTGGTTTTTTGTTTGGTTTTTAAGTAATATTACAATCTCTGTCTTTTAGTTGGGGGTGTTTAGTCCATTTTCACTTAATATATGGTTCTCTTTAAGTTGATCATCTTACTATTTATCTTTTATTAATCCCCTGCTTTTTGTTCCTTTGTTCTTTTTCCTGCTGCCTTTGTGTTAATTCAGAAAAATTTTTAATCTTTCCTTTATTGATTTCTTGCCTTATACCTCTTTTTTGTTTGTGTGTGTGTTTTCAGGAATTGCTCTAGGGTTAACAGTGTGTCTTTAACATACACAAAGTCAGTATTGTACATGTTCACTTTGCATGCTTCACCTTGGGGAAGTAATTGTTTTACAAATCTTTTTAGCTGGGGCAGCCCTGGTGGCACAGCAGTTTGGCCGCCGCCTGCAGCCTGGGTGTGATCCTGGAGACCCAGGATCGAGTCCCACATCGGGCTCCCTGCATATGGAGCCTGTTTCTCCCTCTGCCTGTGTCTCTGCCTCTCTCTCTCTCTGTCTATGAATAAATAAATAAAATCTTAAAAAACAAACAAACAAATCTTTTTAGCTACCACTACTTTTCATCATTATTTTCTGATCACTGTTCTTTCCGTTTTGGAAGCTTAACAGGAAGTTCCCTGTATATGTAACAATGAAATGAATAGAATCAAAGTCAGAAAAGACAATTCTAGTCCCTGAGAAAAAGTATGTCTGAACTAAAGTGGGAGAGAACTCAAGTACACTCCCATCTCTTGCTTTTTTAGGACTTAAATTCTTGAATAGGGAAGAAGACTATGAACTGCTATTTCTAAATTCTTAGTAAGTGGTACTGTCTTCCATAGTATTCCCTATTTAATTAAGGTTGTCTCATGGTAATAGATCTTCCATCAAGAGGTTGTGTTAGTCATGAAACTCTTGGCTCCTCTCCTAACTCACGCTTCTGTACTCTGCTTAGTGATGCTGGGACTTGGGCTCTACACCAGGGGTAGTAAACCATTTCTGCAAAGTAATGCATATATGTCAATATACATTAATATGTGATAATATATATTAATGATGTATATACATGTGTATATACACACACATATAAAGCTTAGTAAATATTTTAGGCTTTGTAAGCGACATATGGTCTCTATTGCATATTCTTTTTCTCCCCCACAACTCTTTAAAAATATAGACTATTCTTAGCTCATACTCCATACAAATAATGAGCTGCCAGCTGGGTTGCAGTATGCCAACCAACTCCTGGTCTACACAGTTGTTTTCTGCCTACTGCCTTCCTTCTGCTAATAGAGGACATTAGAGAATATTAAAAGGCCTGAGTAGTGAGAAAGGACATGAGCTTTCCCGTTTTATTCTCTACTCATCTCATCATCTGAACTGCATGCTTTTTTTTCCCTTTTTCTTTTTTTTTTACTCTGGCATTGGGAACTGGGTCCAATTTTTAGTTGTTTTTTCACATCCCTGAAACCAACCATATCACAATCTGCGAGAGAGCAGAACTAACTGGCTAGCACTTCCTTCTCAGAGGTCTGGCTCGCATCTCTGCAGAGCCCTTTTCTGGGCTTGTACATTCTAAAGCCTCACTTCTTCCCAGTTCTTTCTTGGTTTTGGCTCAATGTTTCCATTTTGCCCTTTCAAACCTTTAATATATATCTCACCAGTTCACTTTATTAAATTAGCCTTATTGAAATACCTGTGATTTGTTTTCCTGATTGCACTCTACCATTAAAGTTGTACATGTGAGCTTCTGGAAACTAACGACAGGGGAGAATCATCTGAGAACTAATTAGAGTTGTCAGAAATATATAGTTTGAATATTGTCAGGCTCTTCATTGTAAGAGCAGTTAGTAAACTTCTAGGTTTGAAAACTTTTGGAGAGGATTAAATGATTTGTGTCTTTACAATGTCACATCTAAACTTTTCCCTTCCTAAATCCATTTTTTTAAAAAAGATTTTATTTATTCATGAGAGACACAGAGACACAGAAACATAGGCAGAGGGAGAAGCAGGCTTCCTTTGGGGAGCCTGATACAAGACTCAATCCTAGGACCCCGGAATCAAGCCCTGAGCCAAAGGCATACGCTCAACCACTGAGCCACTTAGTCCCTCCTAAGTCCATTTTAAGTGTTAAGGTTCTCTAACTTGTAGGTATAGGAGTTTTTTATGAGTTGTAGACTGTAGAAGGTAGATTATTTAATAGTAATTTTCTTGTAGGTTTATTATCTCTGTGGATTATTTTTAAGGTTTACTCTTTCCCTTTTGGCTTAAAACTGTAGTCATTACTCTCTCTCTCTCTCTTCCCCCCAGTGGGCATTTTATGTCTTACTTAATACTATGCATTTAATTTTAAGGTCATACTTTTAATATATTACAAGCTTTAATCTGAAAGCCTGCATTTAGATCCTTGTCACAGGATAAATGAAGTGGTTCTAATTTTTAATACCCTTCTTTGTTTTTTCTTCAGGACACAGCCAGTGTGAAGTCTTCCAGTAGTTTGGAACCCAATCTTTTTTGTGATGAAGAAATTCCCATCAAGTCTGAAGAGGTGGTCACTCACATGTGGACAGCGCCTTCATTCTGTGCAGAACATGCTTATTCTTCTGCTTCTAAGAGTTGTTCTCAAGGTATTACCCTTTAAAACAGTGTGGAGAAGATAGACCTGAAACCAGTGAGGAAAAAAATGGTATTTATTAAGACTATGAATCCTTTAAAATTTATTTTTATTTTTTAAAAGATTATTTATTTTAAAGAGAGGGAGGGGTAGAGGGAGAGAATCTCAAGCAGACCTTATGCCGAGGGCAGAGCCTGACATGGGGCTTGATATCATGACCTGAGCCAAAATCCAGAGTTGGTTGCTTAACTGACTCAGCCATCCAGGCACCCCAGACTATGAGTCCCTCTTAAATGAACATCCTGGCTATGAAATGCTAGGAAAACCTGAAAATGCAATTTTGATTAGGAATAGCTAAGTCCCTATGTGCATTTCATGTTACTAGGTGGTAATCTGAAAAAACTTAGGTGGAATTATTGCATCCTAATGAGAAGAACTTCAGAGGCCCTCTAGTCCCATCTCTTCATTTTTATAAAATCTCTACGTGTTCATTACCAGTTGTTGAGAAACTACTGCTTTTTAAGAATATTCATTCTGTTCAGGAAAGCTTTGAGTGTTAGAGACTTCTTCCTTTCCTTGGTAGGAAATTGCTCCTGTATGTCCACTTTCCTTTTCCCTAGTGAAAATACATCACACTGCTTTAGGTCACACCTCTGGGAATTAAAGGGTATTTCTCTTTTCATAGGAAAATTCAACATCTTAAGGAATAGCATATTACCATTGGTTTATTAGGAGGGTAGTGACCTCCCATGTGCTTAATCTCTGGTGCCCTCTAAAATGGAGAGAAGAGGGATTAAGAGATTATTTTTCTTTCTCCTACAGCATAAAGAACTAGTAAGGAACCAGTTTTTTACTCTAACCGATTTTTTAGAGTGGGCATTAGAGTTCTAGATCTTTTTGTTTTATACTTTTTGAAGATTTCATTCTCACTTTCACATGGATGCAGTGAGTTCAAATATCTAAAGTAAGTATTGGGGGCGGGAATTAAGTATTGGAAGAGGAGGGACCATTTCCCTAAATACTTACTCTGGAAACATTACATTTTTTCCATAGTTTTCATTTTTTGTTTTGTCTTATATTTTATTGGAAAGGTTCTAGCACCCCCAGGAAACAACCCCGAAAGAGTCCTTTGGTGCCCCGAAGTTTGGAACCTCCAGTGTTGGAGTTGTCACCTGGAGCTAAAACCCAGCTGGAAGAACTTATGATGGTTGGAGATCTCCTAGAAGTATCTCTGGATGAGACTCAACACATATGGCGGATTTTGCAGGCCACACACCCACCCTCTGAAGACAGATTCCTGCATATCATGGAGGCAAGGATTTAAAGCTTACTAAAACAGTGCTTTTAACATTTTTTAGAAGGCCATGGTTCTTTGGGGTACCACAAGTCCCAGGATGGGGAAGGCTGAGTGGGTGGTACTGTGGCTGTCCTCCTTTTCCATTAAGCCAAATGTAGTTCTGCTTTATGGCCTTCTTTATTGCGATTTTATGTAATAGTGGGGAAAAACCCAAATGCCGTTTCCACTAAAAAGAAAGACGGGGAGGTGCCTGGGTGACTCAGTTAAGTATCTGCCTTTGGTTCAGGTCATGATCTCTCAGGGTCCTGGGATGGAGCCCTTGTGTCAGACTCCCTGCTCAGCTAGGAGTCTGCTTCTCCCTTTCCCTTTGCCACTCCCCCCTGCTCATGCTCGTTCTCTCTCTCTCTCTCTTTTTTTAAGATTTTATTTATTCATGATAGTCACACATAGAGAGAGAGAGAGGCAGAGACATAGGCAGAGGGAGAAGCAGGCTCCATGATGCAGGGAGCCCGAAGTGGGATTCGATCCTGGGTCTCCAGGATCGCACCCTGGGCCAAAGGCAGGTGCTAAACCGCTACGCCACCCAGGGATCCCTCTCTCTCTTTCTTAAATAAATCTATGTGTCTATCTTAATAAAATAAAAATAAAAATAAATGAGGATACCGAAAACTACCAGTTCTTCTCCTAAGGAAGGACAAACTTCTTAGCCCAGACTCCCACTGTTGAAAACCCAGAAAGAGAAGGCAGAAGAAAATACAGTGGTTTAAAAAAAAAAAAAAAGAAGAAGCAAGGGAAGGATTAAACAGAAGAAGGTTGTGGGGAGAGAGAGTCTACATTCATATATTAATACTTACATAGCTGTTTGTAGTTTGGCTTTTTTTTTTGTTTGTGGTTTTTTTTTTTTTTTTTTTTTTAAGATTTTATTTGTGTGTGAGAGAGACAGAGACATGAGCAGGGGGAGGAGGCAGAGGGAGAGGAGAAGCAGGCTCCCCGCTTAGCAGGGAGCACTATGCAATGCTGGGCTCCATCTCAGGACCCCAGGATCAAGACCTGAGTGGAAGGCAGACACTTAACCGACTGAGCCACCCAGGTGCCCCTAGCATTTTGCAGTTTGTACAATGTTTTCATATCCATGATCTCACTCAATCCTTACCATAATCATGAAGAGGAGACAGGAAAGGATAGACATATTTCTACATATGAAGAAAATTAAGGGGCAGAGAGCTGGAAACTTGCCTAGGTCACATATTTGGTAAAAACAGACCTGGATTCCAACTCTGGCATTTGAGTCCTAGCATTCATTTCTCTCTTACTCTTCCATTATTTATTTCCATACAATAGAATGGTACAATGTCACCAGCACTTGACACAGATACACTTGGCAGATGATAGTTTTTGGTTTGGAATTCAGATCAAAGGTAGCCTGATTTAGATAGTGTTTTTCAAAATATAAAGTGTTTTCTTCACATCCATTGTCTCATCTGATCCTCTTTATTTTACGTGGAAGCAAACACAAAGTATTGAAAGGATAAATACAGAGTTCAGAATGTGATAGACTTAAAACATTTATAATACAGTGTTCTGCTGCGTTCTGCACTTTCATAGGTTCTTGTCAAAGATTTTCCAGTCTCAAATATGACACAAAATTCTCAAGTGGTATTTCTTAAATATTTATGTTTTTCAGTATTTCTTTCTCTATTCCTCATTCTTCCTGTTGTTAGACAAACTATTAAAATTTTTAAATGCTGGGTCATGGGTGACTCAGTTGGTTAAGTGTCTGATTTTCGGTTTTGGCTCAGCTCGTGATCCTCAGGGTTGTGGGATCGAGCCTTGTGTTGGGCTCCACACTTAATGGGAATCTGCTTGAGAGTCTCTTCTCCCTCTGCCACTTCCCCCACTCGTGTCCACACGCATGCTGTCTCTCTGTCAATTTCAATTTAAAATTTCAAATAAGGGCAACCCTGGTGGCATAGCGGTTTTAGCGCCTCCTGCAGCCTGGGTGTGATCCTGGAGACCCGGGATTGAGTCCCACATCAGGCTTCCTGCATGGAGCCTGTTTCTCTCTCTGTCTGTGTCTCTGCCTCTCTGTCTGTGTGTCTCTATGAATAAATAAACAAAATTTTAAAAAATAAAATAAAATAAAATAGAATTTCAAATAAATTTTAAAAAAATCTTTTTTAAAGATTTTATTTTTTATTTATTCATGAGATATCCAGAGAGAGAGACACAGAGACACAGGCAGAGGAGAACCAGGCTCCATGCATGAAGCCCGATGCCCACATTGATCCCAGGACCCCGGGATCATGCCCTAAGCCAAAGGCAGATGCTCAACCGTTGAGCCACCCTGACATTCTCCCCAAAAATAAATTTTTAAAATGTTTATTACATTGGCATATAAAAGAAGTTAGAACAATACTAGAAAATTGAAAAGAAAAATAAGAGATTTTTGTTTTGTTTTGTTTGCTTTGTCATATCAACTGTTTTCTAGCCCTTGCCAAAATCATTGAATGTCTTTTGTAATCAGATCATGGATACAGTTTTGTTTTGCCAACAATTTTAATAACTTCTTAGCCATCAGGAATTTATTGTGAGTTAATAAAGAATTGTAGTAGAGGTAAATGAAGACCAATAAAGTTATTAGATAGTTCAGCGTACATTTATTACTTTTAGCTTTGTGTGTATGTTTTATCTTAGTTAAACATAGGTGCTACCCACTATACTAATATATGCTGACAGTGGTCTTTTTTCTCTAGTAAGTGAAAGTCACATGTTTTATACAGGCTTTATTTTCTACCATTGAGTTGATTTCATTTAATATTATATTTGCTTTCTTACAATGTTTTTAAAATATCTTTAGAACATTTATTGTGGTATAATGTACCCAATATAAAATTTACCATTTTAAGTATACAATTCAGTTGTGTTAATTGCATTTACAGTGTTACACAGCTATTGCTGCTCTCCATTTCCAGAACTTTTAAATCATCCCAAACAGAACCTCTGTACCCAATAAACAATAAGCCCTATTTCCTCCTCCTGTCAGCCCCCAGTAACTTCTACTCTACTTTCTGTCCGTATGAGGTTTGTCTATTCAGTATACTTCCTATAAGAGAATAAAGCTGTTTTTAAATGTCTTGCTTTAAATTTATTTCTATTTTTATCTTATTGAAGGATGACAGCATGGAAGAGAAACCATTAAAAATAAAAGGAAAAGACTCTTCAGAGAAGAAACGGAAACGGAAGCTAGAAAAAGTAGAACAGCTTTTTGGAGAAGGAAAACAGAAGTCCAAGGAGTTAAAGAAAATGGATAAACCTAAAAAGAAGAAATTAAAACTAAGTGCAGAAAAATCAAAGGAGCTGAATAAACTGGCCAAGAAACTGGCAAAAGAAGAAGAGAGAAAGAAAAAGAAGGAGAAGGCTGCTGCAGCCAAAGTTGACCTTGTGAAAGAGACTACTGAGAAGAAGAGAGAGAAGAAGGTGCTGGACATCCCCTCAAAGTACGACTGGTCTGGAGCAGAGGAGTCCGATGACGAAAATGCTGTGTGTGCAGCACAGAACTGCCAGCGGCCCTGCAAGGACAAGGTGAGCTCTAACTGTATACACCCCCATGTGAGAGAGGACAAGGAGCAGCAGTCACGAGACAGAAGCTTGATATAATGAGAATTTGGTTTTGATTCCAGGATTTGGGCTTTCAGCAGAATATGTTTCCTACAGTTTCTATAAACTGTTGTGAATTATAAGGCTCTTAGGTCAGTGTGCTTAATGGAATAAATGTGCTTTAAAAATCATGTACTTTGTGAACATAATGAGAGCAGAGCAGAGAGAAGCTGTGTGAAACCCTGGGTAGCCGTGCATTTCATGTATGGTTGGTGTAGCAGGTTTCAGTGTAGTCTCTTAGTCCTTTTGTCTTCCCTGTAGGGTGACTCAGGGAACTAAGTACCTTGTCCGTTAGTCACAGTGGCCTAAAAACGTTCTGGGCCAGTATTTTAAGAGCTCTGGCAAATCATGTTAAGATTTTTGTCATAAAGACCTAAAACCAAAGGGCTCTATCTTCCCCTTTGGTCTGTGTCTTACCTGTGCTGAGGCCTATATTCACTCTTCTGTGTGGAATAGATTTTTTCAAATACCTTGCAAAAAATAAGATTTTTTTTAAAAATCTTTAAAGATACATTTAAAGATACATTTAAAAAAAAATTTTCAGCCCTAAATTTTAAGTGTAATAATTACATGATGCCATTCCTTAGGTAACACTGACACTAATGAACTTCTGAGAAAGATGGATGGACTTTATGAAAAATCCCAGTTCATTCAGTGATTGGGGACATTTGTTATGGTTCCCATCAAGATTATTAGTAAATTCATAGTTTTAATTTTATTATGCTCATTGTACCACTTGATATTTAAAACTTTAATACCTCCCCAATTTGATTTTATGAACAGAATAAATATAACTGCATCATTATTCCCTTACTTCCCTCCTCAGTCAAATACTTGTTAGAGCTTGAAGAGGTCACCTTGTCCAGGCTCTTCATTTTACAAATGATGAAACCAGGACTCAGTGAAGATAAATGATGTGACCAAAGTCACAGAGCTAAGTAGTGCAAAGCCAAAAGTAGAACTGTGGTTTCCTGGCTCCCAGACCAGGTTTTCTCCACTAATAACCCCACCCCACCGATAATTAAGATGTAAGTACAAAAATACATTCCAAAACTAAATGACACTTACATTAAAATAATACTTATTAAATATTTCCCACTCATTTTTGGAAAATGAATATATTTTGGTAAGACACAATATCCCGTAGCCTAACCTTCCAAGGACAATACCTACATATTTTAGTGTGTCTCCTTCTGGTCCTTTTTCCAGATAGTTTATTTTATATCATGTCGTACCATCTCTACTTACTTTTGTATCTTTACTGATTACGTAAATATGTTTCTATTTTTAAACATTTTAAAGCATTTTAGTAGCTACATTATATATGTGTATTTTTCTTTCATTTGGAATTCTCATCTGAATTTGTTCATTAAAGAGGTTGATGAAAGGTTAACTATTTCTCTTTGGGTACTGAAGTATTGGCAGAAACTTCTCCCTTTGTTTCTCATTTAACTGATTTTATGGCAGTTTCAGGACTGGCAATAAGAAGTGGTGTTTCTTTTTCAAGCTTTCCTATCATCTTTTCTACAGTGTTTATATCCATCATGAACCTTTTGCTTTCTCTTTTTTAACCTTTTCACTTAATAATCTTTCTCTTCTCTACTCAGTATTTTAAATACGTCTGAGCTCATCTATTATCTTCCTGTAGCATATAAATACTACAGCAGGTTTTTTCTCATCTGCTGTAAAATTGTTAAATTAACACATGCCCTACTTACTCCTAGGGTTATGAGAATAGGAGAAGATAATTTTTTTAAAATTTTTTTTTCAATTTTTATTTATTTATGATAGTCACAGAGAGGGGGGGGGGTGCAGAGACATAGGCAGAGGGGGAAGCAGGCTCCATGCACCGGGAGCCCGACGTGAGATTCGATCCTGGGTCTCCAGGATCGCGCCCTGGGCAAAAGGCAGGCGCTAAACCGCTGCGCCACCCAGGGATACCAGGAGAAGATAATTTGTATGAAAGCACTTGCTAAATAAAATGCAGAGTAAATGTTAATATATGATGGTAATTTTTAAGTCAGCCCTAAGATTTGCTCCTAACATTAAAGTTTGTTTTTTTTTTTTTAAATCTCGAAAGTTACCTTAATAGAACAAAGGGAAAGTTAGCTGAACATTCAGAAAGAATGTCTGTTTCAAACTGTTAAAACACACACAAGAAGTGAGGAAGGTGTGCCTTAACCTGTCATCAACTTATAAAAGAAACAGTAAACAGTATAACAGAAACAGTAAATGTATTTTGATAATGTGTTTAATTTTAAACAGAAATTATATTGTAAACACTTTGCCCATCGTTACTGTTCTGCAATATTTCTGGTTCTCCAAGTTTGTTCTCAAGCACTAAAAAAAGGTATATATCTTTAGCTGCTTTGTAAAGAATCTTACAACTTTCTCAATTTGGAGTGTAGTATTTAAGACACATCTTCAGAACAAAATGATAAGAAAAGAATTTTTTAGAGGAGTCTGTATGTTCTTTATGCAGCAAAAAATACCTTCTAGGGTTCAATCATATTTAAGTGTTGTTTTTCTAAGTGTTGTTTTCTAAAAGTAATTTACTATTACTTTTCTCCCAAAATGTACAGATTGAGAAAACTTTTTTTTTTTTTTAAGATTTTATTTATTTATTCATGAGAGACAGAGGCAGAGACACAGGCAGAGGGAGAAGCAGGCTCCATGCAGGGAGCCTGACTTGGGGACTTGATCCCAGGTCTCCAGGATCACACCTCGGGCTGCAGGGGGCGCTAAACCGCTGCGCACCCCCCCCCCCCCCCCCCCCCCCCCCCCCCCCCGGGCTGCCCAGATTGAGAAACTTTGAAGAGTTACTTAAACATACCTAGACTCAATTTCAGGATGTTTTAGAAAGAGAAAAATATTATCCAGAATAATGTTGTAGAGGGTTTCCAATAAAACTGTCTCTTCCATCGTTATCAAATTAACTTCAAGGTGAAATTAATTTAAAAAGCAATAATGAAGAAAAAATAAAATAATAATTGTTTTCAGAAAATTACTTTTAAGGTTCAGAATCTTTTTCTCCCTGAGATCTGCCCCTTTCATTAAATCTTACTGGTACCAAGAGTAAAACAAGTTAACCTGAAGGAGCAAATTCTTTTTTTTTTTTTTAAAGATTTTATTTATTTATTCATGAGAGACACACAGAGAAAGGCAGAGACATAGGCAGAGGGAGAAGCAGGCTCCTCCTCATAGGGAGTCTGATGCAGGACTCGATCCCCAGACCCAGGATCACACCCTGAGCCAAAGGGAGATGTTCAACCGCTGAGCCACTCAGGCGTCCCAAAGGAGCAAATTCTTTCTTTAAAACTTTTTTTTTTTTTTTTAAGATTTTGTTTATTTATTCTTGAGAGAGAGAGGCAGAGACACAGGAGGAGGGAGAAGCAGGCTCCATGCCGGGAGCGCGACGTGGGACTCGATCCCGGACCTCCAGGATCACGCCCTGGGCCGAAGGCGGCACTAAACTGCCGAGCCACCCGGGCTGCCCCAGCAAATTCTTTCAATCTAACATTTAAGTAACATTTGCTTTCTGTAGTAGAATATAATCATCTTATTTATGAAAATAAGACTTTTTTTCCTTTACTCTTTTACCTAACTTTTCCTTTGGGCCTTTTCCTTACCCATTACTGTTTCCATAAGAAGTTTGGGATGGTAAATAGAGATTAAGTTTATAAACCTTTGTCTCTTACTATTTGTTAGTCATTCTGACTTTAAAAGATTTTCATGGGGTGTTGTCTTAGTCACAGTATTTGCATTATTGGTTCATATCTCTTTCTAAAAGCATAGATAATCAAAAGTTGTATTACCCTGAATGTGTGTGTAAATTATTGTGATGTGGAGATAGGGTAACCAACTGTTGTAATTTGCCTGGACTTTGCTAATTTTAGCACTGAAATTCCTGTGTCTTGGGGAAACTTCAATATTGGGCTGGCTAGGAGGGTTGGTCACTTAAATGTCGAGAGCACCAAAAAAATACAAGGATTTTGAACATTGTTATATTGTACTCCATTGAGTAAATTGTTTTAATTTTTCAAATCTGGTTTTTGCAAGGAACCTTGGTAGAGATTGAATGCCAAAATCACAAAAGCTCAGTGCGGGGACTAAGCTAAGAATATCACGAAATCTCCAGGCTTTGTTTTTTTCCTAGTGCAGTAATATGCTCTGGGAAGTGAACAAGATGAAATATGCAAAATATTTTTTAGGGTAAATATGAAACCATATTGCAAAACATAAATATCAAACTAACACTATTTCTTGTATTTAATATATTTCTCTTTTAAAATTTCCCCAAATCCAACTATTAACCTATTTGTACTATACTTTTGAATCTCTTATCTGCTAACATTTGAACAGCTCATAGCTATCAAGTTTTTCAGTAATTATTTTTGTGATAAGTAGATTTCTTGAAAATGATGAAAGGGGAAGGGAAGGGTCTATTAGAACTTAATATGCAATTAACCAAATGGTATGTTCCTGAGTCTTCAGAGTACTACATAGTCTATTGCCCCTGTGTCAAAATCATCAGTGGATTCAGTTGACATTCCAAACTTTAGTTTACTTAATGATCCATTGGGCCTTTTCAAACAAGTAGCACTGGGTTTGGATTGTAAGTACATGAATGTGATAAAAAGATTGTAGTAAGGGAAAGACTGTTTTTTCTCTGCTAGATTGTTGGGATAAATTGTTAAATAATCTGTAGGCTGGGATAGAATCTGTGTACTGCTGAATACCTCAAGAAAAGTTTTTTTGGAATGGTGGGAGAGTTAGGCTTAGGAATGGATCTCTAGCCAAAATCACAAAAGAGAACATATCTTCCTTACTTGAGAGATACTGGTAGATTTAATTTGGGGAAACCTGGAAGCCAGAGAGTATAGTGCAGAGTTTGATTTTAAGAAACATGGTATCACTTTTCTTGGAGCAAATACTAGTGAATTGGGAACTTTCTTATCCTGTGGATTAGTATGAAGATGAGATGAGATTAAGAGGGTTGGAGGTAGGAATAGAGTTGTCTGTTGGTTCAGGGTGGCATCATAAACAGCGTAATATCTCAAATTCGGGCAGCTAGAAGAAACAGATCATCTTCCACATTGTCCCTACTAGCTCCAAATAGCTAAAGCACTTACTGTCAGATTAGCACTTTGTAAATCTTCATGGCTGCAGTATGTGTATTTTTAGTCTGTTGCTCAGAAGTCATTTATCTCCCCTTTCTGTTTTTTCATGTACTAGTTTGCTGCAATAGGAACATTTTGATCAATTTTCTATATTACACAGCTTCAGAAGCTAAATAGAAACAATTACAGAAACAAAACCACAATTTGTTTTAGGAAGGAATTGTTAAATTGCTCTGAATTTCCTAGCAAGTAGCATCACAGAGTGCCAGGGATGATTAAATTCAGAATATCTGACTGAAAAAGTAGGCTTCTGGTTTGTACACCCAAGATACTCTGAATCTGTATACAGATTTGGGATGGATCTCAGCTACACTTTTAACAAATGCAACAAGTAATTCTATCTTAGGGTCTACACATTTTGAGAAGCAGTGCTGCAGACAGTTATTTCAAGGTGCATAATGGTTTTTGTGTAAGGTAGAATAATGAGTAGAGCCATGAAACTGTGATCTTAAAAAATGCCTCCAGTATCCTAGGCAGAGAATTAGCTGCCTTTCATTTGTTCCTCTAAATAATCCTGTAAACAAGATGTTATCTCCATTTTACAGATGAGGAAATTAAGCCTTAATGAGATTAAATTATTGGCCTCAAATTAGGAACAATGGAAGCAGAAAGATTATTTTGACAAATTATTTTTCCCACACTGTATCACAACCCTAAAACCACTAACATGAGTATCATTGTTTTGATAATTCTTACAGTACTTGGAAACTAATTTTGGAAAGTACTCATTTTCCCTGAAACTCATTTACCTAGCCAAAACCTCCTTCCTCTGTTCTTTCTCATAAGCTGTACTGAGGTACCTATTTGATCCTTTCATACCTCTTTCTTGGCTCTAAAAACTGGCATTTTCAGTAAGTTGCCAGTGAGATGATCCACTTTGTACTGGGGAGAGGAAGAATAGCTTTTAATCCTAAAGGTTCTCATCTGCCATGACATCAGCTATAAAAACTACCACTGTCACCCTCCAAATACAAAAGGCCCAAATCGCCTTATTGTTAACTTTAGGCCCAAGGCTTAAAGTCACCAAATTACAGTCATTTTCTAGCCTCCTATAATCACAATATTCTCTGGAGGGTCAAAGTTTGCCTGGCATCTGCCACTGACCTATCAAGTTATACAGACTTTAATTTGAAACCCCAGAGTGATCTATTGACCTGTGACTTTGACTGTTTTTAATTGGTTAATTTGTAAGATTTGACCTCTGATATTTGCTAACTTTTTATAGGGAGTTGTATTTGTAACGGAAGAAGAGAAGAATAAAAAATATTAGTTTTAAAAGTGGCCTATGTGACTGCTTTTCTAAAAAGGTATTTAATGCTCTTAGTACTTTGGCTTATCTCTTTGAAATAAAGCTAATACACAGGATTGCCTTCACATTGTTGTATTCTTCCTTTCTTGATTGATAATTGCATTGTCTTAGAGCCTAGAAATTGTTAATATTAGCTAAAACTACTTGGCTGCTCTATTAGAAGTTCCTTTTTGTCAAGTTTTTCTCAAACATGTTTCTGCCTCAAAAGGAGCCCCGGGTAATTATGAGGTAATGGAGTACCTAAGAGGCCCAATTTTGTGGACATATTATGGTAAAATAGAATTTGGGGATTTTAACTTCCCAGTTTCTGTCTTTAAAAAGTAGTCCCATAAGAAGTCATTGTCTGTCTCTGGACATCCCAATTATCTGCTATCATTTAAGCCAAGAAAGCTTTTTGGTTTGCTTTTTTTCTAGGCTTAATGTTTATGTAACCTAAACATTCCCCAATCTTGTCTCCTACAGGTAGACTGGGTACAATGTGATGGTGGCTGTGATGAGTGGTTTCATCAAGTTTGTGTGGGTGTATCTCCAGAAATGGCTGAAAATGAAGATTACATCTGTATAAACTGTGCAAAGAAGCAAGGGCCAGATAGCCCAGGTCAAGCACCACCTCCTTCCTTCATAATGAGCTACAAACTACCAATGGAGGATCTTAAGGAGACCAGTTAGCAGTTGCTGGGTTAGTTTGGGACATGGGGGGAAATGGACCACATTGAGATCTTAGTCATCGAGTGGTTTAGATCCACTCAGAATGTTGCTTCCAAAGACGAATGGCCTTCAGAGAAAGTCCTTTTAGCTGACTTCCTCTTTGCATGGACTGTGTAACCTACATTCTCTTCAACACATCTATGCAGAGGGTGTCTTTGGTACAGCAGCCAGTATTTCAATTTATGTCTCCTCTGAGTATGGTTTGTTACTTTACGGCCAGACATTTGATTGAGCTCTAGAGTGGCTGTTGGCATTAATACATTGGTATGCTAGCAGGGCATGTAGGATGTGGCTTGTGGCCAGTTGATATTAGTTAGAGGTTTACAACCTAGGGGTGGTACCATCTGGAGGTGCTGACTACTTGGCTCTCCTTAGGACAGTTGGAGAGGAGTGAGAGTATACTCTCCTTCCACTGGTACCTGGCATATAATGCCCTACAGATACTCCTGTTAGTCATGGGACAGGAGCAGAGTCTAGATCCCAGCTACTTGTGTGTGTTTGTACCAAGAAGAAAACCCCAAGTGAGAGGCAGATCACCTTATCTTCCTAAGGAGGAGTATGTCATCTAGTTCAGAAATCTGACTAGATTGGATTCTGGAAAGAAGAGCTTTTCTTATTTCAAGGCAAGGAGCCTTTTTTTTTTTTTTTTTTTTTTTTTGGCTTTGAGAAGTCTTGCTGTCTTGGGTCAGCATTTTAGAGACAAGCAGGTACATGGATCCAGGCTCCTGCAAAAGAAGAGAAGACAAGTCAGAATGTTTTACTGAGACACAGTGATGCATGCTTTTCGGGGGAACCTTCATTCACAAGTATACCAGATACCACCAGGCTTCAGGCATGGCCATGAGCAAGACCAGCAAATAACAGCTTTTTGCCTTGCAGCCCTGACCCCAATGTCTGCTGTTTCCAACTCTGGCAATTTCTGATTGTGGCCCACAGCTCATGCTGTTGAATAACACCATGGCTTCATCAGAGAATGTGGGGTTGTAGCACCTCTGGGTGATAAAGTTGTTTTAGTAAATCCATTTTTAAAAAAAGAAAAAAGGACTTGTTTTTACTTTTTTCTAAATGTCTCTGACTACTGACTGTTCTATAAATAGATTATTTTTCCTTTTTTAATATACACATATGGATATATAAATATATATATTTACTGTTACCAGCAGCATATGACAGAGTTTCAGCATCAAAAATCTATTTGGGGGCTTGCTTTCTCTTTTTTGCTTTTTAATAAAGAAACCCCATTCCTTCCTTGTAGTATACAAGGAGTTAGCCTTCATTCTCCATCCTAGCCTGACCAGATTTTCCATGTTGTTTTGTTCAAATAGATAATTATATGTCCTTTGTGTGTTGGAACTTGTCCCTGTCTTTTGGGAAACTTGGTCTTACTATTTCTGTGGTGGCTGTTTTGTTTTGTTTTTGTATGTGAATGTTTGAAACTATGGTGCTGTGTCCACTTTCCTCCTATTGTGTTCTTTATTCTTGTTAAGGTGTTAGGTAAGCTGTATGGAAATGTTTATTAGAAGGGGACTAATTATTTTTAAAGGACAAAAAAAAAACCTAAAAGTAGTGTTTGGTCTTCACTATTCTGTGTCCCTTATTTTGGTTAAAAATCTGTGGTTTGACTTAATTCATCAGTTTTCTTTTTCAAAGGGAGGAGCGAGGTGGGCCTAGAGAACAGTTTATTATCTCCTTTTCCCTTTATGCCCCAATCTCTTTTGAAGAAATGTCTTCTAGTAACTAGAAGTGAAATGTACTGTCCAGTTACAGTTTGAGTGGGTATGAGATTTAACTCAAAAGGCATCTTACTTAAAAAAAAAAAAAAAAAAAAAAAAGGCAAAAGCTTTCCTATAAAACCCAGTTTCCATAAATGCTTTCTGTATGGTTCAGACTACCTAATTTTTAGTCATTCTTCCCTTAATATTATAAAACATTTTTAGTGTTTTGACCTGTTAAGAGGTTCATAAGCGTCGCTGTGCATGATCTCATCTTAAGTGTGTATATGATTTAAGATTTCAGTGGATATTGCAAGGTAACTATCAACCAATTTCATAAGTTTTCATTTTGCCAATCTATATAAAGAAACTCATATTTAGTTAAGAATTTCATCTGGTTGATGTTATAAAAGGAGGCACAATATTTTTTGTCTTTTCATCTTCTCTGTAAAGATCTTCAGATACTTGTGGGTTAAAAATTGAATGCAGTTCTAAGTGATGGCTGCCTGGGTGGAATACATTTTTTAAATATTTTATTATTTCTTCCTAGTCACCCATTAACTTTATTCAGCCATCAGTGGAAGGGCATGAAGATGCTGAGAAAGATGGCTAAGGTACTCTGCTTCCTAGAGTATGGTGGATGAATATAGGTGACTGTTTAGGGAATCACTCATGTCCTTAATATGGTATTTTACCTGCTGGAGATGTGAGAGAGAGAGAGACGCAAGGCACTCTCCAGCCATGAGTAGCTCCCTGTTTACCTTCTGGTATTTTGAAACTTAAATTGTTTAATTGATACTATGGGCTTTTCTGTATTTATTTGAAAGTCACAGAGGATTTGGTCTGACTTGACCATAGATTTAGACCAAGGCTGAGAAGAACAGATAAGAGAAATTAGTTTAAAAAAAAAAAGAGAAAGAAAAATGAACATAAACAAGGTTATAATTTTGGAATTAATGAACTAAGATTCATCTATTTAAAGATATGCTGGTGTTCTGATATAATATAAAACATTGTTTTCAGTTAGAGGGAATTACTTCCAACTTACTCCATTTTTCAATGTTGTAATATTTCATATTAAAACTTGATTTAAAATGTTCCTTTACCCTTCTCTCCACAGTTGTACATTTCCACCATTGGTATTTTAACTTCTGTGTTCACTCTGTCAAAAGTATTTCTTACTACCTTCATCGTAACTGTGTTGGGGAAAGTTATAGAAAGAAAAATGAAAAAATGCTATCTATGTAGGTCTTTAATATTCTCAAAGGGTAGGTCATTGGAACTATGCAAATTCCCAAGTTTACAACTATAGCATTAGAGTTCACTTTCTTGTTGGCAGAAGAGGGGACATTTTCTTCCCACAAATGTTTATTTTACTTCCTGATAGTTATTGCAACAGAGCCATGTTGAGATTTAGATGCTAAAGCTCCCTTCCTGAGTTACTGCAAACAACCTTTGCACTGCATGATTAAAATTTGTGCCTCAATAAAATTACAAATTACTGTATGTCATGCTTTGAATAATTGAAAAGATAAGCATTAAATCTGTGATCACCTACCATGTACTTATTTAAGAATCCCAAGTCCTAGCAAAGGCTAACACACCTGTAAGATTAGATTAATTTTACCTGTGCTTCACTTCTGTTCTTCTCTGCTTTTGTCTTTGGTGTCCGAGAAATGTCAATTTGTTCTTAATTTTAAGATTCTGGATGCAGTTCAATGCACGTAAAAGAAACTCCCTGCTTGTCAATATTTGAATTCTGTAGTACATTTGTGTGACTATCAGCCAGTACTTAAAACAGGAGGATGGAAGGAGAAATTGAGAAAGCCCTTCTTTCAAAGGATGGGACTATCTACTTTTTAAAGGAGAAAATGACCATTTTGAGTAGGATTTAAAAACTGTAAATTGTGGAAGAATTAAGCTGTTAAAGTCCCACATATAATTAGGTTCAATAAAAGTTTACATATGGAACTAGCTTCATATGTGTGTAAAAAAGTTGCTTTTGCAGTAGGTCTGTTAAGTATAAGTTTTTAAAAGCAAACAACTGATTTGTCTTTTACTTTTTGAACCCTCCCCCCTTTTACAATTAAAGCATATCATTACTTCTTTGGATATGGATGTGCCAAGTGATAGTCACAACACAAGAAAGAAAGAAGGAATGGGATGTGACTATATTTTGGAATTGCAGTCTTCTCTTGGCCTGGATCATATCCAGTCACCACTATGCAATGAATGATGTGCACTGGGAAAGGAGATGCCGGGTTCAGATGTAGTCTGCTTATTCTTACTTTTGCAATACTCCAAGATGTCTGAACAGGAATGCCTTTTGTAAACCTCAAGACCCTCTATTGATTATTCTCTTACATATTTATTTACTTGTCAGTGAAACACTTAAATATAATATGGACTCTAATTTACCAGGGTTTTTGGTGGTGCCTTATGAAAAGTATAACTTGATTTCGTGTTTTTTGAGCATGTTTTCCATTTCTTTTGTTTTCTGAAAGAATATTAGATATGGTTATTTGCATTACATCTAAAAAAATAAAGTTGTGTATGTGTGCTCAGGTTCCCCCCTACTCCGTCATTTACATTGGTGGCAACTCTACATGGTAACCAAGTAAAGGTAAATTTTGGTAATGAGTATTGATGATCCTGAGGAAAACTGGCAAGTATACAAGAGCCACTTTTAACTTGTGCCAAAGCAGTTTCTAATATTGCAATTTCTCTCTATAAAATAAAATACTGGCCTCAAATAATTTGATCAGTGGTGTGTTTAGCCTGTTACTGGGAAGAATGTTTTCAGAAAATGTGAAGTGGAAGATTCTCGAAGATCTTACCTGTCCTATTTTCAGCAAGAGTCCAGTGATGACCAACAGACATTGCCCCACCTTTGATTCTTGAGCAATTTGTTCCTTGCAGCAAACTAGCAATAGCAGGGAAAATGAGGAAATACTTTATTTTGGTCTCCTGATGCTTAAATCTAGTTCAAACTGCAACTTCAGAGAAATAAATAGCGTTTTTTTTCCTTCATTGTCAACGTTACCAGGTCATGCAGTGTTGCTGAAAATGTTAAGGTTCTGCTTTTAGTGAAATTGGCCTCAAATATGAAGTATGTGATTGCATGTGTGTGTGTGTGTGTGTGTGTGTGAGAGAGAGAGAGAGAGAGAGGAAAATTGGTGGGAAGAAGGAGGGGAAAAAATCTCTAAACTTGGAAAATGTTTTTCTTGCCAACCCAAAGACTCCTGAAATTCCATACAGTGACAAGGTCTGTTTAAAAATTGTATGGAATCCTCCCAGTTTAGCAAGTATTTCATGAGGCTTGGCATTGTGATTGATAGGAATAAATTGAAGATCCAGAATCTTAGACATTGCCATTAATTGGGAAGTCACACATGATGCAAGGAGAGAAAATAGAAGACAGAAAAATACTGTATTATAGGAATATACTTAGAATGATTTTGGAATTTCTTGATTCTTTTCACCTACTTGTTCTTTAAAACTCTGTTTCTACACTACTTTAGTGGGAAGGAAGATTTTCTTTTTTTAAGATTTTATTTATTCATGAGAGACATAGAGGGAAAAGTAGGCTCCCTGCGGGGACTCTGTCCCAGGACCCCTAGATCACAACCTGAGCCAAAGGCAGACACTCAACCTCTGAGCCACCCAGGTGCCCTCAAAGAAAGATTTAATTAATATTTCCATATGGTAAAGTTCTGTGAAATTTCTTTACCAAAAATTTTCCCTAAGTTTGTCTTTGGAGCTAGGTTGTATCTCTTGCTAATGGGAAAAAAAGCACCACATAAAGTCTCGAAAATGACTTGGTGGATCCAGCTTATAACCAGCTAAACCTTATATCAGAATCCTGATGAGTTTCCAGGAATATTGGGATGAAGTCAGAATTGTCTGCAGTTGGGCAGCCCAGGTGGCTCAGCGGTTTGGCGCCTGCCTTTGGCCCAGGGCGTGATCCTGGAGTCCCAGGATCAAGTCCCACATCGGGCTTCCTGCATGGAGCCTGCCTCTCTCTGCGTCTCTCATGAATAAATAAATAAAATCTTTAAAAAAAAAATGTTTAAAAAAAATTGTAGTTTACATAAACAAACAAATGGACAAAATTTTTAAAAACCCAGATGAGGATTTTAGGATTACATAAGGTAAAGAATATAGAAATCAAATAAATAATTGGTTTTAGCTCTGTATATGACCATATATATATATATTTTGAGACTGTTTCCTACCATGTAAGGGTTAGTTTGTGTGGATAGACATTTAAGTTATAACCCCTCTCTTTGAGAGAGGGTAAGACAAATGATGATTTTTAAGGATGTTTCCTACTAAAACTTAGGTAGAATTTCGAAAGGAAGATAGTAGAGGTATTTTGGACGTTAGTTCAAATTCCTGCTTAATGATAGAAAAATCTATTCAGTACTTCTGATGAGGGAATATATAGACTATAGTGAATATTCTATTTTTGGAAAATGTAAATTTTAGTCACATTAGTAGAGCTGACCCATGGTCTTCACTTACTTGAATCTAAATTTTGCAGAGGTCGTCAAGCACTTTTATGTATGCACCAGGACTGATCTCACAATTCTATCCAGTGCCCAACCCTGTGGAGATAAGGTGATATCAGACACATTTTGACAAACCTAACTATGCCACTCCTCCTGAATTGATATTTGGCCTTAATAATATTATCCCACTGCTCAAAGCAAAGGCCCCTTTCCTCTCCATACTAGGCTGCACTGTGCTGAAACCAGTAGGACACTCACTGATCTTTAGTCTTAGTAGGCTACTTTAGTCTTTTTCTGGCTTGACTTTGTCATCCTCTCCAGTTGGAGGCTAAGCTTTGTTGAGACACAAGATGGATTATCACTAATAATCTTTGGAACCCAGAACAACAGTTCAAGCACATCAAGTCTTGGTCAGTGCTCAGTGCTTCTATTTATTTTGTCACAGACACATTACTTCAGAGTTCCAGTTAGAACATTAAGGTCAGTTTAATACACTTGGCTTCTCATCCCTGTAATTCATTGCTGCTATCTAAAAAAGAAGTCCAGGAGGGTACCTGGGTGGTTCAGTTAAGCCTCCAACTCTTGATCTCAGCTCAAGTATTCCTCGCAGGGTTGTGAGTTCAAGCCCAGTGTTGGGTGTGGAGCCTACCTAAAAGAAAAGAAGGCCAGCCAATCATAAATCCTCTCGTTGTATTCCATTACTGCTACCTGAAATACCCAATTAATATTCCCATTGCTGCCCTTTCTATTGATATTTTTGCATTAAATACAGACACCTGGCTGGCTCAGTTGATAGCATGTGGCTCCATTGGGGTTGTGAGTTCCAGCTCCATGTTGGGTGGAAAGATTACCTAAATAAATACATATATACATACGAATTATAGAGACTCTGGCTTCCCTATTCCTTTGTGAACTTCCCTACTTTTTCATTAAATGGAACCTGGCTCTTAGCAATGCGTACCTTAGGGCTACTTCAAGTTGCTCATTTTCTCGCTTTACTACTATAAGGTGTGAACCAGTAGATTATAAGGGCTGTTTCTCTTATGTTACCACTGATTTCCACTGCCACATGTTGAGGCCTCTGATACTCATCTGTACTGCCATCTGTCCTCATTACTGTCATCTGTTTACTCATATTCATTGAGGACTTTGATGGTTTAAGAGCATTTTTGCCTCCAGCCCTACCATTATCACAATCATGGATGACTACCATTTCTGTACCTCTACTTCCAATAATCATTTTCACTCCATTTAGCAAACCAGTTCCAAGGCCATAGCTTGGACTCTGTCAAAAATGTATTTCTGGGGGAACCTGGGTGGCTTACTTAAGTATCCAACTCTTGATTTCCGTTCAGGTCATGGTCTCAGGGTTGTGAGCTCTAGCCCCACATCAGGCTCTGCATTGAGTATGGAGCCTGCTAAAAATTTTCTGTCTCCTCCTCCTCCACCCCTTTTTCTTCCTTTCCTCCCCCAACCCCCTCCCCAAAACCACAATAAAGCCATTTAAAAAACCCAACTTATTTATGAAACATTAAAGTCTAGGACCTTATTTATACTAGTCTGATTTTTAATGTCTTGTCCTTTGATCTCTTCCTCTCAGTATATTTACTCTATGACCCCTGGGAAACATCCAATCACATTTTTCTTTCAGTCTTCACTCTGATGAGGGAATATGGACTGTTGAATATTTCACTCTCTTCACCATTTAACATAGACTGCATGGCCTATCACTCATGGTGTTTCCCCATCACTCTGGCCCTGCAGAAACTATTTCTGGGTCATTTTAGCCATCTGACTTGTTTGTTCTTGTAGGCTGCTGAATACTACTGAGTATCTGCAACTGACTGGTAGCACCACAGATTGACTCAAGTTGAGTTCTCAAAGACCCAGTAGTCCAGCAATCTCTTGCATTTTTGAAGACTATTTCCTACTTATTCCATTGTCAAGTCCCCACCTGCCATCTCTTCCCTCAGCAGAGGCCTACCCTCCCTAACCCTGACTTGAGCAAATTGAAGCTAACAGGAGAGCTCTAAAGTTTCTCTAGTCACCTATACCATCAGCATCTTAAAGTGGTTCCATCAGAGGCACTTCTCTATGCCCTTTGGATGCCCTAATTCACTTTCAATTACCACTTACCACTTTTAGTCAGATGTTTCCCAAATCAATATCACCTGCCTGTGCTTGCTTGCTTTGCTCCTTAATCAATTGTCTGGTAAGCATTTCTATTTGTATTATTTTAATCACTCTACATTCATGTCAAAAACCAAACTTTTCCTTCCACCTTCAAACCACTTTCTCTTCATTACTTCCAAAAAGAATAAGTGCCCAAGCCCAAATTCTGTGAAGCATCCTATATTCTTTTTGACCCCTCCCTTCCTGTATGCAATTATCTCTTCTGTTCCCATTGTGATGCATTAACTCAAGCCCTCCTCAGTTTTCACCTGGGTTTCTGCACTAGTCTTTTAGTCTTGTCAATCTAGTTTATCTTGGAAATTACTAGAATGAACTGTCTAAAGAGCCAGTCTGTTCAACACATTGTCCTAAGAAAAAACAAAACCTCCAAAAAACAACCGACATTGTCCTGTAGAATCTGCCCCATTTACTGTTCTAAGATCCATTTCCACACACACCCTCAGTCACTGCTTCAGACACAGATGTTCCTTTCCTAGGTTTTTTCTGGAATGGTCTTTTAGCTCATTCTCAAGATGCCAGTTTAAATGCTACCTCTTCAGAGGCCCCTTGTTCTCTCAACAGCTTGTTTTACTCCCTTAAGGGACTTGGCAATATGTGACATAATTGTTGATAAGTTTTATGAGGGCAGGACCTTTTTTCCTTCATCTCTTTATACCCAGCAACTAGAAGAATCCCCCACATATGGTAAACATTCAATAAATGAATGAATGTTGTTTCCTGCCTTTGTTCCTCCCTATATGTTGTTCTCTTTCAATTTATCGTACTCTAAGTCTGGGCTGCCATGTCCTCATCCATACTTTTCCTTACTTCCTCCAGTTAAAGAAAAAAATTCAACTGAGTAAATTTGAAGGTCTAATTGGCTTTATTAAATGATTCATGAGAGGGCAGTATCCTATCGAGCAAGGGGAGCTCTGAGGACGTGTACAAAATGGAAATTTTTATAGGAAGGAGAGTGGGAAAATGAAGTTATTAGCAAAAGAAAGATTATTTCAAACTAGATTATTTCTCTTAGGGGGAAGAGCAGGAGGTCTCAGGCTGACTACCAGTTCTTTTGGGGAGGAGGATAGAGAGGGCCCATGTGACAGATTACTTCATTGGTGCTCACCAGAAAATAACCCAACTAAGACCACATCTCTGGGAGAAGTTGAAACTGCAATTAGGTTAGGTATTAAGCCCTAGTATAGTGATTAGGACTGACATAAGTGACTCCATGTTGGGTCTGTGATTGTCTTTTGAACACTCCTCATTCTTCAAAATTCAGCTCATCCCCAAAACTCTTCTGAGAAGTCTTTCAGATTAATCCTTTCCTCCTCATCTGATTTAGATGTCCTTTCATGGAGCTGATAGCATTTAGATTATACAGTGGTTACAAAGTGTGGTCTCTGGATCAGCAGTATCAATCAGCAACACCTGGGAGTGTGTTAGAAATGCAAATTCTTGGGCCCTACCCCAGGCATCTTACTGGGGGGGGGGGGTCACACCCTGCATCTTAACAGCCCCTCCAGGTTGTGATGCTTGCAGAAATTTGAGAACTGCTAAACTGTATCATAATGAATACATTTATATCTCCAGCTTCTAGCTCAATGCTAGAACAAGTTTATTGTAAAGATCTTAGAACTAAAATCCATCTTCCTGTAGCCTCATACATCAATCCTGATTCTTTTGAGGATATGAAAAACTAGTTTTAACTGCCTCTGTTTGGCAACCTTTCAATATTTGACAATGACCATTATTTCTACCTCCCCAACCCTCATTGTCAGTCTTCTGGCTTAATATATTAATTCTCATGTGCTGTGACTTTGAGTCTCTTCAAACTCAAACTCATTAGATTTATCTGCACCAAGTCCAACTTCATATCCCTTCTCCATTCAGTGGAACAAATCTTTTCTGCTTCTTAAAGAAATAGAAATTTCCAAATCTTATCACATCTATTTCTATGTGTTCTAAGTTCCTTGACCCTACTGGTAATTCTTTTCTGAACACATTCCTAATTGTTCATATCCTTTTTAATGTCTATGCAAAGCATTCTTTTTAATCTTTAAACTATAATTCTGGAGGGAGGAATCAAATTTCCTTGAATTTTCTAATTCAAAAGATTCACAGTATGCATAGCTAAGAGGCTTGGCAAATTTGTTTCCTCTCCATACATTTTCTTGTCTTCTGTAGCCTCATGCTTTTGGAGGCTAGCCAGCAAAAATTGCTGTACTTTCCATTGTACTTTTCATTTCCATTTTTATTTTCATTCACAAATATGGGAATGTGAGGTTTCCCTCATCATTGAAATTGCACTTTTGTCTTTTCTGTGTATCCTGAGAGTTTCTATTTTGTTTTTAGGGATGCTTTATTTGGGAGTTTTATAACTGATTTCTTGATATGTGTTAATAAAAGATAGGAGACAAGGGACTGGAAGCAGAATTCAGAATTTTAAAATTTCCCACCCACGTTTGTAAATTAATAGTAATTCCATCCCCAGGTAGTCAGATTTCCATATCTGCTACTGATAGGTGATTCCTATATATTTACTTGCCTATAAACCTTTTTATACCTCAGCAAGGGCATAGTCAGTGCTGGCTCTGTGTGTTGTTTTGCAGTTCTTTTCTGGGGAATATTTAACATTCTGCCTTAAGTTCTAGATATGTATGCACATATATACATATATCCTAAATCATGTCTTAGAATAACATAGCCCTAACATTTCCAGGCATCCGAATGTCAACTTTTTTATGCTTCTCCTGCCAATACAGTAACATCTAAATCATTTCTAAAACATGGCTAATGCTTGCATGAAAAATGTGTCTGGAAATATTATGTATAAATAGCCTAGTTCCGCTCTTGTTTTTTCTAATATTTCTAATTAAGCTATCATTGTACAGTCAATATTTGTTTATCAAGCAAAGCTTTGTCTGGTTTGTGGGATGTGTTGAGATTGTGGGAGATGATGAATGGACAGGTGAGGGGAGGAGATACTATGGTGAGTTCACATGATATTGCCGGGTTTGAAGGTGTTCTCTGTTAAGCTATGTTTGTCCATAGTTGTATCTGTACCCTCTCTGCTTTGCAGGGGAGGGGAGAGGAAAGAGAAAAAAAATTGCTTTCATTAAAGAACAGGGATTTGATAACTAAGGTCATGATAAAGAACAGATTTTTTTAAAGATTTTATTTATTTATTCATGAGAGAGAAGCAGAGACATAGGCAGAGAGAGAAGCATGCAGGGAGCCTGATGTGGAACTCGATCCCGGAACAACGGGACCGTGGACCTGAGACAAGGCAGACGCTCAACCGCTGAGCTACCCAGGTGTCCCAAGAACAGTAGATTTAAAAAATAGTGTTAGAGGAATGCCTGGGTGGCTCAGTTGGTTAGACATCTGTGTTCAGCTCAGGTCATGATCTTAGGGTCCTAGGATTGAGTCCTGCATGGGGGCTCCCTGATGCTCAGTGAGGAGAGCCTGCCTCTCCCTCTCTCCCTTCACCCCACTCATTCTCTCTCTCTCTCTCTCTCTTTTCCTCTATCTCTTTTTTTCCCAAGATTTTATTTATTTATTCATGACAGACACAGAAAGGCAGAGACAAGAGAAGCAGGCTCCATGCAAGGAGCCCAATATAGGACTCAATCCCAGGACTCCAGTATCACGCCCTGAGCTGAAGGCAGATGCTCAACTACTGAGCCACCCAGGTATCCCTCTTTTTCTCTGTCTCAAATAAATAAATAAAATCTTAAAAAAAAATAATATTAGAATATTTTGGTGTGTTTATAGAAGAAGCTGGAATGACATGTGAAAAACTCTGGCATTAGGACCTAACAGAAACTAAGGTATAAGATGCTCCCTCTTCCCCCCCTCACCCCTCTTTTTAAGGTACTCCTTCTAATCAAGAAGCATTGCTTTTCTGGCTACAAAAAGAACTGAAGCCCACTGCCAAAGCAACTGTAGGTTCTGGTCCAGAGAGCAGACTGAAAGAGGCGGCAGGAGGGGCAGAGCAGAGTCATTATCACGGTTCAGTGCAAATAGAGATCTATGAAACTCAGTATAGGGGGGCATACTACAGGTTGAAACTCAATCTAATAGGCCTACCACAGGGAGAGAGGAAATCCACAGCCTGTCACAAGAGAAGGACACTGTGAGTACAAAATAGAAGTGGAAGAATAATGAGTGATCCATGTTCACAGGGCACAAGGTGAAACCATATGCTATGATATCTTTAAAGTAGCATCAGAGCCTCCTAGAGCAGAAAGCCAGCAAAGATTCTTCTTGAATTCATGTCTAAAAAATGTTCTCAGGTTGAAATTACTAAACAAGATAGTGTTTATGCTAACTTGGGAAGCTGTGTTCAGGGGTTGATGTAAGTTTTGCAGGACCTGACGTTTTGGCAAATGTGGCAGGCCCTCTTTATGAAAAGTAGTGAAAGATTAAGGATTTAAAACTGGGCACAGAGGATTGAAAGGCACCTATGCAAGTGAGGGGCCCTGAAACATTAATTTAATGGTATATCTATCTCTGCTAGGTGAGGCAGAAGGATCCGGGGGAGCCTTGAACTCGAATCCAACTCTGTCACTTAGTAGCTTTGGAATCTTGGGCATTTACTTCTCTCTGAAGCTCTCTGAGGCTTACCTATAAAATGAGGATAATACCAATATCTCTGGTTTGTCAGTACAGCCTATATAAGAGACTAGATGTTAAAATGCCTAGCTCAGTGCTATAACTGCTGATATTGATGACAGTGTTTTTTGTTTTGTTTTGTTTTTCCCTAGCACTTGTAGTTTATTCTTTTTTATGACTCTTTTAATTTTTAAAATATTTTCTTTAAATTCAATTTGCCAACATATGGTATAACACCCAGTGCTCATCCCGTCAAGTGCCCCCATCAGTACCCGTCACCTAGTCACCCCACGCCCCCACCCACCTCCCCTTCCACGACCCCTTGTCCATTTCCCAGAGTTAGGAGTCTCTCATGATTTGTCTCCCTCTCTAATTTTTCCCCACTCATTTTCCCTCCTTTCCCCTTTAATCCCTTTCACTATTTCTTATATTACGTATGAGTGAAACCATGTGATGATTGTCCTTCTCTGATGGACTGACTTCACTCAGCATAATACCCTCCAGGTCCATCCACATCGAAGCAAATGGTGGGTATTCATCGTTTCTAATGGCTGAGGAATATCCCATTGTATACATAGACCACATCTTCTTTATCCATCATCTTTCGATGGACACCGAGGCTCCTTCCACAGTTTGGCTACTGTGGACATTGCTATAAACCCTGGGGTGCAGGTGTCCTGCCGTTTCACTGCATCTGTATCTTTGGGGTAAATCCCCAGCAGTGTAATTGCTGGGTCATAGGGCATATCTATTTTTAACTCTGAGGAACCTCCCCACAGTTTTCCAGAGTGGCTGCACCAGTTCACATTCCCACCAACAGTGCAAGAGGGTTCCCCTTTCTCCACATCCTCTCCAACATTTGTTTCCTGTCTTGTTAATTTTCCCCATTCTTACTGGTGTGAGTTGGGATCTCATTGTGGTTTTGACTTGTATTTCCCTGATGGCCAGTGATGCGGGGCATTTTCTCATGTGCTTGTTGGCCATGTCTATGTCTTCCTCTGTGAGATTTCTGTTCATGTTTTTTGCCCATTTCATGATTGGATTGTTTCTTGGGTGTTGAGTTTAATAAGTTCTTTATAGATCTTGGATACTAGTCCTTCATCTGATATGTCATTTGCAAATATCTTCTCCCATTCTGTAGGTTGTCTTTTAGTTTTGTTGACTGTTTCTTTTGCTGTGCAGAAGCTTCTTATCTTGATGAAGTCCCAATAATTCACTTTTGCTTTTGTTTCCCTTGCCTTCATGGATGTATCTTGTAAGAAGTTACTGTGGCCAAGTTCAAAAAGGGTGTTGCCTGTATTCTTCTCTAGGGTTTTGATGGAATCTTGTCTCACATTTAGATCTTTCATCCATTTTGAGTTTCTCTTTGTGTCTGGTGTAAGAGAGTGGTCTAGTTTCCTTCTTCTGCACATGGCTGTCCAATGTTCCCAGCACCATTTATTGAAGAGGCTGTCCTTTTTCCAGTGGATAGTCTTTCCTGCTTTGTTGAATATTAGTTGACCATAAAGTTGAGGGCCGGGATCCCTGGGTGGCTCAGCAGTTCAGCACTGCCTTGGGCCCAGAGCCTGATCCTGGAGTCCTGGGATCAAGTCCCACGTCGGGCTCCCTGCATGGAGGCTGCTTCTCCCTCTGCCTGTGTCTCTGCCTCTCTTGTGTCTCTCATTAATAAATAAATAAAATTTGTAAAAAATGAAAGAGTTTCAAATATAGGCCAGTTATAGTACATCCTCCCTGAGAATAGAATGAGAAATAAGATGATGGCAGGAAGAGGATTTTGGCTACAGAGGTCTTCAATGTGCGCTGCCCATTAGAATCTTCAGGGGAGCTTTTTAAAAAAGTCTATGGCCAAGGGACACCTGGGTGGCTCAGTTAAGTGTCTGCCTTTGGCTCAGGTCATGATCCTGGGGTCCTGAGACCCAGCCCATGTGGGGCTCCCTGCTCAGTGGGGAGTCTGCTTCTCTTTCTCCCTCTCCCTCTGCCCCTCCCCCTGCTTGTGTGTACATTCCTTCTCCCAAATAAATAAAATCTGAAAAAAAAAAGAGAGAGAGAGAGAGAAGCCAATGGCACTTCAGAACAATGAAATCAGAATCTTTAGGGTTGGGAGCCAAACATTAGGAATTTTTTTTTTAAAGATTTTATCTATTTATTCATGGGAGACAGAGAGAAAAAGAGGCACAGACACAGGCAGAGGGAGAAGCAGGCTCCATGTAGGGAGTCCCACACGGGACTTGACCCCGGGGCTCCAGGATCAGGCTCCAGGCTGAAGGCAGCGCTAAACCACGGAGCCACACAGGCTGTCCCAGGAGTTTTTAAAATGTTTTCCAGGTGAGCCCAATGGGGAAACAAGGTTAAAAACGTGGGCTAAGAGTGAATATAAAAGCTCCTTTCCTGCTAAGGGTGATGTGATTTGGGAGGGGACCCTAAGTGGAGGGTGTGGTCTTCCTACTTGGAAATGCTTTAAGTATATAATAGGCCCTTAGCTTCTTGCGGTGTAGATAGACAGCTACATCTATACAGGTAGCTGTCTATATTTACATCTGTCTGTCTCTAAATCCCTTAGAGATAGGTTTTGATGTGGTAGCCTTCTTCAGATGTAGTAGTTCTCAACCCTGGTTGTGCATCAAGTTTATCTTTGTGAGAATCAAGATCACATTGTAGAGCTTTAAAAATACAGAGATCTCTGGGTCCCACCCCAGAAGATTGAATCAAAATCTCTTAGGTGGGACCCAGACTATAAATTTATATATGTTATATATAAACACATATATAGTTAAATATAGCTATCTATAAATTTATACAGCTCTATGGGTAATTCTGATGTACAGTCCATGTTGGGAATCACTTTCTAGGGAAGGATCACACCTCCTGATTTCCTAGTTTAACAGCACCTCTCATTAACATCTGCTTTGAGAAAGACATTGCAGATTTTGATGGCATTAACTTTGCCTTGAAAAACACCCTGGGCTGTGTGCGTGGGAAGAAATGTATGTTCACTTCTGGTTGCCTCCTTTCCCAATTAACACACATGCTAACCTGAAGTGGAAGCCGGGCAGCAATCAATCAGTAGACATGCACCAAGAACATCCTATGTGTCTAACACTATGTATTCTCTCTATCTCTCTTTTTAACACTATGTATTCTTTGAGAATAGAGAAAACTAAGATTTTTTTTCCTCTTAAGGAGTTCACAAACCCTTGCATTGGAAGTGATTAGGAAACACACACAAGAGACTAACTTGAATGAAATGGTATAGACTGCTGAGGCGCTTGTGTGGTGTAGTCGGTTAAGTATCCGATTCTTGTTTCAGCTGAGGTTATGATCTCAGGGTCATGAGATGGAGCCCCGTGTCAGACTCTGCTCAGTGGGGACTCTGCTTGAGGTTCTCTCTCTCCCTCTGCCCCTGCCCCTCCCACTCATGCTCTCTTGCCCACACACACCCTCTCTCTCAAATAAATAAATCTTTAAATGGTACAGACTGCCCCAGAAGTCCAGTTCTGATGAGCACTTTATGGAAAGTGTGGGATTTGAGCTGGCCTTGAACAGGTAGAATTGGGGAAGTGTGGATGAGGGAGAGTAGACCACATGAGCCAGGCACGATAAGGACATCTCTGGGGACTTTGAGGGAAAAAGCGCTCTGTGATCGTGTTGGAAAAGAGGTAAAGACACGAACAGTGTCCAGATCACAAGAAACGACCACACACCCCCGTGTGCTGGCTAACACATGGCCACCTCCTGGCCAGTTCCAGCTTCACGTCATTCTTCCTGCTTTCTAGATAAAATGTATTAAGGGATCTGATTGTAGAATTATCTCTGCTTCCTAAGAGCACCCAATCCAGAGCAAAGCTCTGCTTCCTGGACCCTCCTCAAAATCACCTAACACAAATTTATTTTTTAAAAATTTATTTATTCACGAGAGACAGAGAGGGATGCAGAGAGACAGGCAGAGGGAGAAGCAGGCTCCCTGCAGAGAGCCTAATGTGGGACTCGATCCCAGGATCCCAGGGTCACGGCCTGAGCCAAAGGCAGATGCTCGACCACTGAGCCACCCAGGTGTCCCAACACGAATTCATTTTGTAACGAATCCTTCCTAACCCTGTTGCTGAGACCTCCCACAGTTCCTACAGTGTGTTCCCCCTTCTGCGGTGAGTAGTTGACCTATTTAACTACAGGTGTGTCCTGATGTCTTTGGCTGGTGGACTTTGAACCAATACCGTTTGAATGGGCCCCGCTCTTTCCTAGTTTGGGGGAACAAGGGCAGAGGAGAGCCGTACCATCATGCTCCCTTTGGGGTCCCCTCTCCCTCTGGACGAGGAAAAGAGTTATCAGCAGTGAGAGACCAGATTCTGGGTGCAGCCTCCAGTTCCATATCCATCAGCTAAGTGATCAGTGCATCCATATATGTTCTTGCCTGTCAAAATAAACTCCTGCTGTGCTATTCAATAATGTTTAGCATAAAGGACTGTCCAAAGGTTGAAATAGTTCTTTTTTTTTTTTTTTTGAAATAGTTCTTTTTACACATGGTCACTCTGCCCTAAACTCTCACCATAGCTCTGGGCTGTATGTAGCATTAGGGTGTGGAAGCCATGTGGAGAATTTCTCCTTTCACTCAGAGCCCCTTATGGCTCCCTGTTAATCAGCCTAGAGTTTCCTGCTGAGACTAGTTACATAAATGTTGCAAACTCCTCTCTCTGTGTATTCTGAGGATCAAATGAGAAACCAGGGAAACAGGGATTAGAAGAAACTGGATACAATTGGAAAAGAACAATTTCCTGGGGTGAAAGAGAAAGATTAGGATTTTTTCCTTCCTTGGTAGGGAAGGCAGAGTAGTGGGGGAGGATTGTAAACATATCTGGATAGAAGATTGCCTCTAATTAGATTGTTAAAAATATTCTTCAGGTCTGATGAAATTTAGGGTGAAGAATTTTTTCTTGTCATTTCATTACTCACCATTTTTCTAAGAAAGCTGTGTTTAACCCCATGGGCTGGCAATCACCCAAATAAACACAAGCTGTGATTGTTAGCCTTTTTCTTGTCTTTTTTTCTCCTGGAGTTAAAGTGTAGCCTGGTAGTTGGGAAGTAGTGGACTTTGAACTCTTACAAGCCTGAGTTCAAATTCTGCCTCTACCATTTTCTACTTACGTGACCTTGAGAAAGTCATTTACTTCTCCCTAAGTCTATAGTTTCTCATTTTTGAGAAGTCACACTAGCAATCTCTGTTGTGGTATCTCTCCCGATTGGATGGGGGCCCCCAAATGTGGGGCAACCTGCTTGGATGGAAGCCAGCATGAGGTGAAAGAGTTCATCCGAGGCAGAACAAAGGAGATAGATGATTCGTGAAGACCAAAGATGGGGCAAGGGAGCTGGGGGCAGGCCATCAGAGCAGAGGATGTGTGGAAAGAGGCTGTGGGTGGGGGCTGTATTTGAGAGGGAAGGGTGAGGAGGTATGGGAATGTATGGCATTCTCCTTTTTTGGTACCTGTGTCTGTGTGTCAGTAACCCACTGGTCAGCGGGAACTTATGGAGATTTTGAAGTGGGTCCCCTGATGGGCCTGTCTTCAGCCAGGGGATTGGGGTCACTCTAGGCCCTTCTACCTTACTCAGGCTTCCATTTTTCAAGCCTGTTGACCCAAAGCAGCCTCTACATCCACTTCGTAGGATTATTCTGATGGTAGAATGAGATGGTGCATGTATAATACTTAGCACATTGTGAATGGCACGTTGGAAGTGCCCAATAAAATTAGTAATGGTGATGACTGAGATTAATATTCTCTGTCATAAGTTGTATTTCTTTTAAGACCTTGGGATTGTAGAATTTAGGCTATCCTACCTGGAATCAAACACAGCACAAGAGAAGAATCATCAGTGTTTTCAGGACACCTGTGTTCCCAGTGCTTTTCCCAACAGGGTCAAAGACATGGACAACAATAGTCAGGGAGCAAATCATGATCTTTGAAAAAACCCCAAAACCCTTTTTATTTTAATTAATTTTAGACTTGAGGAAATGTTGCAAAAATAGCGCAGTTTCCATTATACCCCTAATGTTAACATCTTAGCCATAGATTGGTTGTCAGAATAGGAACATAACATAGCGCCGTCAACCTAAAGGCTTTCTTCATGTGCCAGCTTTTACACTAATGGCCCTTTTCTGTTCTAGCATCCTGTCTAGGACCCTAGGTAGGATCCCAGGGTACATGAGAGCATTATTTCCCCTCTGTCTTCTGTGGCCTAAAACAGTTGCTGCCTCCTTGTCCTTCATGGCCTTGATGTTTCTGAGGAATAGCAGTCAGTTATTTTGTCTGGGTTTGTCTTAAATTTCTTCATGACTGAACTGCTTTTTTGGCAGAAATGTGGTTGTGTTTTTCTTAGTATATCATCTCCTGTGGTTCATGATATGGATAGTGATATGTCATTTTTAAAAAATATTTTATTTATTTATTCATGAGAGACACAGAGAGAGACACAGACACAGGCAGAGGGAGAAGCAGTCTCCCTGCAGAGAGTCCAATGCGGAACTCTATCCCAGGACCCTGGGATCATGCCCTGAGCCAAAGGCAGATGTTCAACCACTGAGCCACCCAGGCACCCCAGTGACACATTTTATTACTAGAGATGGTAGCCTTGGTCACTTGGCTATGGTGGTTTCTATCTGATGTCTACATCATGAAGTTACTATCTCTTTATAATTAATAAATATCTTGGGGGAGATACTTTGAGACTATGTAAACTTCCTACCCACTAATTTTACCATTCATTGGTGGATCTTGTCTCCAACAATCATTACAGTGGTATTTGTCTAATGGTTAGTTTCTATTTCTTGCTTTCCTTCTACTTTTATTAATTGTGAATGTCCTTTCTCCCCCATTTATTTACTTAATTGGTTATTTATTTATATTAGCATGGACCTATGAATATATTTCATTCTTTGGGTTAAAATCTGGTATCATTCTTATTCATTTTGTTGCTCAGATCGTTCCAGTTTTACAAATCATAATTTTAGTTTATTCTACTTGTTCCTTTCCTCCTTTTCAGTGTGATATTTGAAAAGAACTGAAAAAGTCAATAGGAAAAAAAAAAAGAAAAAGTCAATAGGTTCCTCACCCCTGTGGTTAAATAAAACTATGCCTATTAGTTTTTTAAAAGATTTTATTTATTTATTTCAGAAAGAGGGAGTGAGCAAGAGCATGAGTGAGGGTGGGGGCAGGCGATGAAGTGGCAGAAGAGAAGCAGGCTCCCCACTGAGCAGGGAGCCTGATGTGGGGCTTGATCCTGGGACCCTGGGATCATGACCTGAGCTGAAGGCAAACGCTTAACTGACTGAGCCACCCAGGTGCCCCATGCCTATTAATTTGAAGATCTCCACCAGTTCCTTTACCACCTCATTCCAATGTTGAAACTGGTATTACTCAGAAATACTCTTTTCGAAATGAATCACACTCCTAATATTTATTTGCCCTTGTGCCACCCCTAGTAAAGACAAAATTGCTCGGGGGATTACATTATGGCATATCGGCATCTAAATATGCCTGGGGTCAATTGGATGGAAGCCAAGACCTACCAGACCTGCTTTCTCCATGGTTCACTTTATTTCGTACATCCTTTTTGGGTAGTGCCTCCTTCAGTTATCCTACCAGTCTAGGGTGAGTCTTAAAACTTATGCAGCCTTTTGAGTGAAAATTCTTGAATTAATTCTAATTCTAGTGTTACCTATTCCCAGGTTTCCTGACCCAGGAGGCCGAAGGATGATGGTGATGTGAAGTAGAAACAAGGCTAGTCCTGCCTGAGTTGTGCTAAACCCCAGACAGGGAGTTGTGAAGAATTGTCATAAACACTCGTTTACCAGTGGTTCTCAAACTTTTTAAAACTTTGGTCAACCTAAACATGGCAAAAGACCTACAGCATGAAATCCTACTTTACGGAGAAAGAGATTGGGGGTAACAAAGATTTGGAGAGGAATAAAATAGCAATCAAAATTGTAATATGTAGGGGTCCCTGGCAGGCTTGGTTGATGGAGTGCGTGGCTCTTGATCTCAGAGTGTTAAGTTTGAGCCGCCTCATGGTGAGTATAGAGATCACTTGAAAATAAAATCTTAAAAAAAAAAAAAAAAAAGGTAATGTGTAGGTGGTTATGTCAAAACAATAAGATCAACAAGCAAGACCAAACATTCCTTAATACAAGGGCAGCAATTCTAAACAACCCTAATACAAGTCTAAACCAACTCAGCCTGCTCCTGACGATGCCCTGATCACTGAGAGTCTTCCCTGGAAGCTGAGAACCCCAATTTTTGCACATAGAGGGCATAGGAGGGGCTGTGCAGCATAGCTAAAGGCTTGAAGGTGTCCTAACTTCGAATACTATACAGATATCTGAGGCCTTGGTAAATCCAGTTATCTGGTCATTCCAGAGCAAAATCACTAGAGTTTCTAATGCTTACAGGTCAATTACTAGGTCATTAGTGCCACCTGATGGTAAGTAAAAACAAAAATTAATAGCATTGCCTTTGAAAATAAACTTTTTGACTGAGTTTGTAACCTTTCTCAGAGAACGCTGTTGGTCTCTTGTTTAACCATTAAATAAAATGGAGGAACTAGAAGGGGAAGCTGAAACACAGTAATAATAATCTCTGGGAGGCTCCCTGGGTGGTCTTTTTAATTTGTTTATTTGTTGTTAAGATTTATTTATTTATTTCAGAGAGAGAGAGAGAGAGAGAGAGGGCAAGCTGAGCTGGGAGCCAGAGGCAGGGCTGCACTCCAGGACTCAGATCTTTACCTGAGTTGAATCCAAGCTGCGGCTTAACCTACTGAGCCCCCCAGGAGCCCCTCTCTGGGTATTATCATGATGTGCTTCCCTGCCCTGGAGGCGGATGAGGGATGAGAGAGATAGAAACTGTTAGAATCAGTGAATTTGCCTTCTTTTCCACTCCTTTGCGTCCTTTCAGGCACATGCATCCCCCCCTACCCTCGCCCCCATCCCCTGACTCCGTCCGCCCAGCTTTGCTCAGGGGTCTCCCAATCTCATCCTTGCTCTCTGTGAATGATTTTCTAAGGATAAATACCAGCTATTATTCGAAGGCTTGCTATGTGCTAGGCCCTTCACATATACCTATCATCTCCTGAAATCTTACTCAACCCTGCGAGGAAAGGAGTATGTGCTCCTTTTTTATAGGTTTCTTGAAAACAACGTGTTTTTTTTTTTTAATTTTTATTTTTTATTTATGATAGTCACAGAGAGAGAGAGAGGCAGAGACACAGGCGGAGGGAGAAGCAGGCTCCATGCACCGGGAGCCTGATATGGGATTCGATCCCGGGTCTCCAGGATCGCGCCCTGGGCCAAAGGCAGGCGCCAAACCGCTGCGCCACCCAGGGATCCCGAAAACAACGTTTTTGAGCAAAAAGGCCACAAAGTGAAAAGCCACCGGGGCTGCTGCCTCTATCCTGCCAGCTATTTCACTTAGGATGAGTCTGGGGCTTTGCTTTGTTTTAAAGCTTAACACTTTCTTTTCCCTATTGGTTTAAAAAATTATTTTTAAAAATCAATTCTAGCACATTATTTAACAATCCAAACAATCCCAAAGCTTCAAAAGCAGAAGTGAAAAATGTCCCTGACTTCACGTTTTACTTCCTGGCCCCAACACTACGGTTCAAATAGAACGTGTATTAATTGTTTAGTGAATACTTTTCAAAGTTTTCAGCATATATATAAATGTGTGTGCGTGGGGCATCTGGGTGGCTCAGTCAGTTAAGCCTCTGACTTGGGCTTAGGTCATGATCTCAAGGTCGTGGGCCGTGGTCAGTTGTGGGTCATGATCTCAGGGTCATGAAATCGAGCCCTAGCTTTGCACCTGCACCAGGGCGAGTCTCCCTGCTCAGTGGGGAGTCTGGTTCTCCCTCTCTCCTCTCCCTACTTGTGCTCTCTCTCTCTCTCTCAAATAAATGAATAAAATCTGAAAAAAAAAATTTGTGTGTGTATGTGTGCACCCTAGGAAGTTTTTCTGACTTCTCAGATTTCTGTAATTTATGTATCTTTACTCTTTTTTTCCTGACATAAGTTTTCTTTTATTGAATTCTGTGCATAATAATCTTGCCAGTGAAACAAAAAGTAAAAAATAAAAAAAAGATAATACGTACAACCTGCAAAAATGATTGATATTCTTTCATTCCATTAATGTATCTTTTTATTGAGGTATAGTTGACTCACAACATGACATTAGTTTCAGGTGCCCCCACCTATCTTTATTCTTAATCACAGTCCACACTAAATCGTAAACTGCAAAAGGATAAGAGAAATGTATGTTCAATCTAAATGTCACCCAACTAAAGGAGCACCTATTCCTGATGGGAGTATAGGAGCCCTGGAACTGGAAAAAGGGTGAAAGATGGGATCCTTCTAGGGAGACCCTGAGGCTGCCAGAGGGAAGAGCTCGTGAACCCTGGGGAAGACAGCTTGCTGCCCAGCCTCACAAGCAACTGGCCTGACCTGCCAGGGTGTGCTCACACTCCCCAGGCTGTGAAATCACTCGAGTGTGAGTTGTCTGGTGCTCAGGGGAGGGAACAGTGGGGTGGGGTGGCAGGAGGCGGAATGTGGGCTGGGCCAAGTTTAGAATTACAAGTGCGGCAGAGGAGTTGGAACCACACTTTAAATAGCCAGCACCTTCCCCTTCCCCCTTAGATAATTCTTCTCCCCCTGACTGGACCTCTGGCAGCAATTGCACTAAGGTTTGTAACATTTTCTTCTCTCTCTCTCTCTTCTGTTTCTAGGTCTCAGACTACAGGTTGGCAAGATCATAGGACTTACAACGAAAGGATTTTTTGACCCTCCTAGAAAATATTTTTCTGCCACTTATGTGTGCATATGCAAAGACTAGATGCTATATTCTTGGGGTTTCTGAAGCTTCAGTGGCTGTTGGCTTGAGGGACCATGTGATTTAGAGGAAGAAAACCCCAGATTGAGAGGAAAGAAAGGAAGAGATGAGATGAGACAATGAACAACTCTTGGCAAGACTGAAAGAAAATAAAAAATTGAGTGCCTGTTGTTCTACTAAGTGCTTTATTATATATACATCGCCTCACTTAGTCCTTCTCACTTTTACAGACAAGTGAACTGAGGCTCAGAGTAGTTAATTCACTTCCCTGGAGTCAGACAGCGAGTGGTACAGCACAGAACTAAGATCTGTGCCCGGTTTGTCTGAATGCATGGCTCATGACTGCAGTTAACTGCAGTTTCTGAGAAGCAGTACCCTGAGGATGAAGGAGTGGAGGAAAATGGCCTTCCACCATAGGAAGACACCCATCAGATGGTAAAGGGAAGCTCTGAACCAGCATAAGACGTAGACAAGCTTCTTGAAAGGGCTGAGGAACCTTCTTGGGACCAGCTGTTTGGGTTTTCTCCTCTTCAGCTCACAATCTTTGGAGGCTATTCCCCAATGTACCAAATAAGCAAAGGTTCCTACTGTTCCTTGACTTTCTCTGTGACTTTTTAAATCCCTAAGGTAGCCCCTTGGGAGAGGCAGAGCCATAGGAGAGTCTGGCCAGATGGGGCTTGCAGTGAGAAAGTTTGTTAGCATGAATTTTTCTTGAGGCATATGAAAAAGTCCATCTGTCTCCTTCTCCAGAAAAGGGACCACTGTATAAAATCAGGAGAGAGTCATCAGAAGATGCTTATTGAGACATGCTGATAAACCTGGGTAGCCAATGTAATGGAGAGATTTAATTGAAAGAGCAGGGACAGAGTGGGTTCAAGTCCTGCCTATGCCTTTGACTTGCTGTATGGCAGCAGACATGTCACTTAGCCTCTCTGAGCTGAAACTTCCTTATTTACAAAGCAGAATTAATACTGCTTACCTTTCAGGGTGGTTGTGTGGAATAAATGAAACAAATATATGTAAAGCACTTAATAGTAGTTGCTCACTAAGTGTGAACAATACCCAATCTTCTCTTCAATCCCAATAAGAGTCTAGAATAGGGCAGTGAAGCATTTGGAACTATGGCTCTTTATTCATTTCATGTTGTCTTCTCTACCATAATAAATTCCTACATGTGTCATCACCAAAAAAGAAAAAGATCTTTCTCTTATGTTGACTTTAGAGAGACATGGAAGGATAGTGGAAAGATAAGCCTATCTTATTCAGAATTCCAGGGCCCCATTCAGCCTCTCTCATTCCTTTGCATGGATTTTTTTTTAAAGTTGCTTCTATTTTAATATTGCAAAATATATCATGTTCTTTGATGAAAATGTAGAAAACAGAAATAAGGAAAATATTTCTATAATCCAACCACGGAGAGAGAAACATTTTGGTGGATATCCTAATCTTTCAATGTGTACACTTTGCAAAATATTTCCCAAGCATAATCATATCATATATACTATTTTATAACTTCTCACTTCACATATTGTGAACACTTTCATTTCATTACACATTCTTCTGCAACACAATTTTTGATGATTGTAGAATAGTTCACTCTATGCACGTGCCATAATTTACTCACCTATCTACCATTTTGGAACATTTATGTACATTCTCATTTTTTGCTGTTGTACACAATGAACATCCTCAATGCCAAATCAGTCACAGTGATTTCCCTAGAGTAAATTCCTACGAGGGAAATTGCTGGCCTCAAGGATCCTTTCAAGTATCCCCAGCATACAGGACACTGAAACTGAAGCACACACTAATGTATGCAAAGCGAGTCATTGGCCAGCAGGGAGAACTTAGACAACCTGGGGCCACGTGAATTCTTCCACAGCCACAAGCCCCAACCCGAGACGACCTGCCTAGGGGAAGCAGTGTCTGTACCTTGGTATCGAGGCTTTCTTCCTGAACAGGAAAGGAATATACATTCTCGGCAGCTCTCACTCAGCCTTTACTAAGAGGTGCTAACTTAGGAGGACACGGGTCTGCAGGCAAGGGGGTTGGAATCTTTTTTCTTCCAGCGCACTTATTCCCTTGGGGAATTTGCTGGTGACGGAAGGGGAAGGCTTTTTTCCCAGGGTTCCAAGCAGTAACCGAGCCCGCTGCTTGTTTTCCAGGTGGGATGGATAGCAGGGTCTCGAGCACCACCAGTAATGGAGAGACAAAGGCCGCGTACCCAGTCATGGAAAAGGCAAAGGGAGAGGGCACTCTGGAGCGGGGACACTGGAACAACAAGATGGAGTTTGTGCTGTCAGTGGCTGGGGAGATCATTGGCCTGGGCAACGTCTGGAGGTTTCCCTATCTCTGCTACAAAAATGGGGGAGGTGAGAGCCACTGCGCCACCCCACCCATCCCTGGAAGGAGGATGTCTCTATCTCCTGCGCTTACTGCCCCTCTGGGGAGTCCTGGGGGTGCATAGAATGCTGGAGTCAGAAAGACCAGTCCAAGTCAGGATACTGCAGGAGGCTGAGATCTAGACAGATTGCCTGACTTTCCCAGGGGTTTCTCTAGACTGGTATGGCATCATAAGAGTATGAACATAGGTTTGGAACCAGATGGATCAGAGTTTGGACTCTGGCTCTGCTACTTAATCTCTGTGTAATCTTGGGCAAATTCTTTAAGCCCCTAGAGCCTCAACTGCTCTTCCTGTAAATTAAGATAGTAGTACCTGCCTTTCAAGTTGTTTTAAGGATTAGAGGTATGTATGTAAAGTGCTTAATAAATGGCAGCTATGTGGAAGATGACGTTGCCACTGAACTGTCCTGTGATCATGAGATTCCTTAATCTGTGTCTTCCTGTGCTCTCCCCCAGGCACCATGATGTTCCGTGAGCCAATCATTACCCAACCCCTCCCGTGTCCTAACCTTTGATACTAGTGGCTCTTCCTTAAAAATTTCCCACTTAACGTGTGTGTATATGTGGTATTACTTCTAAATCTTTCCTAGGTCTTTACTGGCTTCTCAATCCCCCCACCCCATTCCAGCCCCCCAGGGTAACTCTGCTCCCCCACAGGAGTGGAGTTAATTTCCCACCAGTAACTCACTTTCAGGGCAACCCAGACCTATGTGGGAGAGCTTGGAGGGATTTCTCAGATACTGAGGCATTCTGGCTGAGTAGTGGGTTAGGATGGGTTTGCTTGTCCATGGGTAAAGCTTATGGGTGTTAGGGATCCCAGATCTGGTTTGGAAGTGAGGCTGCAGTTAGGGTGAAGGAAGGGGAAATGCAGAGGTAGATCATATGAGAAAATGCTGAGGGCAGTAGTTATTTTGTGGGCTGCAAGGATTGGAGGATACCCTAATGTAACACCTACCCTTTTTCAGGGGAGTAGGAGCCTCTAAACACATGGAGCTCTGTCTCCCGGAGGGTTTGGGTGGTGGAGGTGGGAAGGCTGGGTGCGGGCGGGGACAGGGGTGCTCTAAAGCCCTGGAGCCCTATTCTCAGGATTGTGGCAATTGGAGGACTGGCCTTGGAGTTGGAAATTAATGTGAATATTTCCAGAGGGGTGGGTATGGGCTGGTATGTCCTTTCTCCCCAAGGATTTCTGGCCAGCAGCCTGAAATCACAGGACTTTGTCCCGTGTGCACTATGAGGGAAGGAAGGAGGCCTTCCCACTTCCACCCTAGCATTAGACACTGCACATGCTTCCCTTCAGTGAACTGGCTGGAGGGACAAGGCTGGTCCAGGGCAGAGGAGGAGTCTGGGGCTATGCTCGACACTGGGACTCTGTACCTGGAGCCTAGTAACCAGCTTAGCCCCTCACATGGCAGGAAGATTAGGAGGTGAGCAGCTTTCCCCAAGCCTCTCTGGAATTGGGTAAAGGTTGGCCTGGGTATTAGCCCGAGGGGCACGAAGAGGTGGGAGGGAGTGATTTGTGGGTTTGGCGCAAAACCAGTGGGCTGAGGAAGGGGAAGCAAAGGGAACTGTGATCAGGAGCGGTGGGGGGTGTGGGCTCACCCTTTTGAGGGGAGCTTGTCAGGCAGTGTCTGTATCGATCTGAGCTCTGCCTCAGGGCTCTGTAGTAAATTTGTGCAGGCCCAGAAGTGTGTGTTACTGTCTTGGGTGGAAATGCAGCCCCAGGAAGAGTATCAGGCCCCTGGCTCTTGCCATGGGTTTGTGAGGGAAGAGATGGGTGTGGCGGCCTGTGGCTGCTTCCTCCCTGGATGGAGCCTGCCTTTCAGCATGCTGATTCTGACTGAGAATGGAGATGTTTTTAGGGGTCCTGGACCCAGTCAAACTTTCTGTTTAATCCCTAACACTACCACCCATAGTCTCTTCCCTTGATCAAGTGCAGGGCTTTAGGACTCCTCTTTTCCTTGATAGATGACAGCTTTGGAGCTAGAGGCTGATGCCCAGGTTTGCTCTGAAGGCCATGAGTCACCCAGGGCCACTGAGTGAATTAATGGAAAGCCTCCCCTGCCAAGGTAAGGGGGACTAACCGAGGAAATGTGTAGTCATGAGAGAAACCTAGACATGCCCAGTTTTTGGTGTTCCCAGCAATTTTACCTTTCTGGCCTCACCCAGTTCTCCTTGCCTCCCAGAAAAGCAAGCTCCTACAGAGAATGGGCCCCAACGTTGTTACTACTACTACTTCTTCTTTCTTTCTTTCTTTCTTCTTCTTCTTCTTCTTCTTCTTCTTCTTCTTCTTCTTCTTCTTCTTCTTCTTCTTCTTCTTTTTAACTATTTTATTTATTTATTCATGAGAGACACACAGAGAGAGGCAGAGACACAGGCAGAGGGAGAAGCAGGCTCCATGCAGGGAGCCCAATGTGGGACTTGATCTCAGGTCTCCAGGATCCTGCCCTGGGCTGAAGGTGGCACTAAACCGCTGAACCACCAGGGCTACCCCCCAACGCTTCTTCTTCTCACCTTCTTGTCTGTCAAGGAACAGTGCCTCTTTCTGACAGGACACTTTACTACCAATGGGGGGCAGGAAGGCAGGGAGAATGGAGACCACTTACATTGATTTGACCCTGTTTCCTCCTGGTTTAGTGATCCTATTTAAAACCATGGTTCTCCAACTGGGACTTGGACTCCCAGGTGATGAGAAGAATGTTTTGAGCAAGTTCTGGAGAAGGATGTTGGGTACTCTGGGGTGTACCATGCTCAGGTAATGGACACTATCGGCCTGCTTCTGGGTCCTCTCTTCAACCTCTTAGCCTTAACAGCCACTTCTGTGCTTGGGGCAAGGCGAGAGGATAAAGCAGGCACCTTATTATTATCAATATTTGTTCAATGGTGAAATCAGAGATGAAAAAGTCCCCAAGACATACTTTTATTTCTAATCTTAAAATACAAATGATGTCTTCTTTGGTTCCTTCCAGCTTTAACATTTGTTAGATCCAATTTGAAGTGAGTTCTAGACCAGAGAAAGGGCTGATGCAAGAATAGGATAGAAAAACAGGTAAACAGTTAAACACTATGGTTGAAAACCAGAGAAGCTAAGAAAGTGGATATAAGAAAGCCCATCTAAAATCAAAAGAAACTAGCAGGCTTCTCAGGGAGATGAATGTGAGCCATGCTTGCTTTAGTCATCACCTGGTTGAGCGCCCTCCCTGCTGTCCAGGACCTTAGTGGCCAATCCAACCCCTGAAAAAGCTTTCTAGAGTCTCCAATCTCTGCCAGTTGCCCTAGCACACAGCCCACCAAGCCCCTGCCCTGACTATGTCATTCAACAGCAATTACTGGGTACATACCATTTGCTCAGAATTCTTTTAAGTTGTAGGGATATATCTAGAAACAAAACAGAACGATTCCCTGTCCTTGTGGGGCTTACATTCTAGAGGAGGGAGACAGACAGTACAATAAACAAACTGCATAAGAAAATTACACAGTATATCAGAAGTTAATGAGTACTATGGAAAAAGACCAAGTGGAGCTGGGTAAAGGGGACCAGAAGGGGGTGTGTAGAGTGTGGACACCAATAACATTTGAGCAGAGGTTTGCCAGGAATGAGAGAGTTGGCTGTGTGGATATTGAAGGTAAAAGTGCTCCAAGCAGAGGACACAAAAGATTTAGGAGTCATAGAGCAAGAGGCTGACTGGCTTGTTTGGGGAATTGCAAGGAGGGGAGTAAATAGAAGCTGAGGTCAGAGAAGTAAATAGGACGAGGGTGGCACATCATGTAGGTCCTTGTCAGTTATTGTGAGACTTTGGCTTTTGCTCTAGTGACATGGGGAGACAGGGCAGGGTTTTGAGCAGGAGCAGCATGATCTTACCTTTTAAAATAATCTTTTTGGCTGCTGTTGAGAACTGATTGTACAGGAGTCAGGGCAGAAGCAGACCAGTGACAAGGCTGAAAATTTTAGTCATCCTTGATTCCTTCCCACCCTCACACCCTGTGCCCCACCAAACTGTTGGATCTATCTAAATACTCAGATTCTGAGTGCTTCCGAACATCAGCCTTCAGCTAGGGTCACTGCACCCTGGCTGCCAATGGACTGAGTTCCTTAATGTGGGGACCAAAGACCTCCCATGATGTTTGCAGCATCTGACACTTCTTGTCACCTCCACTGCTACTGCCTGGTCTTAGTGGTCTGAGGGTTGTAGCCTGATTGCTGTGAAGGAAAGACTTGCCCTTTACTGCAATGTGGAAGGTCATGAGAGGAGCAGGTTTTAGGAAGAAAAGAAGGAATTGAGTTTGGGGAGCACTGACTTGAGATATCTATTAGGTATCCAAGTGGAGATGTCAACTAGGCAGTAAAACATGTGAGTCCAGAGTCCATGAGAGAGATGTGGACAGGAGATACAAATTTGAGAGTGATTAGCATTTTCATGGTGAGAAGAGAGCATAGGAGTGGGGGGAAGAGGAGGGACCAGCAGGAGACATAGAAGAAGAAACCAGTACAGAAGGCTGACAACCAGGACAGCGAAATGTTTTGGGAGGCAAGGAAAGAGATGATGTCAGGGAGGCCGGACAGACAATGGCATCACATGCTGCAGGTAGGGTAGAAAGATACAGGGGAGAGTGGGGTGTTGGTGTGGGTGGTGTGGAGACCATTGGTGACCTTTCAGGAGCAGTCGCAGTGGGATGCCAGGGCAAAGACTGCCTGCAGCCGGTTCAAGATGATGGGGAGGAAGACTCAGAAATAGGAAATATGGGTTATTTGGGCAAAACTCGGGAGTGGGTGAAGTACGCATCTGCTCTGTGTTCTCCCTCTGGGCTAGGAAGAAGCCAGTATGAGTGCTGCATGGTAGTGACAGTGTGCCCCATGGTGCATAGGGTGGTGGTGGGGATGGGGCTCCTGCCAAAGACTCTGCACCTGTGAACTCTTTCTCAAGCTCTCCCTCCTCAGCTCCCTGGAGGGAAAAGCAAGCATAGCAAACATGACCTTCCCCCGGGGGCTTGACCCCTAAAGCTCTAGCTTTGAAAAGTCTCTTGATAACCCCAAAGACCTGGTGTTGGGGGAAGGTGGTAGGAAAGGGCTTTGGTAATAGGATTCAAATCTGCCAGGAGGGAATTTAAATTACTTGCCCACCAATCTCAGCCCAGATCAGAACACATCATCTGTCATCCCTCTATACTTCATTTCTTTTTTTTTTTTAAAGATTTTATTTATGTATTTGTTTTTAAGATTTTATTTTTAAGTAATCTCTACACCTGACGTGGGGCTTGAACTCATGACGCCGAGATCAAGAGTCACATGCTGCTCCAACTGAGCCAGCCGGGTGCTCCCGTACTTCATTTCTTTTCTTTTTTTCTTTTTTTCTTTTTTCCCCTTACTTCATTTCTAAGTCCAAGTTGCTGAAAACCAGGGGCAGAGGTCACCTGTGAATCATTGGTTTTTGCTAGTCGTAGAACACCTTGTGTGAGGACAGGTGCTTCCTTTTTCCTTGTCCTCCTCCAAGCCCTCCCTGTATTGATCTTCAGTCCCCACACACCTAGATCCTGAATGCATCCGAACATGGGCCTTCAGCTGGGGTCTCTCCAGCTCCCCGGGCCCTGGCTGCTGGCCAACTGAGTTCCTCAATACCTAGAATGCCTGGAGACCCCTCATGAGGCTACGAGGCTACAATAGAATGTCCCCAAGCCAATTCTCTAGGAATAGGGATCTTAAAGGAGCAGGCTGTGGGAGCAGGGCAGCTGCAGACCATAGGGAGAGAGACCAGCAGGACACCAGTGCAGAGAGGATTAAACGGTACCTGGCCTCAGGGAGAACTGATCACCTTGATGTTAATTGTTAGTATAAAGAACAAAGAGAAATAAAGAGCACTTTTTTTCTCGATATAAGAATGATAGTAGGTGGCTCAGTGGTTTAGCGCCGCCTTTGGCCCAGGGTGTGATCCTGGAGACCCGGGATCGAGTCCCACGTCAGGCTCCCTGCATGGAGCCTGCTTCTCCCTTTGCCTGTGTCTCTGCCTCTCTCTCTCTGTCTCTCATGAATAAATAAATAAAAAATCTTAAAAAAAAAAAGAATGAGGGCAGCCCGGGTGGGTGGCTCAGCGGTTTAGTGCTGCCTTTGGCCCAGGATGTGACCCCGGGGTCCCGGGATCGAGTCCCACATCGGGCTCCCTGCATGGAGCCTGCTTCTCCCTCTGCCTGTGTCTCTGTCTCTCTGTGTGTCATGAATAAATAAATAAATAAATAAAATCTTTAAAAAAAAAAAGAATGATAGTTATTTTAGTAGTATGTGATGACTTTTTACCATTGTTACTTAATTACTCAACTCCTAGTAGTGGTTAGATTAATTGTTGACTCCAGCACCTAACGGTACGTGCATGCTCTCTGCTGTGTTACTCCTATGGTGTCTCACCAGTTTATGTTTTAGATTAGCTGGAACATTACAGATGACACCACAGAATGTGTTCTTTTTGAGAAGGGTGGCCTGCAGAATGATTCCTTTCTAGGTTGAGGTGTGGCCTCTCCCATCTTATGGGGAAATATGCCAGGACATTTTAGAATTTGGGCAAGGAGACTAACCTGTGAGAATAGGGGAGCAGGTAACTGAACTCCATCTTCTGCTCTAGAACTAGCTCCATGGTGACTGGGGCTTGGGTGGGGAAAGAGGCAGTGCCCCAGAGGACTCCCCCATTTACACCTGGGTCCCTCTGGGGGCCATTGCTCCCCTGACCCCTCCCTCCTATAGGGCCAGTGGCTCTACTTGTTGAGTGTGGACCTTGCCCCTTTTGGCCAGCTACCCACGTGCTCAAAGATGCAGAGGGTGAGGGGAGCAGAGATGACCATGGAACCCACCGTGGTTAAACATTGGCTTGGTGGATTGGGAAAGAGCTGGTAGCATAAAGATGGGGAGGAAGGGCTTGAGCTGGGCTGAAAATTCTGTCTTTCCATCTCTCTCTGTTCTCTCCGTCTACCATGTTTCCAACTCCAAGCCGTAACTGTTCATATCGGCTACTGAGTTCTCTCTTCCCTAATCTTCCCTTCCTGCTTAACAAGTCTTGGATTAATTTATGGTCTTATTAGGCTGAGGTGCTTATGATCTTTACTGCTTTGTCCTTGTGGTAATCAGATGCTTTCCTTAGTCCCTGACTTACGGGTGTGTAGACTATGAGCCAGAGATTTGGAAGGTGAAAAACTCCAGAAAAGCTATTCCCTGTTAACTTTCATTTTAAGCAGTTATACTGAGATATGACTGACATACAATGACATGTACATACTTAAAGTGTACAATTTGGTAAGTTTTGACACATACACACCCATGAAACCTCAATCAAGATAATGAACATATTCATTACTCCTTCAAATTTCTTCCTGTCCCTTTCTCCCACCTCTTACCTTTTCTACCCTGTCAGAGATTAACCACAGACCTGTTTTTTAAAAAATATATCTTTCCAGTTTTATTGAGATATTGACATAACATAGGTAAGTTTAAGCTGTGCAACGTGATGACTTGATACACATATCTACTGTGAAGTGATTACCACAGTAAGGTTATTTGATGCTTCTGTTCCTTCACATAATTATCTTTTCTTCCTGATAACACTTAAGATCTATTCTCTTAACAATTTTCAAGTATATAATATGGTTTTACTCACTATCGTCACCATGCTGTGAACATTAGATTGCCAGAACGTATTCATTTTATAGCTGCAAGTTTGTGTATTCTGAATCATGTGCTCTTCTGATTGAGCCAGCCAGGTGCCCTCCAAGTTTGGCTTTTTGAAAGCCCACATATAAGTGACAACATACAGGATTTGCTAGAGTACTGAGTCAATGAGGCCTCTGGTGCTCTGAGCTGCGGTTACTGGTCTGGGTTTGGGACCTTAGAAAAGGGACCCTGGATGGCAGTAAAGCTGGGCTGTCAGGTCCCTTCTGGACTCCTACTCTACTCCTCACTTTGCTAATGAGAAACATGAAAGAGAAAGGACACTTGCTTAGGATCCCCAAGAATTTAGAGGCCAAAGCTGGAGGAGAACCAAGGGTTTCCTGCCATCCAGGCCAGCAGGTGGGGAATGCTGCAGTGCTTGAACATACTGTTTTTTATTCTTTCTCTCTGAAAGCATAATGTCCTCAAGATCTGTCCATGTTATCTCTAAAGGCAGGATTACCTTCTTTTTGTGTCTTGATATTTAAAGTGCATTTCTTTTAAGCAACATAGAGCTGAGTCTTTCTAGTTTTTATTTTGAAGCCAATCTGACAATCTCTGCCTTTTATTTGGGATATTTAGACTATTTACATTTAAAGCAATTATGGGGGGGGGAGGGAAGTTGGGGGCTGCTGGAGAATGTATTCAAAACATTAAAACTTTGGACCTTTGAAAAAATAAATAAAATAAAGCAATTATCCAATTAATTATACAGTGAAGTTTAAATCAATTATCTTACTATTTGTGTTCTACTTATCCTATCAGTTCTTTGTTCTCCTTTTCCAATCCTTCCCTTTCTTTTTAACGAATTGCATATTTTTTATTATTTCATTGTTGACTTTCTTCTTTTGATGGGTTACTAGCCACAAGTCTTTGTTACGTTAGTTGAATGATTGTTTTAGGTTTTGTAGCATACATCTTTAATTTATCACAGTTCATTTTCACGTGATATTATGCCACTTTACCTATAAGAACCTTACAATAATACATTTCCATCTCTCTCCTCTTGACTTTTGTGCTCTTGTTGTTACCCATTTTACTTTATTCACATGCTATAAACTCCACCTTATACTGTTGTAACCAGTTGATTATTTTTCAAAGAGATTTGGGTGATAAGAAAAATCCTATATGTTTACCTAGGTATGTAGTTACCATTTCTAACATTCTTTATTCCTTTGTGTAGATTCATACTTCTCTCTGGCATCATTATTTCCCTCTGCCTGAAGGTCTTTCATTAACATTTATTATAGTGCAGATCTTCTGGTGATGGATTCTTTCAGGTTTTGCTTGTTTTAGGAAGCATACTTCATTTTTATTTTTGAACAGAATCCCAATATTCTAGCTAACAGTTTCTTTTTTCCTTCAGTACTAACTAATGTGCTCTCTTATTGCTGTCTTCTCATTTGCATTGATTCCAATGAGAAATTTGATGTCATCTGATCTTTGTTTCTCTGTACATATATGTCTTTTTTTCCCCTCTAGTTGCTTTTAAGATTTCCTCTTAAAAACTCTTAATCACTGATTTAAATAATTTGATTATGATGAACCTTGGTCTAGTGTTTTTTATGTTTCTTATATCGGGGCTCATAGAGCTTCTTGGATATGAAGATTTATAGTTTCATCAAATTTGGAAAAATTTCATCCATTATTTCTTCATTTTTTTTTCCTGAGCCTGCACCCCTCCCCCTCCCCCACCCTAGTCTTTTGTCTCTTTTAGGAACTCCACTTACTAGTATATTAAACTATTTGAAATTGTCCCATAGCTCACTAACATTTTTTTTTTAAACTTCTTTTCTTTATTTTATTTTGGATAGTTTCTGCTCTGTGGTTCAAGTTCACTAATCTTTTCTTTTGCTCTTAATCTGCCATTAATCCCATCCAACGTATTTTTTCATTTCAGACATTGTGGTTTTCATCTCTATTTTTTTTTTTAAGTAGACTCCATGCCCAACATTAGGCTTCAACTTATAACCCTGAGATTGAGAGTCACATGCTCTATTGGCTGAGCCAGCCAGGTGCCTCTGTGGTTTTCATCTCTAGAGATTTGACTTGGGTGTTTTCAATACCTTTCACATCTCTAACATTTTGAATATGTAGGACACAGTTATAATAATCATTTTATTTTTTTAAGTTATTTTTATTTATTTTTTTAAGAGTTATTTATTTATTTATTTATTTATTTATTTATTTATTTATGATAGACATAGACACAGAGAGAGAGAGGTAGAGACACAGGAGGAGGGAGAAGCAGGCTCCAAGCCGGGAGCCCGACATGGGACTCTATCCTGGGACTTCAGGATCATGCCCTGGGCCAAAGGCAGGCACTAAACCGCTGAACCATCCAGGGATCCTCTATAATATTTATTTTAGTGTCCATATCTACTTTTTCTAACGTTAGTGTAAGCTAGGGTTGATTTCAGTTGATTGATTTTTTTCAGTTGATTGATTTATCTAGTCATTATGAGTAATGTTTTTCTGCTTCTTTGTTTTCCTGGTAATTTTTTTAAAAGATTGTATGTATGTATATATGAGAGAGAGAGAGAGAAGCAGACTCTGTGCTGAGTATGGAATCCAATATAGTGATCAATCCTATGACCCTGCAATCATGACCTGAGCCAAAATCAAGAGTTGGAAGCTCAGTCAACTGAGGCACCCAGGCGCCCCTTTCCTGGTAATTTTTTATTGGACACCAGGCCTAGTGATTTTTGCTTTATTGGTTGCTGAGTATTTTTATATGTCTATAAATACTCTTAAGATTTGTTTGGGACCAGTGAAGTTATTTGATACTTTTGGGTTTTACTTCTAAGATTTCTTAGAACCAGAGTTGTGCTCAATCTAGGGCTAATTATTCCCCACTTCTGAGGAAATGCCTTCTCTTCCCAATGCCCTGTGAATTCTGGGACTATCCAGTCTGACTGGATAAAAAAAAAGAGAATTTTATTTTATTTATTTATTTACTTTATTTTATTTTTTATTTATTTATGATAGTCACAGAGAGAGAGAGAGAGGCAGAGACACAGGCGGAGGGAGAAGCAGGCTCCATGCACCGGGAGCCTGATGTGGGATTCGATCCCGGGTCTCCAGGATCGCGCCCTGGGCCAAAGGCAGGCGCCAAACCGCTGCGCCACCCAGGGATCCCCAAAAAAAGAGAATTTTATTTTATTTTAAATATTTTATTCATTTATTCATGAGAGACACACAGAGAAAGGCAGAGACATAGGCAGAGTGAGAACCAGGCCCCCCGCAGGGAGCCCAATATAGGACTTGATCCCAGGACCTCGGGACCATGACCTGAGCCAAAGCAGATGCTCAACCACTGGTGGGAGCCAGCACTCTTCCCAGCCATGTGTGAGCACCATTGCTCCCAATCTTTTTGAATGGTTCTTTCCCTTACTTTGGGAAGTTTCCTCATATATATGCGCTGACCAGCATTCAGTTGAAAGCTAGAAGGGTACTCCCTGCAGATATTTGGATCTCCCTCTCTGTGCAATTCTCTCTTCTCTGTGGACTCCCCCTGTCTACCTTGGCAACAGATAGAAGTCCACAGTGGAGAAAATGCCAGCATTTCCAGTACTCTTGTCTCAGCAGAAAGCTGAGCAGAAAGGATTACTACTAAAGAGAAATCTGGTTTCAGTCTGCTAGAAGTCTCTTTCTAGCATTAAAAATAGTCATTCCCTGAAAAGAATTAGAATCTGTGGGCTATGTTAATGCTCTTGGATGTCCATTATTCAAGGAACTGCCGTTGCTACAGTTATGTGTAATTGAGCTAATAATCGAGGTTTGATGGGAAGCAAATCCTGGTAGGTATAGATTGAAACTTTCAGAGTGAAATAAAAAAGGGCTGGTGGCCACTCTTGATCTCTGCTATGGTTCCAGATATCTGTAGAGATGTCCCTCACAGTTTTGCATGTCCCACACACCTGGGGATTCTGATGGACAGTACAGGGTGGTAATGGGAGAAGATAAATGTGGACCATGAGGAGGCTCATGCCAGCTAATGGAAAGCATTTTTCCCACCCACAGGTGCCTTTTTCATCCCCTACCTCATCTTCCTCTTTACCTGTGGCATTCCTGTCTTCCTCTTGGAGACAGCACTGGGCCAGTACACTAGCCAGGGAGGCGTCACAGCCTGGAGGAAGATTTGCCCCATCTTTGAGGGTGAGTAGCCAGGTGCCTGATTCCAGATATCTGCATACATGGTTACAAACCTCATTTGGGGTGACTGGGTGGTTTCATAGCAGTGCTGATTGACATAAGACTCTGTGTCTTTATGTTAAACCCTCTACTTGTGGGGCCAATGCTGAGCTGATCACCCAATCTATCAGAGAATGGAGAAGACAGGGATGAGGATGGGAAAAAGGCTTTAGATTAAGTAAGTAGAGTGCAACGCTATTTTAGCTATTTTATATTGTACAAATGTATAACAATGGTTTTGTATTTTTCAGAACAATTAACTGATTATGAAACCTTTACAAAGAGAATTTTAGGGATGCCTGGGTGGCTCAGTGGTTGAGCATCTGCCTTTGGTTCAGGGTGTGATCCTGGGGTCCTAGGATCGAGTCTCACATCGGACTCCCTTCATGGAGCCTGCTTCTTCCTCTACCTGTGTCTCTGCCTCTCTCTGTGTTTCTCATGAATAAATAAATAAAATCTTTAAAAAATAAAAAAATTAAAAGAGAATTTTATTTTATTTTGAATATTTTATTCATTTATGCATGAGAGACACACAGAGAGAGGCAGAGACATAGGCAGAGTGAGAACCAGGCTCCCCACAGGGAGCCCGATGTAAGACTTGATCCCAGGACCCCAGGACCATGACCTGAGCCAAAGGCAAATGCTTAACCACTGAGCCACCCAGGTGCCCCAAAAAGAGAATTTTATTTTATTTTATTTTTTATTTATTTATTTATTTTTTATTTTAAAAAAGAGAATTTTAAATGATGAAAAATATAATTAATAATTCTACTGTCTTGACATAATAGCGATTTAAACTTTAGGATGTTTCATTTCGATATTTCTCTCTATATAGGATTTTCGTTACGTATTTTAACAGAAAGTTGCAAAAATCATACAGAGAGGTCACATGTACCCTTCACCCCGTTTTCCTCGATGGTAACATTTTACTTAACTATAATAAAATATCAGAACCAGGAAATTGATATTGTTACTATCTACCAACGTTATTCAGATTTCCCTAGTTTTCCATGCACTCATTTGTGTATATGTGTATGTGTATAATTCTATGTGATTTTATTACACGTGTAGACTTACGTAACCATAACCACAATCAGTATATAGACTGTCCCATTATCACAAAGACCTCTGTTATGCTACTCCTTTGTAGTTACACTTGTTCCTTTTTTCCTCATCCCTAGCCCTTCCCAACCATTAATTTGTCCTCTATCTCTATAATTTTGTCATTTTTAGGATGTTATATAAATGGAATTGTACAGTCTATAACCTTTTGAGATTAGCTTTTTTAGTTAGCATGATGCCCTTGAGATCCATCCAGGTTTTTGTATAAAGAGTTCATCTTCTTTATTGCTGAGTAGTATTCCATGGTGTAGATATACCACAGTTCATTGAACCATCACATACTGAAGAACATTTGTGTTGTTTCCAGTTTTGGGCATTCATTTCATTCTTTATTTATCTCTGTATAGAGATTACATTTCTAGTGATCTGGGATATACACAGTTTATGTCTCCACTTTCCAGTTAGTGTTATTTTCCATTTTCTATGCAACAATAATTTAATGATTGCATAAATTTCAATTGAGTATATATATCATAATTTACTTCACAGTTCTCTGTTTGGGGCTTTTTGCTTCTTTTCAATTACTTATAAAATTGTTATATTCTGCTCTCATGTGTGTTTGTTGAGATAACTTTGGCCCTCTTTTTTGGGAATTATTTCTTTGGGATAACTTTCCAGGATTAGGATCACTGGATGAAATGGACAATCATGGTGATGTCTCTTGATCTGCCTTACTAAATTGTCCAATGTAAGTGCTATACTGACTTGCCATGTCCTTATATTTGAGTAAGCATCTTTCTTCCATATCTTTCACAGCTCTGAGGTATTTGCAGTTCCCAAACCTTTTTTTTTAAAAAAGATTTTATTTATTTATTTATGAGAGACACACAGAGAGAGGCAGAGACACAGGCAGAGGGAGAAGCAGGCCCCATGCAGGGAGCCTGATATGGGACTGGATCCCGGGAACCCAGGATCACACCCCAGGCCGAAGGCAGGCGCCAAACTGCTGAGCCACCCAGGGATCCCCTGCGGTTCCCAAACTTGTCTGCACATTGGAGTCACCTGGGGACCTTCAAAACATCCTGAGGCCTGTGTCCCACACCCAGAGATTGTGATTTAACTGGTTTTGGGTCTGGTCTGTGTTTTGAAATTTTAAAAATATTCCCAGGTAATTCTAATATGTGGACAAATTTGGAAATCACTGAGTTGTATCATTTGTAAAAATTTTCACTATGCCTGCCAGTGCAGAATGGTACCTCACCATGGTTTCCTTTTGCACACCTGCAGTTATTAAGGAGGAGCTAGTCGTATTTTCTCCTATGTGAGTTGTCTGTTCCTACTCTTTTCTTTCCCAAGTAGGCTGTACACCCAGTGTGAGGCTTGAACTCACAGCCCTGAGATTGAGAGTCACTTGCTCTACAGACTGAGCTAGCTAGTCACCCCTGTTCCTGCTCTTAGCATGTATTTTTATGTTGCAGAAATACACCAGCTTAATTCTAGGAAGCATTAACTAATGGAGTCTTTGAGTTAGTCTTACACATTTAAAAAATAACTTTAAATCAGTGAATTTTCAGAACTGATAAAGGTAAAAGTGCACAGTAAGCCAGGGAAGAGAAATGGAAGGCAGGGAGAAAAGCCTCTCCTTACCTGTCAGGGAGGATGATAGGAGAACTGTTTTAGGGCTTTGACAGTGGAGTGAGTACAAAACCCCTCTTAAACTGGGATGGGTGGTGTGTGAGAAGTTTGTCCACCATCCCTAGCCCAATTCTGCAGTTTTCCCCTCCAGGCATTGGCTACGCCTCCCAGATGATTGTCATCCTCCTCAACATCTACTACATCATTGTCCTGGCCTGGGCCCTCTTCTACCTCTTTAGCAGCTTCACCATTGACCTTCCCTGGGGAAGCTGCCACCATGAGTGGAACACAGGTAAGGTCATCCCTGGAGACCCCATTTCCTCCTGCTACTCTGCCACATTGATCAGGGCTGGGATTATCATTACATCCTGGACACCCCATCCCAAACTTAACTTGGGACATACTAGAAACCCACCAAGTAGGTCACTGAAATCTTGTGTCAAAGATCAGTGTGAGAATTCACCAGCATCACAGGCAAAATGCTACAGACTTAGAAAAAGAAATTGTCAACTGTACTCAAATTAAAAAAAATGTATTCAATTCATACATTATGAATTCATGTATTATGCAAATAGAACTGATTTTTTTAATGTAGTTTAGCCATTTATTTATTTCAATTTGAAGTATGATTACTTTGGTGTATGTATGTATCACTTGTCCATTATCTTTGTTTCTCATGTCTTTCTGATACTGTTTTAGATCTTTTTTTTAAAGGAATTTATTTATTTATTCATGAGAGACACAGAGAGACAGAGACACAGGCAGAGGTCCACACAGAAGCAGGGTCTCTGTGTGGAGCCCGATATGGGACTAGATCCCAGGACCCCAGGATTACAACCTGAGCTGAAGGCAGACGCTCAACCACTGAACCACCCAGGTGCCCCAGTTTTAGATCTTTCTACCTCATAGTCCATTTGAATTTAACCAGGGAATAAACTGTTTTGTGAGTCTTCATTATAATTTATAATAACACTTGATTTCTCCTGTGCTAATAATACTGCATGTGGCTCTCTTAGAAGACGGCAGGAGCCACTCATGGCCATAGGACTATTACTGGGTTGGTTTGATTGAAAGTAACAAAAATTGAAAGTCCCTAGGATAGTTCCATCCAAGAGGACTTTCTGTGATGAGGAGAATGTTCTCTGGACTCTCCAACATGGTAGCTGTTAGGTACATGTAGCTATTGAGTGCCTGAAATGTTCCCAGGATGTGTGAAGAACTGAATTTTTCAATTTTTGTTTAATTTTAAGTCATTTAAATGTAAGTTGCCACACGTGGATGGAGGCTACCCTTGGACAGCACAGGCAGAGAGCTGTCCCATGTGGATCCAGGACAACCTCTTATGCTCCTTGCCCAAATATCCCTCAGTGCTTGTCAGTGAGGCCCCACCTGTGCCGTGATTCATTTCTTTGTTGTTCAGGTGAGGTAGCCAGTTCTCAACCGAAGTTTGAGTCCTTTATTTGACAAGGAGGCACATTTTGCAATATTTAGCAAGGCCCCTTTGGCCATCCGAGTCTCGATCCCTTTCTGGGCGTTCTGTTTCTGATCTCTGTCTCCTTCCTTCCACATGTCTGCAAGTGGAAAGTCAAATCTTGGAGGTTCTTCCCCTGACAGCCCAGGATTCCTTAGGTTCTTCTTAAATGTATCTGGGCGTGCCTGTACTGAATGAATTCCCACTCCGCCTTGGCTCTTACCTTACTCTCTGGCTGTTGGTCTGGTTTTCCCACAGGTCAGCAAAGGCATCTTTATCTGAGTGTCCTTTGTCCCCTAGCACAGGGCTGGCTACATCATGAATGCTCAAAAAAATATTTTGTTGGATGAGTCCGGTTTTAAAATTGGTTTTCTTCTAATATTTTTTTAATTACCTGTTTTTTTTTTCTTCCCTCCTCCCTTCTCTCCTCCCTCCCTCCTTCATTTTATGTACACTGAAATCACCCTCAACAACCAGCCTGTCTGATGGTGATTTGATCCAGACCTCAGGGAACTTCCTTTTGTAAAAATGCTGCAAATTTTTTGTGGCCTAGGGCTTTTGCTTCAGGGCACTGGGGTTGACTGAGGGATCTCTGAGACAATTCCAAGATAAAATTCTGTACCGGTGTCTTTTGTTTCTTGGAATTTTTTGACATTTCTCCTAGTGAGTCTGGTTTTACTCAGAGCCGAACATCATTCATAGTATAAGACATCCTGTCCTGTCAAGATGAAAACAAGCTTTTCTGGGTGAGCTGAAGCTTTAAGGGGAGAAAGAGAGAGAGAGAGAGAGAGAGAGAGAATGAATACTGGAAAGAATGCTGGATTGGCATTCATTCAGCAAATACTTATTGAGCTCCTACCCTGTGCCAGACTCTGTTCTAAGCGCTGGGGTAATGATAAGGCATGCAAACAAAGATCCTTACCCTCATGAGGTTTTTGTTCTAGTGGTGATACATAGACCATAAATAAAATAAATGTGTAATATGTATTATGTCAGAAAAAGTGCCAGGGAGAGACATAAAGCAGGGAGGACGGATTGGGAATTTTAGGGATGGGAGGTGTGATTTTTCAATAGAGTCCTCAGGGAAGGCCTTCCTGAGATGACACAGGAGTCATGCTCTGAAGGAGTGCGGGAAGTCAGTGGCTGAGATTTCAGGGGCAGACTCTAGGTACAAGGAGCAACCAGTGCAAAAGCGCTGAGGCAGCCTTGTGCTTATAGTATCCAGGAAGCAGGTGAGTGAGGGAGCACTGAGGGATGAGGTCAAAGGTGACAGGGGTAGACTGAAAAGGGCCTTGGAGGCAATTATAGGGGTTATGGCTCCTCTGCATGGGCAGGGAGGCAAACTGGAGAGTTTTTAAACTGAGACATGACATAGAGTGACTTAAATTTTTAACAAAATCATTCTGGCTGCTGTGTGGAGATTGGACTAGGAAGACAGGAGTGGAAACTGAAGACTAGTTAAGGAGCCACAAAATGATGGGGATCTTGACCAGGATGCTGGTAGTGGCCATAATAAGAAAGGTCCGATTACAGGTATTTTGAAGGTAAGACATACAATTTGCTGAGCTGGATTCTAGCTCTCATTTAGTCATTTATGAGCTGTGACAGGCCATTTCTAAGAAGATTCCTTTCTTCGTGTGTACAGTGGGGAAAACACATCTGTGTTAATATTTTCTAGGATTATTATGCTAACACAATGTAAAAAAGAATGTGAGCCCCTGTTGTGAAACTCCAAGGTCATATACAGATAATTAAGAGCCACTATTTACTGGGCACTTTTTAGTTAGTCACCTGTCCATCTCACCACTGGAGATCGCTGTGTACATTCTAGAATCAAGGTAAGTGAAGTCAGAGAACCATGCAGCAAGTAACCAGAGAGTCAGGATTCGAGCCAGAACTTTCTGAGCCACTCTGCAACATGTCATCCCTAGAAAGCATATTTACTATCCCTCAAAGATTATGACTTTATACAAGGCAGTGACCTAGAAATATTTGCCTACTTTGAAGTAGATGGCATGCAGACCATTCTTCCTGATGCCATCTGATCATGCTTTAGCAAGAACATGTACCCATTTAGAAACCCACATGTAGAATCATGTGGAGAAGGTGAAGTAAGCATTTGGAGGTTATTTTGTGTTTGAGGATGTTTTGTATGGACAACTTCAGCCCGGTTCCTTTCAGATACCTTACTTCCTACCGTTCCTACAGTTTCACAGCCCCCTTCTCTGGCCGTGTCAAATACTGAAAGATTTTTCTCTTGCTTCCTTCCTTGGGACCCACGGGTAGAATACTGTGTGGAGTTCCAGAGGACCAATGGCTCCCTGAATGTGACCTCTGAAAATGCCACCTCTCCTGTCATCGAGTTCTGGGAGTAAGTGAGGCCCTCTCCCCATCCCAGTGTGGCTGTGTGTTTGAAAGAAGGGCTCAGGGATAGGGTCGTGCAGTGCAGACCCTCAGTGGACAGCGAGTAATAGTTTCCTTCTTTGGTGGCCCTGTCACCTAAAGTGGCTTTTTTTTTTTTTTTTTCCTGTTGGGCTTGTATTTGTGGTTAATGCAGAACTAGTTTCAGAGATGAGAATTTTGCCCTCAAGCCGGTCCTGCCTTCCCTTCCCCACGTTAGATAGCGCACATGCATGTGTGTCTATACCCCTGTGTCCGCTCCTTCCTTCAGCTGCCTGTGTGCTGCCTCCTAGCCGCCCCCTCCCTCGTATAGATGTTCACCTAGGACATGATTCCTAGTATCAAAACATCCTGAAGCCCTGGTTGAGAAGATGTGTGTCTGCACCTCCCTCTCTAGGTTAAATTGATACTCAGCCTCCCAGAGCACACTTACCTGGGAACAGTTTATATTTGCCTCACTTTCTATCTACCCCCACCTCTGGGCAAAGGAGAGCCTCACGGATCTGAGCGAAAACAGGTGACAAGCCTTTGGACAAGAGCCTGGAGGCATGTCTTTGCTGCCTGAGACACACAGGCTACAGAACTGAGGCTGGCAGCAAAAGTGGAGCCCCGCTCAACCTTCTCTCCCCAGGAGGCGGGTCCTGAAGATCTCTGATGGCATCCATGACCTGGGGGCCCTGCGCTGGGAGCTGGCCCTGTGCCTCCTGGTTGCCTGGGTCATCTGCTACTTCTGCATCTGGAAGGGGGTCAAGTCCACAGGCAAGGTCTGTGTTGGAGAGCTCCTGGCCCCTCTCAGCCAAGGACTCCCTGCCCTCCCTGGGGGGCCTGGTCACCCAGGAGCTCCCTGAGCTGTAACCTGGTCCAGGATGGGAGGGAATGAGCCTGTCAAGATTTCATATGGCTCCCTTCCTTGATTCTGTGCTCTCCCTGATTCGATCCTGTGCACTCTGGTAGGTGGGGATGTGGAATGGAAAGGAGAAGGGAGGGAGACGGGCAGGAAGGACACTTCCAAGGAAAATGGTCTTGCAATATACCATATGTGTGGGCACATCGCAAATTGAATACAGGTTGTGGCTCCCTGGTGTATTCAATGGTTCTTTGGAAAAGGAATCCCATGGAGGCTATTCATCTCAAAATGATTCGTAACCACCCTGAGAACTTGTGGGTGGGGGACTCTTTGGCCATAGAGTGTCTGAAGTGTTAGAGGGCATTCTGAGTTCTTCTGGACTCTTGCCCTGGAGGCCTCTGAGAAGGCTTCCTTCCTAATCTGGCTGCCTGGGTGTGCTAAGCTTGTAAGCTCTGTGAGGACAGGGATCATGTGTTAGAGAGCTTTTCATACCTGACAACCCTTGCCATAATTCTAAACACACTGGTTGGGAGCATGCCTGGGTTCATTCAGTCACTTCACAAATATTACAGGGTATGTGTCAGGAGGAGGATGGGAGAGGGACATGGGAGCTTGTGGCTTAAGGCAGAGGGAAGACCGAGTGGAACAGCTGCAAGGGTGAGAGGGAGGGGCAGAGGGAAACTCTCTTGGCCTGCTCTGAGGGTGTGTGGAGTGGGGGGAGCTCCTGCCTCCTGCCTCCTGCCTCTGTGACTGGGTCTCCAGGCCCTTCCTTCCAAACTCACAGCCTCCTCGTCTTTCATCCGCCCTTTGGCCAGGTGGTGTACTTCACAGCCACATTCCCTTACCTCATGCTGGTGGTCCTGTTAATTCGAGGGGTGACTCTGCCTGGGGCAGCCCAAGGAATTCAGTTTTACCTGTACCCAAACCTCACACGTCTGTGGGATCCCCAGGTAAGAAGTCACAGATGGGGCTGTCCTGTGGCTCTGGAGGCTTTCCCTCTGTGCTGCTGTCGGGAATCCCGCTCCTGGCCCTGAGGTGTCCATGGTGGCGTAGAGGGTCTCCGGCCATGTGTCAACAGCTGTCTGTGGTCCCCCGCTTGGTTCACAGCTACCCGGAGGCCCAGGAGTGTTTGTGAGAGGCTGCGGCCTGTTCCCCACCACCCACCCTAGTCCCCCTTTCCCATCTTTCCTCCTGATGATCGTATGTCACGGAGACTTCCTCTCTATTCCTTAGCCATCCACCAGCCCTCTGGTTCCCTGGTTCTGCCCCGAGGCCCCAGGTCCCTGGCCCACACTCAGCGGCAGCCTGCGGTGTCGAGTTTCCCATCAGTTGTCAGGAGGCCCCTCCGGCTCCAGCCCTTCCTGGGCGCCCACTCTGCGCAGCCAGCTTCCTCGTGGCCTGGGGTCTGTGTGTGTGTGTGTGTGTGTGTGTGTGTGTGTGTGTGTGCTTGCTCACCCGAGGGCCTTGTGAAGCAGGGCCCCAAATAAGCCACCCACCGCCTCTGACGACTCGTATCTTCTCCGGTTTGGCAGTAGTTTTGAAAGCTGGCAAAGCCAGGAGGTGTCGACTGGGGGGAGCGTGGGTAAGCTCCACCCCAGAGCCCCCCAGGTCTCCTGCCCCAGCTCGGCGCCCCAGCCGGCACAGGGGCCGCCCTCCTTTCGGGTGCTGGGGGAGCTCTGTGTGTCTGGAGTGGGGCCCTGAGGAGACGCGGTGCCGCTGCAGGAGACGCCGGCCATTGGAGGGCTCTGCGGACAGGGCACCGTCGGGGCACCAGCGCGCTCCCTGACGTTGCTGAGCGGGAATGGGAGCAAAGGGACTGGCACACAGTCCCACACTTCCCTCCACCGCTGGAAGCTCAGCCCACGCACAGGCGGAGGGTCCCTGTAGCTCAGAACTTGGGGGTGGTCCAGCAGCTGAATTTTTCTCACGTCTCCCAGTCCCCTGGCAGAGTTATGTTCTGCTGCCCTGAGTTCCACTGGCCCTGCTGCAGCTCCCAGGGGTGGCCAGACCCCCCTGTGGAGTCCAGCAGCCTTGTCCTGGGTACAGCTCAAGGATCTGGTGGGATGCGGGCTTACGGTTCCCTCCCTCATTTCTTAGATACAGTGGAGGTGCAGATTGCGGCTGCCTCTTCACCTAGGGCACAGGGACTGTAGTCAGGCTTTGGAGCAAACCGTAGAACTGTACTTGTTGAAGCTAGGAGGAGCCCAGAGGTCATCTAGTACAAAATCCTCGCTGAACAGACTAGCAAACAAGGCCCAAGGTCACAGAGCAAGTAAGGAGCTGGCCAAACAAAGTGTACTTTTATTTTGTGTGGCTCATAAGCTCTTTGACTTCTCTGGAACCAGAGTATTGTGGTAGAGTCTATAGCAAGCAGGAGGTTGTGGTGGACAGCTTTGGAGGCCAGCGGGTAGAGGCTGGCTTGGATCTCCTGTGCAGGAGGACTTCACTGTTGTCCTAGAGCCACAGAGGTGTGAACCAGAGGCCAGCTACAGTCTGCCTTTGTTTAGAGGTCAGGCTGGGAAGGAGGAGCCCTGTTTGGGCAGGGAGACAGGCAGGCAGCCTGAAAGAGAAATTGGAGGGAGGGGTCTGGTATTTCTGGAAGGGATTTAGGGCTTCTGTGATCAATGCCTTGTTTGTCCTGATCAGCTATTTATAGTCAACAACTATTGAGAGTGCTAACGATGGCCTTGTCATTGTTACACGAAGCATTACAGCTAATCCTCATAGCAGATCAGTGAGGTATCCTCATTTTATAGGAAATGGAGGCCTGGAGAGCTTCACAAATTTTTCATCCTCACATTTGCAACTGGAAGCTGGGTCTGAATGATGACAAGTCCCATTTATGAGACTTTATGATTTCTTGAATGAAAAGTCCCCATCGGCTCATCTTTGTTTTACTCAAAGCTCATTCATTCAGCAAAAATCTTACTGAATATCTATTATGGGACAGGTCTGTTCTAGGTGTAGTGGTGGTTAGATGAAGCATCCAGCAAACATGAGGAAGATAGACCAGATAGCCTTCAACTCCAAGCATTACCAAGGCCACGATTCCATGTCCAGGTTACTGCAGGGAATAAAACCTCTTTTCATCTGCTCTCCAGGATACCACCTTCCAACTCCAGCCAGCTGTAGGTTATGCAGGGAGCATGTGTCTTCCAAGTCCTCTGAAGTGAAGAGGGAGAGGTTTCATGAGCAGAGCTTGGTCTGGGCTTCCCAGAAGCCTTCTTGGCCACTGGGTCTTGGTCTCAGGCTGCAGCTAGGCCTTTGTTGTCGGAGAACAGAGCAGCAGCCTGCAGGTGTGACGCTCCTACCAGAGCCCTAATTAAATGTAGTTGGCACTCCCTAGGAAGTGTGAGAATTCCAGCTGGCATTTGCCTGGCACTTTGAGAAAGGTGCAAAATTCCTGCTAGCCAGCACAAAGACCAAAGACATCTCTCTCTGCCAAGCTCTCAGTCTGGAAGCTGGAAGGCAGGCAGAGACAATGCTGGATTTATCTGGCTCCCTCCTCCCTTTCTGCCAGTCTTGCTGTGCTCAGGCAGGCCACTGACTGTCCCCTGGGGCTTGTCTCTTTCCCACTTGAGAGGGGTCCCTGGAGACTCAGGACTCTCCTGGGAGCTTGTTTCTTTCCCTTTCCTGGTCCTTTGTTCTGCTTGCCTTTGTTCAGTAGAGGGATAGAGCAGCTGGCTGGGGGTAGGGTGTCCAAAAAGCCCTTGCAGAACCTTTGAAAGCTCTATGTTAAGAGCTTCTCATGAAGGGTTTGTTTCGGGTGGCAGTTGGAACATTGATTAGAACGGGTCTTTTTATTTTGGCATCTGTGGGACCCATTATCACTGAACATCACTGAAAGGTGAGTTGCCTTTCAAAAGTAACAATAACAACAAACAGCAACAAGAGTTAACGTACCTATTATGCGCTCACTGTGTGCTGGGCACTTGACTGAGTGCACAACACCGGGCAGTCTCCGCACAGCCGCAGGAGCTCCCTATAGCTTCATCTTGCAGACGAAGAGACTCGAGCTTAGAACACTTACGAGATTTGACCCAGATCTACAAAACTAGCATGTGGGGGAGCTTGGGTTTTATCCCACGTAGTCTTTAGGAGTCTGCTGTCTTGATGACCATGATACACATTTTCTACAGAGTATGAATTTGAGAGATATAAGGGCTGCTTTTTATTATTCCAAGAGGTGGGACAGGGAACTAATATTTAGTATGTGTTAGGTGTTTCACATATATATTATTTTTATTTGTTATTATACCCATTTTTCTGATGAGAAAAGTGAGGTTCAGAGAGGTGAAGTGACTTGCCCTAGATCACACAGCTAGTGATTATAATAGAGTTAAGAGTTGAATCCAATTCAGTGTGACTCCAAAGCCAAGGCTTTTTCCATTACTCACCCTTGCCTTCCTAAAAATAGTAAATATAATCATCCTTGAGATCAAACTCAAAGTTGAAAACACCTTTCCTGGATCTTCTAGAGGTCTCTGCCTTCCTCTACTCCCCCAAGGACCTCTTTTTTTGCCCACACTCCACAAGGTGTTTTTCATGCTTGTTTTATTCTTGAACAGTCTTTTGTCACAGCCAAAGACACATTGGGATTTTGTTTTAGAGACCAGGGCTGCTGGCATGGTCAGGGAGTAGGTTGCCTGGGGTGGGGAACAGAACAGCTTGCTCTGCTTGTTCTTGAAGCCCTTCCTCTGACCCCATTCCTCTCCCCATCCCAGCAGGCTTGTCACGCCACAGCTGTGCCAAGAGTGGGGCGGGGGCGGGGGCCTGGGGGTCCCTTGCCAAGCTCCCCAGGAGGTGGCTTTATCAGAGGCTCCGGCCCTGACCCTCACCCTCTGAACCCTTGGCCCTCCCGCTGCATTCTCCTCTGTTCTCATTAACCTCTGCCCCCAACCCAGTCTTAGTCTGTCCCCCTCAGGGCAGAGGGCGGGGGCGGCAGTTAGGGTAAACTGCCAAGTCACAGTTTTTCTTATTTTTGCTTCCCAAGTCCAAGTTTGTGAAACTTCATCACCATGGGATTTGTGGCCCCTGCCTGCGTGTGGGCAGCCGCAGGATGTCTGAGAGCATCGGATAGTTTCCCTGGCAACTTGTGGGTCAGTCCACAGCCTAGGCACTGCCAGACCCGGGAAGCAAACCTCCAAGATGTGAGGCTGGGCAGGCTCGTGGGCCATCTCCTGGATGGCCTGTTGGGGAGAGATCCCTGGGCTGGTGGCTACGAGCCCCCCAGGCAGATAGGGGTGTCTCCCAGCTGTCCGTCTCAGGGCCTGGGTCAGGCCTCTTTCTTCACAAACTCAGAGCTCCTGGCTGAAGGGCCCTGCCAGGAAGCTGTGGAGTGAGCAGGAATGAAACAGAACAGGGGGACCTGTGGTCACTGACTTTACCCTAGGTGACTCCTCACAGTCTCCATGGGACAGTTTTAGAAGAAAATCTTTGGGACATCTTGAAGGAGCCAACAGGTTACCCCAGGCACCCGCTCAAATGTCCATGGCCTCACACGGAATTTCATAAGCACCCCCCTGCAGCTTTCTGGGCCTCAGGTTCTTTCCTCGTATTCCTGCCCTTTCCTTCTTCAGCTTCTGATATAAACCCTGAAACCACCTCTCCTTTCCCCATGATAATTTTCCCACAGGTTTAAAAAGGTTTTCCTGGTATTTCCATCTTTGCGCACTGTTCCTGTTAGCCCTGGCCCCTTCCGGATCTTCCACTGTGCTTCTTGCTGCTGATGTCTTTTCTCTGGTGGCCATTCCTGCCTTGCAGCATAGCTTGGGGATGGGGTTCATAGTGAGTGGAAGAACAGAAGGCTAGAGATGGTCTCCCCTTCTCTTCATTGTCTTTCCCACTCTGCCCCACTTCCCAAAGAAATGGACTTAACGAGAGGAGTGAGTGCCCTGAGTGGGTCCCTGGCACCAGTTCTCAGGGCCTGGGGAGAAGTTGATTCCTACATCTGGCTGATATTAGGATCATTTGGGAAGCTCTGAAAAGAATGCAGATTGCTGAGTTTTTCTTAAGTCCTAGAGATCCAGTATCTCAACTGGGGCTTGCCAGTGAGTCCCTGAGACCCACCACCAACGCTGGGGCCAATGGGCACTTTGGCAGAGGCTTGTGTGACAAGAGGTCGGAGGGTGGGGGCGATGGTTAGGGAGCCAGGAAGATGGTTAGGGAAGCAGGGAGAGGCAGGCCAGGGACTGAGGAGCTTTGGATGAGCAGAAGCTGAGGCTTTGGTGGATGTGGGCATTGGGAGCTTGATGCTAATGGAAGGAAAGCTGAGCAGGGCTCAGCAAAGACAAGAAATGGGGAACCCAGAGAGGTTAGGCCACCTGCCTGGTGTTTTCTGCGCCCGTAGCTTAGCTCAGACCCCTTGTGAGGTTCACGTCCTCTGAAGACAGGAGGTGCCTGGGGAGGGTCTGTGGCCCCGGGACCACACCTCCCACAGATCTGCAGAGTTGCCTCGTCCTGTTCTCCTTGATGTGCTCTCTCTCTGGGATGTTATTGTAGCTGTGAAATCTAAATCATAACACGCCTGGGCCGGCTCGGCCAGCTGAGACAATAATGATCCTAGCTGTGGCCCAGGTTTAGCTGCAGAGCTCTTCCCCCCAAGGAGTACAAAGGCCTTCACAGATGCATTCCGTTCAGCCTCTTGGCCTTTTGAGCCGAGGATTACTCTTCCTGTTTTCCAGACAGCAGATTTTGAGGTGCAAGGGGGCAAAACGATCTTTCTTGCTATGGCACCGATATGTAGGACACCTAGCTCTAGAGATCCTCTCCTGGCATTCCTTCTAAACTGGTCACACTGGTCACACTGCGAGGGGGGCCCAGGAAGGGAAAAAGTGGAGGCAGAATCAGGGCCTTATTTCTGTTGCAGAAAGTTGGTGTCTGACCTGGCTTAGACCTAGAGCTCCCTCCCAGGCTCCTCTACCATGGGTCCTTCAGGCCTCTCCCGGTGCCTGATGCCCACGCCATCCCACAATGCCTGAGATACGCCATCCAAGGGCCCACTGGGATAGCAGGGTGGCAGGCTGGGAGGAGGGTTCTCGCCATGCTAGTCAGTGCCTGGCTCGGCCATGGGCCTGTGTGCTCCCATGGAGCATGGACAGCCAGGCTTTCCTGGGGTGCAGCATTCTTGCCTTTTCCCTGTGTAGGTGTGGATGGACGCGGGCACCCAGATCTTCTTTTCCTTCGCCATCTGCCTAGGGTGCCTGACTGCCCTGGGCAGCTACAACAAATACCACAACAACTGCTACAGGTGATTGGCTGAGTAGGGCCTGGGCTGCCAACCCACCTCTCTCCCCTGCCCCCCTCCATGCTAGATCAGGGCTGCTTTGGAGGGTCACGGATTTGCCCCTCCTGCCCCATCTTCACCCTACTTTCCTATGCCCCAGGGCCACCAGTTGCTGAAAGGAGCTGAGTGCAGCATGGGCAGAGGGAGTGCTTCCAAAGGCTGGAATGGTTGTGGTTGGCTGGGAAGCCACAGCATGGGCCCAGCCCTCTGACTAACAAGAGGCTAGTGGGCTCAGGCCTGAGAAGTAATTCATCATGCCATGCAGAGGAACCTCTGCCTGGCCTGCTTTGTACCTTTGCCCCAGCCAACACTGAACCCTTACCTATTTTTACCTCACTGCTCCCCATCTCATGTTTCCCTTCCCAGGGTTCCCTCCAGCCTACTTGGTTCATATCAGAGCATCTCAGCCAAATTCAATTTTAGCTAAAAAATATCACATATTGCCTTTCAAAATCAAATTTGGGGGATGAGAATTATTTGTGGCTTGGGATTGTCATACCCTCTATATTAGCATGCCTAATGAATTGTGTCTAAGTGGTAGTGGCCCAAGAGGTATGCTGGCAACATGGTGGGGAGGGGAGGCTGTGTGGCAGTTTATAATTTTTACATGAATATTTTAGTTCCTTAGAGCCCTTATTCTTTTGACTACCTTGGCTGACTCCAAGTCTGAGCTAACGGAGTGGGGGTGGGTACAGAACCAGCCCCTTGCATGTTCATCTTAATCCTGCCGGGCAGCCCCCCTCTGGCCTGTGTGAAGGGCTGGGGCGAGTGTCTGTCTGTCTGAGGGGCAGCACTCTGGGCCTTCCTGTCAGCATCCTCTTGCTGACCGGGCCTGTCTCTGCCTCCCCGCCCATCCCATAGGGACTGCATCGCCCTCTGCTTCCTCAACAGCGGTACCAGCTTCGTGGCTGGATTTGCTATCTTCTCTGTCCTGGGCTTCATGTCTCAGGAGCAGGGGGTGCCCATCTCTGAGGTGGCTGAGTCTGGTGAGTGTTGTGGGGCCGGGTGTGAGGGGTGGGTTCTGTGACTTGTGCTTGAAGCTTCACCAAATGGGATCCAGATGTGTTTCTATTGTCACCTACACTAGGGGTGAACCACGGTCACCTTTGAGAGGATATGTCCTGGGAAGGTCTGGGGGAGTCCATTGACACTAACGCCAGCTTCAAAGGGTGGAGGTGTATACAGTGAGCATTTCCCACACCTGGCCTCCACTCCCTTGCCCTAGAGGCAAGCCATGTGACCAGGTTCATGTTTCTCCTTCCAGAAACACTTTAGGCATCCATGAAAAAAATAGTGCAGATACACACATATACACACTTACATGAACATTCACACTACGGAGCACATATTACTATTTCTATTTCTTACTCCCCTTTAAAAAAACCCAATTGATAATATACTATATGCACTGTTCTGTGCTTTGCCTTGTTTTGCTCACTTTAAAACGTAAAGGATAAGTCTATGTTGGCACATAGTTTCCTCCTTTACACCATTCAGTGTTGTTGTCACTTTTATCTTTTATTACTTTTTTAGAGATTTATTTATTTATTTTAGGGGGAGAGAGAGAGGGAGAGAGAGCATGAGCAGGGGGAGGAACAGAAGACAGAGGGAAAGGGAGAGAGCATCTCAAGCAGACTCCATGCTGATGCGGGGCTGGATCCCAGGACCCTGAGATTACGACCTGAGCTGAAATCAAGGGTTGGTTGCTTAACTGACTGAGCCACCCAGGTGCCCCTGTTGTTGCTTTTATTTTTATTTCTATTTTTAAAAAGATTTTATTTACTTAGAATTCATGAGAGACACAGAGAGAGAGGCAGAGACATAGGCAGAGGGAGAAGCAGGCTCCATGCAGGAAGCCTGATGTGGGATGTGATCCCCAGACTTGGGATCACATCCTGAGTGAAACTCAGCCGCTGAGCCACCCAGGAGTCCCTTTGTTTCTATTTTTGAAAAAGATTTTATCTATTTATTTGAGAGAGAGAGAGAGAGAGCAAGGGCAGGGAGAGGGGCAGAGGGAGAAAGAGGGAGAGGGAGAGGGAGAAGCAGACTCCCCCGCACAGCAGGACCCTGAGATCATGCATTGAGCCAACACCAAGAGCCTGAGGCTCAACCCACTGAGCCACCCAGGCATCCCCTGTGTTGCTTTTAAATAAAACCAAGAATCAGTCTCCTACCTGGGTTAGCTGTAAATGCCGCTTGCCCTTCCCCTAATCTTGAGGACCACCCTCTTGCACTCTGCATCAAGACAGTGTTTTATCATCGCCTTCCCAAGCACACCCTGTTTCACAGAGTGCCAAGCAGTGGGAATTGACATCACTGATCCTTATTAAAAATGAAAACATTTCACTTTTATTAAACGTTTGGTGTATGCCAGGCACTGTGTGAAGCGTTTTGCCTGCATCATGCGATGGGAACCTTTGAGGCAGGGACTGGTATGGTGGGGGGTACCCATTCCACCAGTGTGCCAAGTGCGGTTGGAAGAGGTAAAGGATCATCCAAGGTTGCACGGTCATACTCTGTTTCTCAAAGGAAGTTTCCAATGGATGGACCCAGGTGCTGGCATGTGAATCTGTTCCTGTCACTTGAGCCAGCTGAGAGGAACATTAATTTGTTTGAGAGGACATGTGCCAACAGTATTCTGAAATTGTAGGGTGACAAAAAAGGCTCTGGGCACAGAGGTGGCAGAGTGGTTCAATCTAATCTTGGAGGTATTTTCTTTATAGAAGGAACACAGTGATTGCCTTGATGGGGTCATGATGGCGGTGGGTCTCATCAAGCCCTACATGCGCTCATTTGATGCTGAGTCAGCTGCACAAATGTACCAGTTTGAAACCTCTGGTTTGGGGCAATAGGTCCTGAGAGTGAGCCCTGAGGATTTGAGGATAGAGCTTGCAGAAATGCAGATGATATGCATCCTTTCCATCTTCCAAAGCCCCTTATACCCGCAGCCTCTAGGTTCTGTTCCTGCCAGTGAAAACACAGTGGGCGTGCCTTGGAGATTTGGGGACCAGGTGGAGGTTCGAGTGGCTTCTCCTGGGGGAGGTTGGGGGTGATGATGGTAACTTTGGGGTGAGGCTTCCTCTGGCTCCTGTGATTCCATGACCCATACTGGGAAGCTTTGGGATCACACAGGGCCTGGAGCCAGCCCAGGCACTGGGCCATGTTCTTCTGCTCCTTGCTGTAGGCCCCGGCCTTGCTTTCATTGCCTACCCCCGGGCCGTGGTGATGCTGCCCTTCTCTCCTCTCTGGGCCTGCTGCTTCTTCTTCATGGTCGTCCTCCTGGGACTGGACAGCCAGGTATCAAGAGGCTGTCATGCAGAGCCTGGGAGATAAGTGGCTGTGTGGGGGCTGGGGGTGGGGGCGGAGCAGTGGACAGGAGGCTGAGCCTGATGCCCCAAGGGCCCTTAAGGCACATGGGGACTGTGCAGATGTCACAAGTGGATGCCCTTCTAGGGGCTAAGAAGAGCTCTGAGGGATAGGTCCAGACCTAAGGACGACCCTGGGGACTTGACACAGGGACAGGGCCGGGCTAAGCCTCGGAGCAAGAAGTCAGAGCTGGCTGATGCAGCAGCATATTTTGGGATCTCTCTTTCTCTCCAATTCTTTTGCCCTCTCATCCAGTTTGTGTGCGTAGAAAGCCTGGTGACAGCGCTGGTGGACATGTACCCCCACATATTCCGCAAGAAGAACCGGAGGGAGCTCCTCATTCTTGGCGTGTCTGTCACCTCCTTCTTTGTCGGGCTGGTCATGCTTACAGAGGTGAGGGCCCGGAAAGCTTGAAGGTGGGGATTGGGTGAGGAGGAGAGGCCAAGGTGGCAGGGTCCTATGGAGCAGGTGGAACAGGTGCAGTGGATTCAGGCCTTGGGCTGGCCTTCCAGGCTTCAGGGCTCTGGGACTCCTTCCTTTCCAGGCCATAGGAAGCACAGAGTAGGTGAGGCCTTCCTCTGGCCCTTGGACATTAACCACCTACCTTTGGGTGTGGCTGAGGGGTGATTTGGCTCCACGGTCAGCTAAGAGGTATGAAAAAGATGGTCTGGAAGCCCTGGATTAGGAAAAATGGCCTCTCCGGCAAGTTCCTGTGATGTACCAGGCAACTGAGCCAAGTTCTGGGGACGAACTTCAAAGGGAGAGTGGGAGCCCTGGGGATGGGTGCTCTTCTGTGTTTTGTCCCGAGGGAGAAGGAAGGAGCTGGAGTTTGTCAGCTTCACAGTCCTGATGACGACCCTTATCCTGATCCTCTGCCAAGAAGTACATACTTTGTCTTAGGCTTCTGGGTCAATCTCTAAATGTTCTCAGGGATAAGCTAACAATAGCTGTCTGTTTCATCTATCTTCCTGCTGAAAATAAAAAAAAATTACTGTCTCATATCTGCTTAGCGCCTTGCACCTTACAAACTATATTCTGTTTTAATATCCGTCTCCTCTGATCCTCACCAGGTCTGCTCTGTGTTTGAGGGTGTGAGGCTGGGGGTTATGGGGGACAGTATGTCTGTTTCCTCTGGGTACAGTTCTGTTTTTGCCCTCTTCCCCGGGCAGGGCGGTATGTACGTATTTCAGCTCTTTGACTACTATGCAGCCAGTGGCATGTGCCTCCTGTTTGTGGCCATCTTTGAGTCCTTCTGTGTGGCTTGGGTTTATGGTGAGTGACTCTTCCCCCAGGTCCTAACCCCAGTGCTCTCCACCATCTCAGGGCCCTGAGAAAAGAGTCATCCGCTGCTCTTTCCCACCTTTTCCTGAGACTCCTTCCCTACTCAACCTCAAAAATCTCAAGAATCCGAAACTGCTACCACTGGAAATGCCCTCCAGAGATTGCTTTGTCACCCTCCTGGTGATGGCCACACCCTAACCAACCCAAGGGGGCCCAGATCCTGTCCTATCCAAACCTCTTCAGCCCTTAATGACTTTATGATCAGAAAGTCCTTATCTTTGCCTAAGCTGAGTTCTGCCCACTGCTGCATATGCCTGTGAATCCCAGGGAAGAGATTCTCCCAGCAATGATTTGAAAGACTACCATGGTGTCTTCTGTTTATTGATCCTTGCCCATCCTGCCCATGCCTTGGATGCTAAAGAATGTCCTTTCTCCCTGTTCCTTCCTTCTCTTCTTCATGGTAGGAGCTGGGCGCTTCTACAACAACATTGAAGATATGATTGGGTACAGGCCATGGCCTCTTATCAAATATTGCTGGCTGTTCCTCACCCCAGCTGTCTGCACAGTAAGATAACCTTCAATAAAGCTACACAAAGGCAAAGAGAGATGGTGGTGGTAGGAGGCCAGCCAGGCTATTAGCCATAGAAGGGATGCCTCCCACGGGGATTGAAAATCTGGTGGATTCTAGAAAATGATTGGCAAGGTAGATTCTTCCTTTCCAATCCACAGAAGGTTAAATTGAGGTCCAGAGCTGCCGGATGGTTTGACTAACACCACAACGTGAGTCAAATGTCACAGGCAGGGCCACAACCTAAGTGCTTTGGGCTGCTCATAATAATACTAATCACAGTGATAGTAATAACGCCACTAAGAGGGCTCACTTTGTGCCAGGCATAAGGTGCTTTGCACATTTTAACCCATTTAATCTGTGCAAAAGCCCCATGAAGTAAGAATTACCATTGTATTCATTTTACAGATGAAGTTGAAGCCAGAGACGGGAAGCAATTTACCTGAGTGAGAAAGTGCCAGTGAGCTGGGATTCAAGCCCAGTGGCCTGGCTCGAGTCTGAGCCACAAACCACTAAGTGCTGCCTCCTGGGGCTTTATCTCAGGTGTCAGCAGTTCCTCCAAGCACCCACTGTACACAGGGCATAAGTGACGCCCAGGGGGAAGGAGGCACAACCTCTGCCCTTGAGGTCCTCGCAGACCACCCCCCCCTTTGGCCCGGAGCCTTAAGCACCGGGAAACACCAGCAGCCATGTGCAGAGGTGCCCAGGGGGCCCTGGGGAGGCTCCCTGGAAATTCTACTGGGGGTGTGGATTTGGAGCAGGATGTGGATGGGGGTTAGGGGTTAGGGGTTGACTGATCCAAATGGGCCTGGAGGCCAGGTGGGGCTTGCAGGGTGACAGGTCTCTGCCAACTCCCCCAGGGGGCACAAGGGCCCTGCTCTCCCAGCCCCTTCCTCTTCTACTCTCCTCCTCAGGCCACCTTCCTCTTCTCCCTGATCAAGTACACCCCGCTGACCTACAACAAGAAGTACACGTACCCGTGGTGGGGCGATGCCCTGGGCTGGTTCCTGGCTCTGTCCTCCATGGTCTGCATTCCCGCCTGGAGCTTCTATAAACTCGGCACCCTCAAGGGCTCCCTCAAAGAGGTAGGGGGTTAGTGGGGAGGGCGGGAGCCCAAGCCACTGCTGGTGTAGGGCCCCAGGAGGACAGACAGACACCTGCCTCACTGGGGTAGGAGAGAGTGCCACTGAGCTTGGCGAGGCTCTGGGGAGGGACCGACACTGCTGCCTACAAGACTTGAGCCGGGGGTGGGGGGTGGGGGTGAGGAGAGGGTCGGCTCCGGGTGGGCAAGTGGGTGTGTGTGGCGGGCGGCGCAGGCAGACAGTGGTGGTGAGGGAAGCTGGCAGCCGTGCCCCTGACTCCAGCTCATGACAGCCGCCTCCTCTTCCCTTGCAGAGAATTCGCCAGCTCCTGTGCCCGGCGGAGGACCTGCCTGGATGGAACCGAGCAGAACCCTCTGCCCCTGCCACGCCCAGGACATCGCTGCTCATTCTCACCGAGCTGGAGTCCCACTGCTAGGGCCCGACCTGCACCTGCGGCGGGGCCGGGGGCGGGGGCGGGGCGCAGGGCAGGAGGCCCTGCCGCGGCCTCTGCCATCCACCTGGGTTGGGCGCCTCCCACCAGGGCGTCCCTGCTCCAGGGGTGGCTGCGGGGGACCCGCTCTGAGGCAGGCCTCGGGGGGCCGCGCGGGGCTGGTGGGTGGACTCGCGCTTGCTTCTTGCCCTTCATCCCATTAAATGCACGTTCTCGCCACCGACGGCGCCCTGCCTGGTTCCTGCCCCTCTGCTGGCCGCGGCAGCACCTCCCCGCCTCGGAGCTGCGGCCCTAGCGCCCTGCGCCCCGGCCGTCTCCCCTTCCCTGGCTGAGGTCCCCTGGGCAGTGAGCGGAGGGTCCGTGGTGCCGAGAACGGGGTCCCGCTGCGGCCCTCCGCCCTCAGACACCCCCGGAGAGGACGGTCACGCCCTGTCCCTCTGCCCCTGGGCTCCGGAGCGAGCCGGCGGCGGCGGCGGGGACGAGCCGGGCCTGGGCCCCGCCCGAGGAAGGAGGCGGAGGGTGTGCGGGCGCTTCTTTCCGCCCACATTGCCCTCCCGCCTCCCCCCGACCCCGCCTGCGGACGCTGAGCCCGCGCGAGGGCGACGGGACAGGCCCGGGCACCGCGGACGGGGGGCGGCGGGACGAGCACTACCCCGCTGCGCCAGCAGGGGGACCCCGCCCCCAGGACCGCCGCTCTCCCGCCCGGGACGGACGCCGGAGGCGGCACCGCCAGGCGTGGCCGCCAGGGGGCGAACAGGCGCAAGCGGTGCGGGGCTGCTCCCGGGCCCGGGCTGCGCAGAGGGTCGGGTGGGAGCGCCAAGCCTGTCCTGCCCCGGGAGGCCGGGCCGGGCCCCACGGGCGTGTCTGCAGCCTGTGTGCGTGGAGGTGCGGCCCCCTTACCTCGTGTGTGAGTGTTTGCGCCTGAACACACACAGCCGCGTTTCTCCCTGGACATGTGGAGGCTGGGGCGTCTGCCTGTGACCCCGCCTCTGTGGGGATGGTCTCCCCGGTGCCCTCCGGGGCGGCTGGGACTCACGGGGGCGCACAGCATGTTTACAAGTCAGGGGAGAGCGCACTGAGATCTTTGCCAGTCTTCAGGTTTTGATTTGTTGTTGCTGTTTGGAGAATTTAGTAAAGTTAGTGGCGGAGACCCTCCTGCTCATTGGCATTGGCTGCTGCTTCCTGGACTGTGCCTGGCTGGGCGTCCCTCAAGCGTGCCAGGCGCAATTACAGCCATAAGGCGGGAAAAAACAAATCTGCTAGGGAAGCCTGGCATCTTCATCCAACTGACTTTATTTCCAGAACACCTACTATGTGGTGCTGTGCTGTGCTCCCGAAGCATGCAAAATAGATGCGAAATAGACACAACAGTACAAAAATAGGTACAACTTCTTCAATAGCAAATTGTGGCCAATGCAAGGGAGGAAAAGCAAAGCACTCTGAGAAGGAGTAACTGGGTCTGGGTAGGAAGCTGCTGGTTTAGGCGGGGTGGGCTGGGAAGGCCCTTCGGAGGGCGTGCCTGTTCTCTCTCCAGCCATCCATCTGAGCACAGTTGCAAATACTTGTAAGGCCTGGGAAGGGATGCCTGCCTGCAGTTCAGTAATAGTGATTTGAATCATAGTTAGGAGATCCAGTAATATAGAGTGAAAGGATCCACTGGCCTGAGCCTCAGGAGATGAGGCATCCCGCCCTGGCCTGTTTCTAACTCTGTCTTTGTGGAAGTCACATGCAATTCAGGTCTTTGCATTTTTGGAGGGACTACTGTGCGCCCACATACACACAATCTTGTTGTAGGGCTCAAATGAGGTCATGGATGTGAGAGCCCTTTTGGTTCCTCAGTGCCAAGCAGTGTGAGGTCATTAAACCAGTTGGGGGGATGGATGAGGGGTATCTGCTCTAATAACCCAGGGGGCTGACAGGCAAAGATACGAGAGCAAAGCTGCTTGTCAGCGTCCGGGTCTGGGAACAGGGGCAGGAATACCCGGACTTGGCTTTAGTGGGGATAGTGGGGGAGGGCTTACTATCTGTCCCATTTGCTTTCTTTGCCTGGAAGGGCAGATCCTGGATCTCACAGTTCTTTGAGGAAGAAGACACAAAAGGAAGGGGACCCTTCTTGTCTAGAAGCCCCAGCCGTTAGAGAAGAAAGGCAGGCATTAGGTTGGCTTGGTGGCTTGTTTGGTTCAGCTTCCGACTCTTGGTTTCAGCTCGGGTCCTGGGATCGAGTTCCACTGTGTCTGGCTTGGTGCTCAGTGTGGGGTCTGCTTGAGGCTTTCTCTCCCTCTCCCTCTGCCCCTCCCCCTTCTCTCTCTCTCTCAAATAAATAAACCTTAAAAAAAAACAACAACAAAGGCAGGCATAAGGGCACCTGGGCAAGTGATGGCTGGATGGAGAGAAGTGGCACAGCTCACCGGAACTGCAAGCAGAGGCCTTGCAGACAGGGAAGTGACCGATGAGGCGCTGAGCCCATCAGGCTTCCTTGGAGCCTTGGATCACATACCTCACACCTTGCACCTGCCTCACATCCATGTGCACACAGGCACGCAGTCCCTCTTTATCCTTAAATAAATGTGCACAAACTCAAGACATACCACCGAGTAGGATCCTTTACAGAGGCTTGCAGTCCTGGCTGGGGTCTGAGCCCTCTTACTTCCTAGTTGTATGACCTTGGGCAAGTTCACCTTTCTGAACCTTCATTTTCTCCTCTATAAAACAGAAATAGTAAGATCTAGATCAGTGTGTTGTTGGAGTCCAGCGGAGGGTGTAGGAAGAGCTGCCATGGGGACATGTTCAAGCAAATCCAGCTTCTTTCCCACGGCTTCAGCCCCACCACGTAGGGCTGTCAATTAAACACAAAAGCCCAGGAAGAGGTTAGAGACATCTTTGCAGTCTGCTGGCCTCCTTAGCCCCCGGCAGCAAGCTGCATTGGGCTCAGAAAAAAGGCTATGTTCACTGAGTGAGGCATTTCTGGAGGAGGCAGGGGAGAGGTTGCCCCAGAATAACTCTGCATCCTGTGGCCCCAGGGTCCTGCTTAGCGCCAGCAGTATTGTCCAAGAATCTGAGGATCTGCGTCCCCCAAGTCCTAATCTATCCCCTGGTTCCGGGAGAACAGTGCCTTTTCAGAAAATGGAAAGCTGGGATCAATTTTTTCCCTCAAGTTCCATCCATCCTTCCATCCGTGCAACAAACATCAAGTGCCAGCACTGTACAAAATGCTGGAGGTAGAGACAAAGAATTAGGAAACGTGTGTTCCCCACCCTGTAGATATTTCTAGTCTGGGAAACAATACAGTAGAACAAGAGTTGGATGCTCAGGAAGTAGGTTCCATGCCAAGCTCTCTAAAAGCATGCATGGACTTAAATGAATGTGGTGAGGAGAATATTTTATGGGTCTCTGGGGTAAGATAACTGAGTCACTTAACCATATCCCATCTTGTCGTCAGGCCCTTCGCAGTGTAGAAACAGTCTTAGGTAGGCTTTCCAGGTAATTTAGGGATTCTTACCTTTTGCAAGGATGGGGATCTCTGGCCTTCTGGAGTTTAGCAATTAGTCTGAATGCCTGCTGGGGGTAGGAAGCTGTGGGGGCCTGGGTGGGCTTGAACAAAGGTGGGGCTCCAAGTTAGAAGGAATCCAGGGCAAACAAGGCAGCTGTTCCCCTACAAGGCGAAGGAGAGGCAGCAGGACTGCAGGTGGGGACCCATGTGCAAGCCCAGGTCCTGATGGAAAGAAAGCCTGACACATTGTAGGCATGAAATAAAATTTGTGAATGAATGAATGAGTCCAGAAATGTACCCTCTGCCTAGTCTGATTCTCTTTCTTCTCGCTCCCCTTCATGGAGAGGCTGGGCATCTTGTTCTGGAATAGCTGCCGCTGCTGTTCTGTCCCTTGTGGACTGTGGTGTCCCCTGCACACTAAGCCCTGTGGCTGCCATCTGGAGGACCCAGCACGCAGGGACAGATGAGCACAGGGGTAACTGCAGCACGTGGGTCTGCCAGAGCCGACCTGCTGCCCGCCTTCGGGTGCCACGGAGGCATGGAGTCTGAGAGCCGAAACCCGCCCTGGCTTCCTCTGGCTGGGGAAGCCCACAAGAGATGCTGAGAGGGGCCTGTGAGCCACTGCCTGGGCCTGCTTGATGGAAAAGTACAGACAGAGGCTCTCCCCTCACACCCCAGCCCTGCTGGGAAGTTCTCAAGTATAGAGGGGAAGCTCCTGCAAAGGGGAATTTCCCTCTCACCCCACGACTTCCCCCCTCTCCACACCACCTGGGGCTGAAGAAAGCACCTTCATTGCCTCCACAGAGACACTGACTGTCCTGAAAGAGTGAGCAGGGACTGTCCTGTCCCCAGCACCACAAGAGCACACGTGGGACCAATGATGAGACCCTGTTTTGGACGTGCTCACTGGGCACATAGCAGGGGGCACACACATTTACTCAATTAATATCCATTCACCACTGATGGCTGCCCAACCATCAGACAAGTCCCAGTTATGTGCCTCGAGTCCTGAGAGGTCACTGGAGCATAATTATTGCTGCCTGGGACCAGACACCACACCATCCCAGCCTCTGCTCTCAGAGGACACACAGTAAACACCAGTGACCCCCCCACAGCCCGCCCTGCTTAAGCACCTACAATATCCTAAGCAATTTACTATATTGTCTTTAACAGTGAAAAGTAGGTATAGGTATTGTTTTGTTCCTTTTACAGATAGGAAAACTGAGGCTCAGAGCCTTGCCCAGTGGATGTGGACGGTCAAACAGAGGAGGGGTTCAGATGTAGGTCTGTCTGACGGTAAACCTGTATCCTTTCTAGATAGGCTCCTTGAGGTTTGCTCTGGGCACTTTCTCTAGGAAAATCCCAAGGCACAGGGTGGTTGGTAGTTGTGAAGGTCCAGAGCCTTGCCTTGAAACCACAGAGGGCAGGTACTTGGTGGAAAAGTCCAGCTGGTGATTCACCCTCCTCCCGAGCCCTCGTTGGTGAGGCCAACTCCCCTCCTGAGTTTCTCGGTTCCCAGCCTGGGGGGTTGGTGGCTCCCATCCTACTGCTCTGGGGAGAGAGGCTGCACCCTGCCCCATACATCCTCCTCTTTTCCCTCCAAAGGAGCCAGACTGGACAGGCAGACCGGAGGGGCACGGTGAGAAGGGGGAAGGCGGGAGGGACAAACGGAGAGGGATGAGGTCACATGTGAGTCTGAGCTGGTTTGGAGGGTCTGGAGGGGTCGTCTGGGGACAGCACTCACCGGGAGGGCTGGCGGCAGCGGGGGTGGCAGCAGGGGGTGGGCACAGCGGGAAGGCGATGGGGGTGGGGGACTAGGGACAGAGGACTTGGCTTCCTGGGGTTGGATGTTGTAATCCCAGTGCACAAACTATTGGCTTCAGTCCCTCCTGTTGCTTTTGGTATTTCTCTGTCCCTTCACTTCCCAATACACTAGTGTGTGTGAGCACGCGCGCGCGCACACACACACACACACACACACACACACACACACGGCTGCTCTCTGGGAGTCCCAGGACAACGACTTGGATGGGATTCTGAGCTGGGAGGAGGAACAGAAGGAGCAAAGGTGGAGACCAGTTCCTCTCTCTGGTCCGGTCTGTGTGGGCTTCCTGTAAGTGGCTTCCCCGGGACAGCGGGGGGGACCTGAGGCATGGAGCTGAGCTGAGCACAGGAGCCCAGCTGGGGACTGAGGTGAGCAGGAAGCAGAGGGTGGGATGTGTCTTTGTGGTCCCTTAGAGGGGCCTCTGAGGGGCTGCAGGGGTGAGTCCAGGGAGGTGACTTCACAGAATTGTGTGTGTCTGGGTGCAGAAGACCGGGGTGGGAAGAAAGTCTGAGGACGAGGGGCATCACCCCCACCCCACCAAGCCGCCCACAGCTTCTCAGTTGCTCAGGGACGAGGCTGGGAAAGTCCAGAGGTGGGGCGCTGGCCCAAGGGAGTGGGTGACAGAGGGGTGATCACCTGACTGAGAGAAGGAGGGGAAGCAGACAGTGCCTGGTGGGGTGGGAAGGAAGAGAGGACGGGACAACCCTTGAGGCCCCATGACCTGCAACTAGCCATGCAATCGAGGGGTTCCCGCCCCCTCTCCGGGTGGAACAGGGCAAGCAGGGAGCCAGGTGTCTTCCAGAAGGAGGAAGCTGCCCCAGCTCAGGGTGTGGGGAGGCATGGCATGCTTGTGCCAGGGAAGGGTGACAAGGGAGCCGCCAGGAGGTGCGGGTGGCCACTAGCCGAGCCAAGCGGCCCACAGAGTGTGAAGGACTGGACGGAGGGAGGTTTTGGTGCCGTGCACATAGGTATGTGTGTGCAAGGGGACGTGACGGGAATGGCACCAGTGTGTGTACAGAAACGGGAACTGGTATGTGGGTGTGGGCTGAAGCTGGGCTGGGGCATCCCATGCCCCCAGGGCCGGGGCTGGGCTGGTCCTGTGCTGGCCGGGCAGGGTGATGGGGCCGAGCTGGGATCCTAGCAGCCCTCGGGGAACTGCAGGCACTTCTCCACCTGTCTGCTTCTCCGCTGGACCCTGACCCATGCCCAGGTCCTGAAAGCGGTTAATTTTGGACTTGCTAACCTCTTGAAGGTTTCCTTGATGGGCAGCCCTGAGCTCCGTGTGGGTGTAGGTGTCTTTGCTTCTGGAGGGCACTGTCATATGGTGAGCTCCAATCCATGCCCCTGTACCCTGCTCCGGCGTGGCTGGGGTGGGAAGGTGATGCTAGGGGCTGGGGAGGATCTTGGGGAGGAAGAGCTCTCTGGAAGTCGTCTTGACTGTGGATAACACTGTTGTTTATTCCCAGCAAACGGGCCAGAGATAGAAGGGCACAGTGGGGAGCAGGGCGAGGAGGGCAAGAGGGTAGGGAGGCACGCCGTCCTTTTGGCTTTTAAAAGTCAGCCCCACGGGAGAATTCTGTACAGCTTGTTTTCATGTCTGACATCCTCCTGGACATTTCTTTTCTGAGTCTAACTTGAATCCTGCTTGCTGCAATGAAGGCCTGTTTCCCCTTGACTTACCATGGCTCGGGGCCAGCTTTCTTTTCTACACGCTCTTGGCTTTCTTTCTGCCATTCCAGTTTTTCATTCTAATCTACAAATTATGATCTTTCCAGTAACCTTTTCTTAAAAAACAAAACAAAACAAAAAACCAACCAAATATGTCACATCCATACCAGCTCATCAGTGTGTGTTCTCTTCTCTGTCTTCCCTATCCTGACACAAGCCAAACCCTGTGCCCAAACTGGGCTCTGAGCTTTGCTTCCCCACCCTGCATTCCCCTCGGCTCTTCCCATGGCTTATTCCTTTGCCCCGGCAGGTCTCCCCTCCTTCCACTGTTGAGGATAGCGTGGTCCTGACATAGCTGCTTCTGGTCTGAGAACAGTAATGCTTGTCCTCTGACCACCCTGCTGGTGACCTCTGTGCTTGGGCTCACCTTGAGCTGAGCTACACTATGGCTTGGCTAGCAAAGGCACACATCTCTCCTTGTCTTAAATGGATCTTATTTTTATCCTCCACCTTCCCAACATCCCTGTTGAACAGGCTCATTCTCTCTTCCAGGGAGACTTAAAGCCCAAAGAGGACGCGTGAGTTACCTAAAGTCACACAGCAAGTTAGAGACTCAGTTCCATCACTTACTATATTGGTAAGTTCATTTAAATCATTCAAAAATAGTTTTACTGAACACCTGTAGGGTGTCAAGTCCTGTTCCTTAGTCTCTCTGAGCTTCACTTCCTCATTGATAAAATGGAGTTAATAGCAATACCCACTTCAAGGATTTTAAAGAAGATGAAATTTAATAACCTCTGTGAAGAAGTGTAGGTTTTTGGCACAACGATTACTCAAATGTTAATTTTTATTAATATTATTATTGGCTAGATCTGGACTAGATCTTAGGTTTCCTGTCCGGTGCTTCTTCCATTAATGTTTTTTTAATTCATTCATTCATCAATTCATTTGTCTGATAACAATTCCAGGGCCATTCCTCAGGGTGCCTGAGCCCCAATTCTGTAGCAACATTTCCAGTTGGTTCAGGTAGCACAAACTCTTCCCCTGGGGGCAGGCTGCCATTCTTCCAACCTGACGCTCTGGTTCTCAAAACCTCCCCCTGGGGTCTGACAGTCTCCTCTGAATCTGGAAGCCTTTCCTCCTCCTCCCTGACATCAGAGGCTGAACACCTCTGATTTCCATCAGGTATTTCTCTCTTCATCCTTCTTCCTGGGCTGAACTTGCCATGGAGACTCTGCATAGATCCCAACACCCATCTCACCCTGACAGGCTTTCCCCTTCCTGGGATAACCTGTACCCTCCAAGTCACCTTCAAAAATTTCCATAACCTCAAATGGCTCCTGCCACGCCTTTCTAACTGACTAGGGCTTGGGCTGTTGCCTGGGTTAAAAGGACCAACAAATAAACACAGACACTTCTTTTAGTAAAAAGAATCCCTTGTGTTTCTCTAGAGCCTGGGGGAGCGTGGAGCACTTGGTAGCTTCTGGTCACCCTGAGTCCCTCAGCACCCCATGGAGGTGAGGGGCGGTGGGTAGGTGCTTCCCTCTGTAGCCTCTGTAGCCACGACACCTCCTCCTGGCAGCTCACCAGGAGCCTCAGGGTGGCTGTGTGGGGGAGGATGGGGAGGGCGGGAAAGGCAAACCAGAACTCCAGGTACAATGCCGCAGTGCTACCGTTTATCTCCTGGAAGTCAACAAGTGGACAATGGTAGGGACACAGTAAAACCCAGAGAGGCCACGCCATATTTCTGGCAGTCTAGGGCGCTTTGGGCTCTTTAGGAGAATAGGGAGCCAGGAAGGACAGTGACCTGCTATCATGCACAGCCTCATCTGGGCCTCCCTTGGTGGGACCACCTTGACCTGGAGTTGACCACCACCCGAGTGATTACAGTTCTGGGCTCCACCCCCAGAACCCCTTGCTCGTTCTCAGGACAGAGACACAAGTGAGAGAAAAAGAGCCAGGTTTCCCTCGAAGGCCTATACTTGGTCCTGGCCCCAATCTGGGTCTCATCTGGCCTTGCTCAGAGGCCCCACCTTCTCCTTCCCTCCCAATCAGATGCCCAGAGCTAGCTGGCTCCCATGTTTACCCTGGGTTGATCGATTGCCTGGATTGGGGAAGAGCACACAACTGGCTGGGGGAAGACCATGCAGTCACCTGGGCCACACCTGCCCTTTGACCTCCTGTCACCCCTGGCAGTCTTTGATCCCTTCTGGCCTGGAAGCCAGAGGCTGGGCTGGCGCCACTCACTGGCCCCTGTGGAGCTGGGCAGCCAGGCCAGCGGGGATGCTGGCTGGCTATAAATATGAAAAGGGACTCGGAATGAAAGACCCCAGCCTTTTCATCCCAATCTACCCCTGCGTGGTCGTGGGCAAATCACTTCATCCATCAAGGCCTGGATTTCCCCCTCTGCAAAATGGACAAACTAAGACTGGCCCCCTAGTTGTTCTCTGAGTCATGAGAGGAAAGTCTAACTTGAGGTGTAAAAGTCATTGGGAATTTGGGAACAAAATCAACAGCCCAACAGTATCAACCAAGATTCCAACAATATGAAATACGACAGCACTATTCCAACAACAATAAAAGACGAGGCTGGAGAACGAAGGGGTGGAGGGCATGCCATTGGCTTATACAGCTTATCACTTCTCCCACCCAGCAGGTCCTGTCTCACCATCCTGCCCACTCTCGCTCTGCGGCCTCCCAGTCCGTCACGCGGCTATGGACAGAAAAGTGGCAGTCCCCGAGGACGGGCCTCCCGTTGTCTCCTGGCTCCCTGAGGAGGGAGAGAAGTTGGACCAGGAAGGGGAGGACCAGGTGAAGGATCGGGGCCAATGGACCAACAAGATGGAGTTTGTGCTGTCAGTGGCCGGGGAGATCATTGGGCTGGGCAATGTCTGGAGGTTTCCCTATCTCTGCTACAAAAATGGAGGTGGTGAGTTCATTTTGAGGTAGGCGTGGTGGGGCGAGCTGTGCCTTGACAGTCAGGCAGGGCCTACCTGGGCACCTCCTGCCTGCTGATGTGGTAACATGGAAAGAGCCTGCAATGGAGTTGGAGGGCCTGGGTCTGAGCTCTAGCTCCACCTCCCAGTCCTCCTCCATGAAATGGGATGATGCCTCCCAGGGCCACCAAGAAGCATAACTGAGGTAATGGGCAGGACCAAGGAATCTGAGGGTCCAGTAAGATATGATCATCACAATGAATAACAACAGTCCTTTGTGATTCTGTACAATGTCGGGTGCCGATAGGATTCATACATTCAATCAGTATTGTTGTGGGCCTGTCATGTGCCAGGCATTGTTCTAGATGCAACACAGAACACATTCTGTGTGTTATATTCCAGTGCAGGGTGACAGATTACCAAGAGGTAAAATGAATACCAAGAGGTATGTTGAATGATGAGGAGTGGAATGGTGAGAAACCAAGCAGGTAAAAGGGTAGGGAATGCTGGATTGTTGGGCAGGGGAGGAGGGTTTGAAATGTGGAATAAGGTGACCAGGAAAGCTTGTGTTGAGGAGGTGACATTTCAGAAAAAGACTTGAAGGAGCTAAAGGAGTGAATTTTATAGATGGACATTCCAAACAGAGGGAAAAGCAAGTGCAAAGGTCCTGGGGTGAAAGTGCACCCAGCATGTTTGAAGAACAGCCTAGAGGACAGTGACAGATGGGGAGAAGAGTAGCAGAAGAGATCAGAGAGGTAACAGGGCTCACATCTTGTAGGCTCTGATCTGAGTGAGATGGGAACTGTTGAATTTGAGCAGAGAAATATTATGTTGTCTATGATTTTTTTTAATTAAAGAAACATAACTTTATTATTTTTCAGCACCCATAGAATAAGTAGGGGCATGTTGGGAAGGGGCCAGATTAATCCTTTTATGTGTACAATTAAATGCTTTTAGTATATTTATAGAATTGTGCAACCATCACCACATTTGATTTTAGAAAATTTTCTTTTTTTTTTTTTAAGGTTTTATTTATTTATTCATGAGAGACACAGAGAGAGGCCGAGACACAGGCAAAGGGAGAAGCAGGCTTCACACAGGGAGCCCGATGTGGGACTTGGTCCCGGGACTCCACGATCATGCCTTGGGCCGAGGGAAACACTCAACCACTAAGCCACGCAGGTGTCCCAATTTTAGAACATTTTCATCATTCTGGAAGGAAGGCCCAAAGTCATTAGTAGTCACTCTATTCCCTCTCCCTGACAGCCCTTGGCAACCATTAATCTACTTTCTGTGGCTATGGATTTACCTATTTGGAATTTTCATACCAATGGAAGTATTTGTTTATATGAATTTATTTGTGACTGGACAGATTCATCTTTGCCTTTTGAAAATACTTTTATTCTTTTTGTGGAAATTTTACACATTTATTGTGAAATCTGAAACATTCCAGAAGGGTAAAAAAGAAGAAATATTCCTATTTAAAGATAATCATTGTTTAGAAAATCCTTCTAAACACTATTCATATTTAATTTAAAAATATTTCTTTATTTATTTTAGAGAGGGCAGAGGGGGAGGAACTGAAGGGGAGGAGGGAATCTCAAGCAGACTCCCCGATGAGTGTGGAACATGACTCGGGGCTCAATCCCACGACTCTGAGATCATGACCTGAGCTGAAATGAAGAGTCAGATGCTTAATTGACTGAGCCCCCCAGGTGCCCCCATATTTACTTTGGCAGGTATTTACTGAGCATCTACTGTGTATTTTGCTCTATTTCAAAACTCAGAGTTATTACACCCAACTGCTTGAACTTATAGCCCCAAAGAAATAGAAATGGGATTTCCTGGCAGGTCAGGGCTATGGAGGCAGGATGGGGAATGGGAGTGAATGCTGGCCAGAGATTAGGGACGACAGGGAGAAGTGATAGGGGCAGTGACTTGTTTCTTTGTCCTATGCCAGGGCAGGGCATTAGTGCTGGAGCAGAAGATGACCCAGGCTGAGTCCTCCTTTCATAGAGCACACGGAAGCTCCTTGGAGTGTTTAACGACTTGCCCAAGACCACAGAAGTAATTGGTAGCTGCAAGCCCTGGAAGCCTGGTTCACTGGCTCCCACATCTCTCGCCTTGCCATCTGAAAAGGAGAAAGAATGAGGGTCCAGGAGATAGGTTTTTGGGTTTGAGTGCCCATACCACCTCGTCCCACCTGGTGGCTGCACTGTGGCTGGTCATGGGGCGGCATGGGGAGAGAAGCCCCTGTGACAGTGCGCAGTGACACTGGGCTGAGCCTGGGTCATCTGTGAAGAGGCAGTGCCAGATGGCAGTTACTGGGCAGGGTCTGTGTTCATCTCATTAGCTTTGTCCCAACTGAAATACCTGGGGAAGACATGCTGACACCCCTCTACTGGGTCTCCCTCATCTCCCCCCATGTGAGGGAGCTAACCAAGGTCATGGGCCCCAATCTGAGGCCACTGGTCTTTGGGGCTCTAGGAAAGTAGGGATGCAGGTTTCCTTATATCAGACAATTTAATAATGGATCTATGACTTCACCGACTAACTCAAATGTCAACTTTTTGCTCTAGGCTGGAATTGTACTAACTCACTGTGATAACAGGGTTTATCTCAAGCTGACCATAAATCTTTAGTCAGTGGTTAGGATGTGAGGGCAATCTGGCTGCAACATCTGTCACCCCACTGATTGCCAGGTTTGATTCGGCTGATCCAGCCAGCTAGGTGGGTGTCCTCTTTCTCCTGCACTGCTCCATGTGCGTTCCTCCTGAAGCTGTGCAATCAGTCTGAAGAGGATGACCTTCTTTGATAGGGGAGGACAGTTCTTTGGTCAAGGGTATAGGAGTAGCTGTGCTCCCTGCTAGAACGTCCAAATGACCTCTCCAGTTCCATTGGTAGGAGAATGAAGGGTAGTCAAGCTTCCAAGACTTCAGACACAACCAAATGAGGCACTGCATATGGCAGCCTGCCTTTCTTAAAAAAAAAAAAAAAAAAGAAAAGAAAAAGAAAAAAAGCAGCTAAAAAGGAGTTAAATATGTTTTTACTGATATATTCATCAATTAATAATTAATTATTAGTTAATAAACAGTTCAGTAGGGAAAAATTTTTCAAGAGGAATGAAAAAATGGTGTTATTGGTGCAATAATGTCTTTGGTTTCAAAAAAGCAGGAATCACTAAACTAGATCATCCTCCAGAGTTTCCGGATTGTCAGTGGTTCAGGAGCGAGTACTTGGCAGAGATAATAAGGCATACCTGAGAACAAAGGGAGGGAAATGATAAACACATCTCAAGTCATCCTGTCTTCATACATCCCTGAGGGGCCTCATCAGGCTGCCTGTGCCTAGAGCCTGGGCAGATGCCAAGAGGATTGTGGGCCAGGTCAGTCTCTCCTAGTGAGGATTCTCACAAGTTCATTGTGGGGGGAAGACATTTGCAGAGATAGTGTGTTGAAAACCCAGGAAGAAAGCCGAGGATGGAGGATGCTCCTGTAGGCGCTCCAGAACCAACCTCCTCCCACTGCCTGCTGAGGCCCAGGCCTAGCGCTGACCTTCTAGGGCAGACTCAGCCTGAGGGTGGCCTGGCTCCAGGCCTCCTGAGCTCTCTCTGGCTTCTGTGAGGCAGAAGTCTACACACCAAGGGTAGAGCTGAAGCTGTCTTCTTCAGGAGAGGGAAGGATCTCCACACAGCAGGAAGGGGCCCATGGATCACATGCCGCTGTAGACTTCCAGTAAAGTGTCCTCTGGGAGAGCCCCTAAGCCCAAACATTTCTCCCAAACACTGCCTCTCAGCCTCACCCCTGTAGCCACCGAAGCCACGTAAACTAGAGTCAATGGTGTTACTGGCACTGGGTTAAGGAATGCTCTGGTGGTACTCAGAACGTATCAGCAAACCTGGGGTTAAGTAGGACTTCAGGACTTGGAGAATTACTGGCTGTTGTGGCTCTGGAGGACCCAGAAGACTCACACACAAAGCCTTCTCCCTCACTTTCACAAATTGCTACTGGCAGTTCAGATCTGTATGAGAGTCTGGGAGGGCGATTTGGAAATGCACATCAGAGAACCTTAAAAAAATGTTCAAACCCCAAAGGTGGAAGCAACCCAAATGTCCATCAATTAACAAACGAGTAAACAAAATGTGGTATACACACATGAGGGAGTATTATTCAGCCTCAAAATGGCCTGGATAAACCTTGAGATATTATGCTGAGTGAAATAAACCAGACACCAAAAACATAAGTACTGTATAATTCCTCCTACATGGGGTGTCTAGAAAAACAATTCATAGAGAAAAAGCAGAATGGTGGTTACCAGGGGCTGGGAAGAGGTGGGGAATAGGGAGTTAGTGTTTAATGGCTACAGAGTTTCAGATTGGGATGGATGAGAAGTTTCTAGAAGTTGTTGTTGGTGGTGGTTGGATAACAATGTAAGTATACTTAATGCCACTGAACCATACACTTAAAAACGGTTAAACAGGAAAATTTATGTTATATATATTTTATCACAAAAGAAGCAAAAAGAAATTATGCATACCCTCTGATCTACCAATTCGTCAACTGGAAATTTATACTACGGAGGCAATCAGCCAAGTGCACAAGGATGTTGACAATGGATCACAACCAAAAAGGCCAGTAGAGGTACCAATGAAATGAATTAGGATAGTGGAATACTATATGGCTATTAAAATGATGACATCTATATTTATTGATATAATAGTTTCATGACATGCTTTTAAATGGTTATCAAGTAATATATATTAGGTTCTCATATTTGCCAAAAAAAAAATACTATATATGTGTGTGTGTGTGTTTATAAGAAAATTGGGAGGCTGTACAAAGTGTCTTTCCTTTTTTCCCCCTTTGTACTTTCTACTCTTTCCTACAAAGTAACATGGATTACTTGCAAGGCATTATAATGGGGTGGGTAAGAGCACAGAGTCAGAATCCAACCACCTGGCTTTGTGCCTCTGTTTTTTCATCTGTAAAATGGAGATAATGATGGTAACCTGCCCTATGGGAGGTGGTTCTTTGAGGATTCTGATGTCGGTGGAGCATTTAGAAGAATGCCTTGCACACGGTACACACCACATAAGTGCTAAGTGTTATTATGGTGCAGTAAACAATAATCCATTCCCCCTTGGTTACACTTCTGGGGTGAGGTATGTATGTCTTAGTGACTGAAGCAGGCGCTGGCAGTTTAGGGTGTCTTCTAATTGCCTACTTTGCTGGATGCCTTTTCAGCCTGGCCTCCTGTGGGGGCCCGTAGGTCAGGCCTAATCCCATGGCTGCCAAAACCCCAGTGCCCGAGAATCTGCCTGAGTGGAGGAATGGACTTCTCTGCTGTGACCCCAGTTCGGATCAGAGCCTGGCGGAGGGGGAAAAAATCCATCTGAAAACTATTAGAGGAAAAATAATTTTCCAAGGTGTTTTTGTTTGTTTTTCTCTAAAATGTAGCAAACTTGATAATTTAATAAGCATATCAAATTACACAGAACACAAGTTTCAGTTCCAAAAATAATCATTGGACTAAGTTTGTTAAGCACACCGAGAAAATAGGCAGTGCATCTGTTAGGATTTCCACCTAAAAGTTCACTCCTTCTTCAAAGGTCTTCCCTATCCCCAGTGGGGTTCAGACTAGAAAATTTCTGCCTGCCTCTGTTTGCAGATCAGAGGAAGCCAATGTGGGGCCCCGGGAGGGTGGAGAGGAAGACTGAGGATGCCAAGCAGTGGGACGCAGGTCTCCTGGATGGGCCGAGGACAGGATGGAGGGCTCAGCCCCTGCCGATCTTCTTCTTCCACAGGGGCCTTCTTCATCCCCTACTTCATCTTCTTCTTCACCTGCGGCATCCCGGTGTTCTTCCTGGAGGTGGCGTTGGGCCAGTACACCAGCCAGGGCAGCGTGACAGCCTGGAGGAAGATCTGCCCCCTTCTTCAGGGTGAGTGCTACCCTTTGCTCCTCTGCCAGGGCCACCAAGTTCCCCCACCCCTTCATCCCTCCTCCTCATTCTCCCGGCCACCACCTTCTTATTCATCTACTTTGGGTCTTGTGCTCAGTGCTGTGGGGGAAGTAGGAAGTGTCATCAGGCTTTGTGGGACCCAAAGGTAATAAATAGGTCTGGGGAGGAAGGCACTCCTCAAGAAAGACAATACAAGATTACCCGGGCAAAATTGGATGCAGAGACTTGGAAGGGATGCTTGCGAGTGAGGAACACTGGAGTTTCATCTTCACCAGCTTCCTAGAAAGCTATCCCCGTGTTTACAGCACGGCCCCAGATGGGCCACTGGGGTACATAACCATAGTGATGATGATGATAATTATGGCTAACATCTACGAGCCCTGCTGTGTGTTAGGGCTCAGGGAAGCCCTTTACCTGCATTTCCTCATTGGATCCTCCAGTAAGAATTCTCTTAGTTATTGGTAGATGAGAAAATGAGATCATTTATTAAGGATTTGAACCCAGGTCTCCCTGAGCTGAAAATTCATGCTATTTCTTATGTTAGGGATTAGGTTAGGGGCAGTTCCTGTTCTCTCTATGGATTTGCTGGCACTAATGTGAGCAGCTTGGGGTGTCCTTCCCCCCCAATCCCATCTTTTTTTTTTTTTTTAAGATTTATTTATCTGCTTATTCATGAGAAACAGAGAGAGAGAGAGAGGCAGAGACACAGGCAGAGGGAGAAGCAGGCTCCATGGAGGGAGCCCGATGCAGGACTCGATCCCAGGTCTCCAGGATGATGTCCTGGGCTGAAGGCAGGCGCTAAACCACTGAGCCACCCAGGCGTCCCATCCCCGCCCTATCTTTAGTTGACTGTGCCAGTCCCCTGGGGGCCAGTGGGAAAACCAACCCTTGTCTTTGTGAGGTTCTTTGCATACTTGAAATGAGGGGAAGACTGTTTCCCTCATGTCAGTCTCTAAGGAAGCCTCAGGGGCTAGGCTATCTGGGGTTAGTGCCCAGCCTGGTAGGCTGGACAGAGGTGGGCATGGTGGGAAACACTGGCTCCTGAGCAGGCTGTGAATCTGACCACTGATTGAGGGTCTGATTGCAGGGACCAGGCCAGTCTGGTACTGATTCCTCTTGGAATTATGTCCATGATTCCTCATGGACCCCTATAGGAGCAGCAGTGAGGGGCTGAGGCAGGGTGATGCTTGGCCCACATACACGTCTACTTAGGAGGTCTAGGTCCTCAGGGAGAGCTATGGCCTCAGCCAGAGCACAGTTTCTCAGTGCTCTGCTCTAGACCCTAGCAGGAGCCTGATGTCCTGTCCAGTTAGGCTCTATCCCTGGGACCAAGCGAGCTCTTGGATGGCACACACAGGGGCTGGCGTCTCTGTACTAACACTCCAGGAGGGTCATCACTGACAGGGTGAGCAAACTAAGCATTGCGTAGGGGTTGGGGGAAGGGATTGCTGCTCCTTTCCTCTTTTCCAAGCTGAAGAGACAGAGAAGCCAAGGCCTGGGGTCTCAGGGAGAGAGGCTCATTCAAGGCACCGGCACCTATGTTGGTGGGAGGGTCCAGGCTGCTTACCATTTGCCTTCCCCCTGCCTACCTGCACCCACCCGGCAGTTCGCCCTCCCAGCGAGCCTACGCGTGGGCACACGGAGAACATCCCCTGTGCTCACCCCCACTCCTTGCTCAGTTCACACCCAGGCACGGGCTTCCTCCCCCAGATCACCCCTCCTGGCAGAGGTGCCCCACCCCCACCCCCGCGGGTGTTTGCGGGGCGATGCGAGCACAGGCCTTCCGCAGCGGCAGCGCGGGCCACACACTGGCCCCTTGTTTGGGTGTGTGGGTGTCTGTATGCGCGCCCTGAACATTCCGGCGCGGCTCCCCGGGTTCCCTCCTGGCCACCAGCAGCCAGGCCTCCGCGGCCCCTCCCCAGGCCGAGCCGCCCGCCCCCGACCGCGCCCAGGCTCCGCGGAGCCCCCGGGCAGGAAACACGGTGGGAGGGGCTCGGGCCCAGGCGGCCGGCCGCGGGCGCACGATCCGGGCGGCCCGGCCAAGGGGTGCTTTGTCCACAGTCAGCACTGGGGCGGCCTGTCCTTCGTGAGTCGTCCTGGAGCACCGGCTTCCCCCGACGCGGGGCAGCGGGGGACCCGGCACCCCGGCTGCGGCTGCGGCTGCGGCTGCGGCTGCGGGCGGGCCGCCCTCCTCCGCCCCCCCCCCCTCCGCCCCCCCCCCCTCCGCCCCCCTCCTCCGCCCTCCTCCTCCGCCCTCCGCCCCCCTCCGCCCCCCTCCGCCCTCCCCCGCCCCCCGCCGCCCCCCTCCGCCCCCCTCCGCCGCCCCCCTCCGCCCTCCTCCGCCCCCCTCCGCCCCCCGCCGCCCCCTCCGCCCCCCTCCGCCCCCCGCCGCCCCCCGCCGCCCCCCTCCGCCCCCCTCCGCCCCCCGCCGCCCTCCCCCGCCCCCCTCCGCCCCCTCCGCCCCCCTCCGCCCCCCTCCGCCCTCCTCCGCCCTCCTCCGCCCTCCTCCGCCCCCCTCCGCCCCCCTCCGCCCCCCTCCGCCCCCTCCGCCCCCCTCCGCCCTCCTCCGCCCTCCTCCGCCCTCCTCCGCCCGCCTTCACACCCCGGCTCTAACAGCCGCCCTGGCGACGTGCTACTTTTGAAATGACTGTGGAAAAGATCCCACACTTGCAGGAGCAGGGGTGGGGGGGGGAGGCGCAGGGGAGGTTTGCAGGGGGTGGGGGAGGCGGGCTGGTGGTGACTGCGCTGCCCTGGCTCCCTCCCGGCCTCCGGACCGCTCCCGCTGTCAGCATCAAGCACAGGTCTCCCCCGCCCACACTCCGGCCCCTCACTCCCGGCTGAGATGGCATTTTGAGACCCCCTCAGGCTCCAGGTTTCTCTACAGCCTCCCCCCCTCCTTTTTTTCCTTGCTGGTTTCTTTTGCTTTTGTTCTTGAGACTGATTCTTACCAAAATTTCCCTACTTACTCCTTTGCTCTTTCTACCCCCTTTCCACCTTACAAGTTGCGTGTGATTGTCATCGAAAAACTAGAAAATGCAGATGGAAAAAAGGGGGAAAAAACTTTAAAAAGTGAACTGAAATCCTATCCCCTAGAGAACCACAGTTAACTTTTGGAGTTTATCTCATTAAAAAAGAAGAAGAAGAGATATATTCAAATATATATTGCAAGACTGAAAGGATGCAAACCAGAGCGTTCTGTGACCTGTTTTTCTTATTTAGGAAAATATGCTGTCCATGGCTTCTCAGGCCAATAAACAAACGCACTGGTTCTCATCCTGTAGCACCCGATATCCTTCTAGCTGGGGGCTTCTGTGTGACTCTCTTGGACTGTTGGGCTAACATCAATCTCTTGGATTCTTGTTTTTGTTCCCCCATTGCCTCCCCTGCTCCCCAAGGCATCGGTCTGGCGTCTGTGGTCATTGAGTCCTATCTGAACATCTACTACATCATCATCCTCGCCTGGGCTCTCTTCTACCTGTTCAGCTCCTTTACCTCTGAGCTGCCCTGGACAACCTGTACCAACGCCTGGAACACAGGTATCGTGGTTAGGGCCCCTGGGATGGCGCCTCCCCCTAGGGGGCTGGGCTGCCCATGGCCTACAGTGACAGAACCCAGGGCAGAACTTGCCTCAAAGCCGAGCTATGGGGGTTCTGGTGCAGTCCTGCTGGCTGGCCTGCCTGTGGGAACCTACACTAGCCCCTAAGAGGATGGAAAACCCCGCAGGACTGTGAACGTCAGATTCACAACAAGAGCTGTATGAAGCGAAGGAGGCTGGTCCCATGAGCCACTCCCGGTAAATGGCATCCAAAGGAAGCTTTTGGGACTGGGAATGATGGGGACTGCCGGGCTGTAGGGTCAGAGGGTCGGAGGGACCAGGGTGTCAGGGCATCTCTCCCCATCTGGTCCCTAGCTGACACACAGCCACCTTTGTTCCCAACAGAGCATTGCATGGACTTTCTTAACCACTCAGGAGCCCGCACAGCGACCTCCTCTGAGAACTTCACCTCACCTGTCATGGAATTCTGGGAGTAAGTGCTGGGCTTGGATGCCACATATCAGGGGCCCCAAGTGGGAAATTTGGATGTCTAAGGCCTGGGCTTGGAATGCAAGTTTAAACCTTTCTGCTCATGCTCTCCAGCACTTACCTACCTACCACTTCACGCATCAGAGATCTGGGGAAACACATCTACCCATACTTGTCCACCTACATACTCCCAATGACTCCGAGTCCACCTGTGTCCACCTAGACTTCCACATTTATCCATGTCGACTTGTATCCTTGCACCCATACACACCCCCACACATCTACCTACAGCTTCACACCTACTCACACGTGTCTACTGGTGCACAACGATAGTCTGCCCCAGTTTAGGAGAGCAGATTGTGTACATGACTGCCCAGCTTCGTGTTCAGTGATGTCACGGTGTTAGCTTGAATTGGCCAAGTGAGAGTATTTGTACTGCAGAAATTGGCAAACCCTGCTCATGCCTCCACCCTCCCACATGACTACGCACTTATATCTGCCCCTGTTCACATGTGCTCACCTTTGTTCTTACACAGGTCTGTCTCTACCTTCACACTTACCTAAAGACCACATGTATTTACCAACACTCACATGTGTCTACCTACACCCTCACACATGGAGGCCCTCATGTCACCCAAACCTTACACATCCACCAACATTCATGCACTCACATTTCCACCAGTCCCTACGTTCTTTAGATACTAAAATATACCAGCCCCTCTGTTTGATCCCCATCTACATGTGCATCATGTATATGTGTCTACTCTCCATCTACTCATCCACACATTACTTACCACCCTCACTCTCTCTCTCTTTATCTCTCTGTACAACAGAGAAAGCTGGATGTTTAGAAAGACAAAGATACCTATGAGATTACGTGATTTGGTCTTCTAACAGCAGGGGCATACAGACCACAGGTGGGAACATGGCATGGCCATGGGGGAGGTGCAGTGGGATGGGGAGGGGAAGCCTGGAACATGAGATCTGTGGGGTCAGCTCTTAGAATCAAGAAACTTGAAGTCAAAGGCAAGTTGCCCCTTTAGCCTTTCACCTGGCTTTTTGTTTTTTCCATCCTCAGGAGACGTGTTTTGGGCATCACCTCAGGCATCCATGATTTGGGGGCCCTGCGCTGGGAGCTAGCTCTGTGCCTCCTGCTGGCCTGGCTCATCTGCTACTTCTGCATCTGGAAGGGGGTCAAGACCACAGGCAAGGTGAGATGTTCTGGCCCGGATAAGCTCTCTGTGGCCCCCAGAATCCAGGGGGACACTCACAGTCCCTCTAGAGGACTGAAAGAAAGAGTAGTTTAAGGGAGAGGCATGGTAAGAACAGGGGATATGATAGGTAGGAAGAGTTTAGCTCTGTACGAGGAAAGACTTTCTCTCTCAGTATGAATATAAAAGACCTGTTTACAGAAGTAGCGTACAGAACAAAATAAGGAATATAAACGTCCCCCTAATCACTGTACGAGCCAGCACGGTAGCCATTTGGATCTACTAATCCCCGTTAATGTGTTGTTGTGTTGCCTTCCAGGTTTCCATATATGTATGTTTGTGTGTATCTGTATCTATTATGTGTGTATAGTACACAATTAGGACCATACCCTTTTATGACTTGCTTTTTGTCATATGTGGTATGAGCCAGCAAACAGAACTGTCTCTGAGGTGGTGAGTTTCCAATCATCAAAGGGGTTCAAGCTAAGAATGGGTAACAGTGGCTTATTGTGTGTGGAGAGAGTTCAGATTTGAGCAATTATTTCCAACCCAGGGACTCTGAGGCTGGTGCTTCATGCTTTTTAAAGCCAGGAACAGAGAGGATACTGACCTTTCTGATGAGCCTGTTCCAAGGGCAGCCTCGGGTAAGGAGCTGAGCTTGGTCAGGGGCAGACTGGATCCCTCAGAGTGTCTCCATAGACCAGAGCTCAGGCCACCGCTGCTCCCCCAAGCTTATGCCTGGAAAAGTACAGTTACATTTGGCCACAGGTCACTGTGCCAGTCTGCTCCCCACCCCGCTCCCAGGACCCACCGCACCAGGGGGCATGGGGAGAACAGCCAGGATGAGGGATTCCAGGAGATCACATTCTGGATTTTAAAATAGTCTTTGAAATGTTATGGCTGGAAGCTTGTGCCCCTCCCTGTCCTTTCTCCCTCCTTGCCCTGCTGATGTGTATCTCACACTCCACCTGCCTGTGGAGCCTGAGACCCACTGGAATGTGTAAAGGAAGGTGTGGGGAGTTGCAGGTGCTTACCCCCTCTTGGCATCTCTAGGGAAGTGTTGGACACTGAGCTGAGTGCTACTCGTGCTTCCTGAGGAGGGGTGACAGGAGGACTGCCACAGGCTCCTTGGCACCTCCGGGCAGCTGAGTCCCAACAGGAGTGACCTGGGCCTGTTTCCCTCCAGGTGGTGTATTTCACAGCCACGTTTCCCTACCTGATGCTGATCATCCTGCTGATCCGAGGCATCACCCTTCCCGGAGCCTACCAGGGTGTCATCTATTACCTGAAGCCCGATTTGCTTCGCCTCAAGGACCCCCAAGTAGGAGCTGTGCTGGGGACCATTTCTCTGTTGTTTCCCACCCCAAACCAGAGCGGTACTTTGGAAAATCTCTGGTTGCTTTTCTCTAATATATCTATCTAATTGTTCTTTATATAGAACAATTAGATAAAGATCTCTTGTAAACCCACCACTCAGCTATCATCTCTATGAACATTTCAGTATATTTCCTTCCAACTCTTTTTCTAGTTGGTATGTGTGTCTGTGTTTTAACATAGTTGAGATAATTATATAGAGATGGATCTTTTTACATTTAAATTCTATTTTCCATGTTATTAAATTCATTTGTTAATGTCATTTTAAACGCTTGCATAATACATCCTCCATCTGTCATCCATTCAGTCACTCATTCACCCAAAATGTGCTGAGGACCTGTTGAGTGCCAGCTAGTGCTCTAACGATGGAGTAGGGCAGTGGGCACAACAGACAAGGCTCTGTGTCTTCTGAGCACTCACACCCAGGGCAAGTGTCATCAACCTTCTCCTACTCTTGGACATTTAGGTCACGTATTTTTTTATGATAGTATATACAGCTGCAGTGGACACCTTGTATTTAAATCTTTGACCACATCTCTGATTATTTCCTGACAGTAGTCAGACTTAGAATCCCTCACTCAAAGAGTATGAGCATTAATACTGGCTTTAGAGAAATGTAGATTTTCTCCACCAGTATGAGAGGGCACCCTTTTTTTCTGCAGGGCCCATGAGAGATTTGATAGTAATTCATTTTGACCTTTCATCTTTGGTAATTTGAGAGATTGAAATAGTGTCATATTGTTGACTTATTTTTTAAATTTTTAAAGAGATCTTATGTATGAGAGAGAGAGAGAGGGAGAGAGAGAGAGAGAGAGAGAGAGAAATGAGTGGGGGGAGGGGCAGAGGGAAAAGGAGAAACAGACTTGAGGCTGAGCATGGACCCTGATGCAGGGCTCAATACCGGCTGGACACAGGGCCTGAAGTGGGGCTCCATCCCAGAACCCTGGAGATCATGACCTGAGCTGAAGTCAAATGTTTCACTGACTGAGCCACCCAGGCACCCCTCTTTTTTTTTATTTAATTTTTTTACTATTGCGGGGCTGGACATTTCCAGGACAGATTTACTGTGCATTTCTATTTCTACCTCTAGGACTTGTCTGAGCACATTCTTTGTCCCTCTCCCTCTTCCCCAAGAAGTCCTGGGTTTTTCTTTATATTTTGATGAAGTGGCCCTTTGCCCCTCTTGTGGCTGCCTGAGGCCCTTAGTGCTTGTGGAGTGAGCCAGATGCTCTCAGTTCAACCCTGAAGGGCACTGCCACTCCTCCTAGGAAACCCAAGTAGTGGCGCCTACTGAATACCCCCAGAGCCAAATCTAAACTGGGCCTGCCTGTAAAGAGACATGTGCGTGGAGGGCGGCGGGTAGGCAACTCTTAGGGCACACCCAGGGTCCCAGCTGGGTCTGAGGGGTGACAGGAAGGCACGGTCTGCTCCCCTGCCACTCTCTTGTGGTCTCCCGCAGGTATGGATGGACGCGGGCACCCAGATCTTCTTCTCCTTCGCCATCTGCCAGGGGTGCCTGACTGCCCTGGGCAGCTACAACAAGTATCACAACAACTGCTACAGGTAGGGTTGAGGGTGGGGGATGGGGGAGGCAGGCGGAGAGAAGAGGCTTCCTGGAGTGTAGCCAGGGAACCACAGCTTCTGTTCCACTGAATTTCTTTCTCCCTCCCGTTTCCCTCTCACCTGCCCATACCTGATCTTTGTCCTTCCCCCATTCTCTCCTCCATCCCTCTTCTCTTGCATCTTGGCCACTCCCTGCTCCCCCCTTACGTCTGTGGATATCTCCTCCCCCACCCCCCATCCTGAGGGGTTCCTTGCTCTGTCTCTCCCTCCTGGCTCCTCTGCCTCCCTCCCCTCCCCTTCCTACCCCACAGGGACAGCATCGCCCTCTGCTTCCTGAACAGTGCCACCAGCTTCGTGGCTGGCTTCGTGGTCTTCTCCATCCTGGGCTTCATGGCCCAAGAGCAGGGGCTGCCCATCTCTGAGGTGGCCGAGTCCGGTAGGTACTGCTTTGCTGTCAGACCCTGAGGGGAAGGAGAACACAGGCTTCCCCTACAGGGTCCCAGGCAGGGCTTCAGGAGCTGGCTGATGTGAACCTTCTCAGCATCTGGGGGCACTGCTTTGGCTTCTTACTTGTGGGAGGGAGGCGGGAGAGGGGACAAGGGTGGGGGGGGCAGGCCTGCAGCTATGTGTGTGGGTGGGTAAGTGGAGGAACTGGTGCACAGCCAGTGCCCCAGAACCAGGATGAAACTCCCTTGCCCTCTTGAGCCTCTCCTCTGCACACACACTCTCTCTCTCACATGTGAGCACACACTCTCTCTCTCACACTCACACACACTCACACAGTGCCTTGGGAGAAGGCTCTTCCCCGAGGGCAGAGCTCTCCGGACCCTGACAGTGCGGTGTGCCCAACAGGTCCTGGTCTAGCCTTCATCGCGTTCCCCAAGGCTGTGACAATGATGCCCTTATCTCAGCTGTGGTCCTGCCTTTTCTTCATCATGCTCATCTTCCTTGGGCTGGACAGCCAGGTTTGTCACCCCACCCACCCTGCCCTAGTGACCTTCTTGCCTTCTCCCCATCTCCCTTTTCCCTGACCATATATTCCAAGTCCCCCTCCTCTTTTCAGGGCTTGTCCTTGCAGTTGGTTGGGTGACCCCTGATCTTGAGGGGGCCACCTGCCTTTTCCCCCCAGGACTGACCCTTCCCCAAGCACAGGTACCCCCCCCCCCCCCCCAAAGTCCCTCCAGCCTCCTTCCAGCCAATCAGTTCAAGCTGCCCAGCCCTGCCCCCCTCCAGCCTTGGGGACAGAAAACATGTCTCCCCCTCCAAACCCAAGGCTGGGACCGTCTGTTGTAGAGACACAGCCAAAGGCAGGGCCAGTCACCCCATTTCTGCCCTGAGTCCCTCCCGTGCTCCTGTGTATCAGCCTGGGCGAGTGGGGTGAGATGTGGCTAGGGCAAAGCCACGCTGGGGAAGGCCCAAGGGCAGGCGGTGCCTCTCACCCCAGCTCCCCTCCCACCCGCAGTTTGTCTGTGTGGAGTGCCTGGTGACAGCCTCCATGGACATGTTCCCCAGTCAGCTCCGGAAGAGTGGGCGGCGGGAGCTCCTCATCCTTGCCATTGCTGTCATGTGCTACCTGGCGGGGCTTTTTCTGGTCACGGAGGTGAGCAGCAGTGTGCGGCCTGCAGGCTGGGCTCCGGGTGAGGGAGCCAGGGGGCACACCTTCCTCATCTGCTGAAGAGGGGTGTTGACACTTGCTCTGCCTTCATCACAGTGCCACGTTCAAGTTAGCTCTTTTGGTGTCAGGTGACAGAAACCAAATGCCAGCTGGCTTGTGCAGAAAAGGGAGTTTGGGCGGGGAGCAGGGAACTGAAAAGTCAAGAGAGAGCTTGGTTTCAGGTGTGGTTGGATCCAGCTGCTCGGAGGACATTATCAGGAATGCCATTCTTAGCCAGATTTCCCTCCTGATATTAAAGAATCCTGGCACAGCTTCAGGTTTACCTTCCACCACCCACCCAAGCCCAGAGGAAGGAGAGGGACCTTTTCCTAAGAACACGCTAAGTACCCAGCCCTGACTCCTCTTCAGGCCTGGAGCAGGGAGAGGAGTGCGCGCAGAGTAAGGTGGTGGCAACTCCTAGGAGACATGATGCTGGGGATGAAACTGTGCATGTCCCACGTTCCCAAGGTCTTTGCAGCTGTCACGGCTTGTTGTCCTGATGTTAGACCAGGGCTCTGGGGGCAGGGGCAGGCAAGGCAAACTCCTCTGAGTTGCAAGGAATGGCTTCCCAGGGGCTGGGCAGGATGGGTGCCCGGATGCTGGAGTGGGTCCCCGCCTGCCCTGGCCAAGGCCCTAGTTCCCTCACTTTGCCGCAGGGCGGGATGTATATCTTCCAGCTGTTTGATTATTATGCCTCCAGTGGCATATGCCTGCTCTTCCTGGCGATGTTCGAAGTGATCTGCATCAGCTGGGTGTACGGTAAGTGCAGGGGGAGCGGGAGCGGGAGCCTCTGGGGCCCCCGGAAGGGCACGATCTGCCCAGGATGAGAGATGGGTGTTCTGGCCCTCTGCTTTCTACGGGTCTTGGATTGCTGCCCTGGTTCTTCTCACTGGCAAGTCCATCCACCACGGGCACCCCATTTCTCATTATGGCAGATAGAGCTGAGGTAAAGACAAACCCATTTCCCGCAGTTGTGAGAGGAATCAGAAACAACAGGGAACACTTTTCTTGATACAGAAGCTGCTGGAGGCTCTTGCCAGTAGGAGTCCTAGCCAGAAGAGACTTTTTAGGGCCACTTAGTCTGAGCCTCCACACATCCCCACGTTCCCTTTCCAGGTTAGCACCCAGACTTTGCTTGAATACTTCCACGAAGAGAAAACTCATTCCCGTGTTTGCAAGGTAGCTTTTCTTGTTGTGGCTGTTACACATTTTTTTCTTATATTGAAGTGAATTCTGCCTTCCACTGACTTCCACCACTGGCCCTACCCCTCCTCCATATGGGAGGTAACTAGCCAGTGGTGCTGAATGCTATAACATCCATGCCATTATTGTTTTTTAAAGATTTTATTTATTTATTGATGAGAGACACACACACACACACACAGAGGCAGAGACACAGGCAGAGGGTGAAGCAGGCTCCATGCAGGGAGCTCGATGTGGGACTCGATCCTGTGACCTTGGGATCATGACCTGAGCCAAAGGCAGACGCTCAACCACTGAGCCACCCAGGCATCCCACATCCATGCCATTACTATGCCTGATGACAGTAGCAGAGAAACTTTCGTGCATTCAGTCGATGCACGGCTGAATGCCAAGCAATGTGCTGACTGTGGCATACATTATCTCGCAAGCCACACAACAGCCCTTGGCAGGGGAGGTGAGGCTCAGAGAGGTAGGTCTCTTGCCTAAGCTCCCACAGCTGGTAAGTGGAGGAGGCATCATCATACTCCAGGACCATCTGGCTCCACTGCACCAGGTTAGGGGGATGCACTGCTAATGTACAAGGCGTGGGGCAGAGAGGGTGGGTGGGTGCCATGTAGTGGGCATGAGTAGGAAAGCCAGGAGTAGGAAGGTTTTTATTTTGCTACCTAAGCCTTCCTATCTGGTGGCCTTCCTCTTCTTGGACCTGTTTCTTATCTTCTCACCTCAAGCATCTGATGTCTTTCTGATTTTCCTCTATTGCTTCTCAGAACTTGTTCTCAGAGGATCTGATAAACTCCAACACAGTGAGGCCTAAAGACCTGAGGAACCTTAATATTTTACACCTTCCCAGTAATATCTGGTTGTTAACTGGGGGAGAAATTTGGAAGCCAAAGGAATGACTCCCTAATGGGGGCATTTCATGCACACTAGTGATCAGTGGGAAGTGATTTTTCTTTTGGCTGAGGAAGGAAGATAGGCCATCCAAAGGTCTTTCCCAATCAGTGGCTCTCTTTTTAGAGGATGGGCTGGGCCTGGATCTGGAGCAAACATGGAAAGGAAAGGACAGAAAAAAAAAAAAAGTCAGTGCTTTCACAAACATAAATCCAGTCTCTTGCCATCTTTCTTGAGAAAGCAGAGTGGTTCCTCCAGACTCCAGAATCTAGACTGTCGTTCCTTTCCTGGTGGCTTCTGGCCCTCTGTGAGTTTAGCATGCTGTGCTTGCACAGTGGGACCTTTGCTGTTTTGCTATTTTGAATTGAAACTGGATTCATCTCTGCAGCATGGATAAATGAGCATTTGCATCACCATTATGCCATTTTAGGCTCACATCCCCCTCTGTGGTTAGGAGTTAGGGTCTTTGCTCCTAGACAAGGGGACAGAGGATTGTGCCCTCGAGGGCACCCAGCTTTAGGGTGGCAACCCCTTCTCCCTCCTTGTTCCCCGCCTTGTGCCAGACACCCATCTCATTCTTGTGCCCTGATCCAGTTTCCCCTCACAGGGTGGCGGGAAGAGGGCAAAGCCAGGCGAGTCCTCCCCAAATACGAACAAACTGTCTCCTTCCTCTTATTCTCACACTTTTCTCCCACTGTGCCTGAGCAGGGGCTGATCGTTTCTATGACAACATTGAAGACATGATTGGCTACCGGCCATGGCCCTTGGTGAAGATTTCCTGGCTCTTTCTGACCCCTGGACTCTGCCTGGTATGTGCCCACCCAGCTACCCTCCTGCCTCCAGAAGACTTGGGGACAAGGAACAGCATGCCTGGGTTACCTGCCTGTCCAGTGACCTGGGGAGGCCAGCCCCTTTCCCCTTCTGGGTTGGTTCTCCTGCTCTTCCTTTCTGGGGTTGTCTCAGCGGCTTTACCATCATTACTCTCGTTCCAGTTCCTGTTTCATTCCTTTCTCACAGCGTTTCCATCCACTGCCCAACTTCCCAGTTGGTGGTCTCTTTCTCTCTTCCTGCTTAGGGCTCCTCCACCCCCACCCCCTTCCTCAGAGCTCCTCCTGTCTCAGTCCTTAGCACCTTGGCCCACAGCTCATGATGCCTTTTATTATTTTATCTCAGCGATGCACCACAGCGCATTAATTCGTCCTCTGTCCCTGGATATTGAAGCAGGTGATGAGAGGACTTCAAAGGCTCTCTGTCTTATCTGCATCCATCCCTCCCTTCTTCCAGGCCACCTTCCTCTTCTCCTTGAGCCAGTACACACCTCTCAAATACAACAACATCTACGTGTACCCTCCCTGGGGCTACTCCATCGGCTGGTTCTTGGCTCTCTCCTCCATGATCTGCGTCCCACTCTTTGTCATCATCACTCTTCTGAAGACCCAGGGTTCCTTCAAGAAGGTAGGGGCTGGGGGAAGTGATACACTGCAGGAGGGGTTTGCTGAGAGAGGTTGTAGGAGGTTGTAGGCAGGACACCATGGCTGGGGCCCAGCTCTGAGTGTGGGGCACCCTTCAGTCTGATGGAATCTTAAAGAGAATTGTCTTTGAAGACCAGTCCAATGGCTTCATTTGCAGAAACATTCAAAAGTCCTTGAGTCCTAGACCTTCAGAATCCTATCTCCAGCAGATCATGTGGGCAGGTTGACCGAAGGTAAACTGTCAAAGGCTTAAGAAGGAAATAGAGTCACAACAAGAACTTAAAGATGCCCAGAGATTTAAAGAGCACAAAGTCCTCACTGCCAGGAAACTAATAACCAGCCCTCACAGTTCATTTCATACCCAGGCTCCTGGCTTCTTTCTTATCTTAATTCTGCCTGGGAACCACATGCAAAAGGCTCCCTGTTTAGAGTTTAAGGCATGTCTACCTGGCAGGGAATAGAGCATGTCTCACAAAGACCTTACACGTGTAGAAATCTATCTGGTGGGGGATCCCTGGGTGGCTCAGTGGTTTGGCGCCTGCCTTTGGCCCAGAGCACGATCCTGGAGTCCCGGGATCGAGTCCCGCATCAGGCTCCCGGTGCATGGAGCCTGCTTCTCCCTCCTCCTGTATCTCTGCCTCTCTTTCTCTCTATGTCTATCATAAATAAATAAATAAATCTTAAAAAGAAAAAAAGAAATCTATCCGGCTTGCAAGTAACAGAAAACCCAACCTACAATAAGCAAATGGCTTACTTTCTTTTTACATCAAGAAGACCAGAGATGGGTGCTGTTGGCATTGGTTCAACCACCTAAAGAGGTCATTAGGGACCAAACTCCTCCTGTATTTCTGCACTTCCATCCTGAGCAGATCATCATGATGCTCACCACCTCATGGTCACAATATGGTTGCTGTGTTTCCAGTCATCACATCTGCTTTCAAGGCAAGAAGGAGAGGGAAGAGATGACACCAATACCAGTAAAAATAGTAGTACTAATACTCATAAGAAGTAATAGGGACTTATTGATCACATTATAAAAGCAATAGTGAGAGGAACAAAAATAGGTACTTTTTGACCAACTTACCCTGTGCCAGGCACTATTCTATGAGCTGTGTACTATGGTTATCTTCATTATAGATAAGGCACAGAGGGGTTAAATGGGTTGTGTAAAATTGCACAAGTAGTTAGTAAGAGAGCCAGGCCTGGAACTCAGCCAGTCCATGCTCCTGGTCACCATGTTATTGTCTCTTCTCTCTTCTCAAACTTTTTGTTCACGTATTCACCCAGATTCTATTGACTGCCCCCATGTGCCTGGCTCTGTGCTGGGCCCTGGGGATATAAACGAGACGAAACATCTGTGCCTTTCTCATCAGTAGCATCCATTCATTCTCTCTTTTCTCCACAGCGCCTACGACAGCTTATCACCCCTGACCCCAGCCTGCCACAGCCCAAGCAACACCTGTATCTGGATGGTGGTACCAGCCAGGACTGCGGGCCTTCCCCAACAAAGGAGGGACTAATAGTTGGGGAGAAGGAGACCCACTTGTAGGATGTGGCCAGAAGCCAGGTGGCTATTAAGCCAAGAACCTCCTCTGTCAGGGCTACTGCAGTGACAGCCCTTACCTCTGTCCCTTACCCAGTCCAGCTATGAACCTCTGCAATGTCTGTGTGTGTCCTCAGCCAGAGGCCAGGCTGCTCTCTCCTCAGCAGGGGCAGCTCTTCTGGTGGGCAAGATGTGGTCCTGCTGCAATATGCCATCCTGTTGGAACACACCTTCTTATTTATAAAGAAGGGTGGTCTTTTTTGAGTCCACCATCTGATCTAACACATTACACTGTGTGGGAGCTCCCACTGCAGGGACATTCCAGCTTCCTAAACTTATGTGTTGGGATGGTAGCCCTGACGGGAGTACATATCATACATTGACTCGGAGAGCCTGAGGGAACACAACATGTTGGAAGTGACAACTGAACGCACCATATTGGATTCTGACATTCCATTAGAGGGGTTCCTTCATGAGGCTTAGTGTTCTGGAGTCCGTGGGGAAGGAACTAGAGAAACAAAAAGCCTTCATGAGCCATCATTGTCTTGAGTTTTCCTGGAGGCTTCTTGAGGTGTCCCTAGTCCCACACTCCTCTTGCAATGTTGTCCTCCACTCATGGAGCACTGGATGGAAGGGACTCAGAGGTGATTCCTAGGCTGTTCTTTGAACAGCTTTGAACAGCTTAGGGTGTGTGTACTATGCCCAGGCAGACATCACTAATCGATGACAGAGTCTCTCCCACCTCACAGTCCTTCCAAATATAGTGCTCTAGGCAGCTCCATTGGCCACCCCACTTTGGTCCAACCTCTGGACTTTGTGGGTGAGGATACTGAGGACCAAACTTTTTCAAGTTCACATAGCTATGCCTAAAACCTGGCCTCCTTGTTCTCAGGCCATGGTTCTTTCCATTATACCCTCCTGCCTTGGTTAACAAGCAAGTACAGATCACCTGCTACCGTGTGCTAGTCTTCTCTGCCTCACCCTGTTTCTGTTTAGTTCCACTGTCTTGGGGTGGGAGGGAGAGTATCCCCTCTATAGAAGGGTGAGCAGCTTTCCCCAGATTGGCATCTTCTCTGCCAGCCCATATTCATCTGACCAGATTTCCTCTCTGGGTCCTTTTGTTCTTGCCACTTTCCATCTCCACTCCCTCTAGAGATGGCTCAGAGTGTGTGAAAGCCTGTTGGTCTCCCATGGAGAGAGAGGTATTGCGTGTGGGATGCTCCTCTTTTCGTGTCCCTACCAATTGATGCCAGGCCCTCCCAAAGGCAAGGGAGGAGAAGGAGTAGGGGTGGGATAGGCCACTTCAGGACAGTTGCAGGGGCAGGACCTGGGAGCTGGAAGAAGGGAAGCCACCTGTGTATCTGTAGATAACCACCTGCAGCGATGCATAGATAGATGTCACGCAGAGCCACTGCCCAGTGGCCAAAGCAAAAATCTATGGTCCAGCGAGGGTGAGTTCCAGTCTTAGAGCACCCAGCGTCCTTCACCCAGCTCGGTCAGGGCTTGTGAGAACAAGTACGATGGCACACTGGGCACAAGCAGACGTCCAGACCCCTGGATTCTGCCTCACTCAGACTGTTCTGCACACTTGTGCTCACTTTGGTTACACTAGCTGGTGGGTGGAGAAGGGGGCGGGCGAGACAGGGATAGGGAGAAACTGCTTCAGCCAGATTGCTCTCCTGTGTGACCCTGGGGGACCTGTCGGGCAGGTGTGGTGCTTTCTGCTGCCGCCTGGTGGCAGATGGTAGCAGTGCCGCCTTCCCGGGCCCCGCCTCCGCCGCTGGCGCTCCCGTTAGGAGCAGGACGAAGGTGCTCTCACGCTTGCTCTTGCTGGCTGGCTGGCTGGCTGAGCATTCACTCCTGTGTATGCTCTTCTCCCCTAGAAACTAAATACTTCTCACATCCTCCTCCTGTGGCCTCAGGAGGGCTCCCCAGGATGGTGGGCTTGCTTTGGGGGAGCCCAGCTGCAAGGGCATGGGGGGCTGAGGCCAGCCAGACTTCTCAGCCCCCTGCTGCCACCCCCCCTCCATCCAGAGTACTTTGTAGTGTGACCTTTCAGACTGAAAAGTGGCAAGTTCTGTTGTAGGCAAGTGCCCTGTTGTGCACGCTCGCTGGGCACCAGCTTTCCCCAGCTCCCTGGGCCCTTAGTGTCAGGCTTCATCTCTGCAGGCTGCAGACCCCCATAGCCCTTGCCCATCGATTCCTCTCTCCACATAAACTCAGTAGGACTCTCGGCTGCTTCAGATCCCCCGGCTATTAGCTCACAGTCTGCCCAGGAAAGTCTCTGCTCTGGCACAGGGTCCCCTGGAGGCAGCATGTCTACAACTGTTCTTCTCTGACTGCCTCTTCCATTCTAGCACCCAGTACAGAGCCTCTGTGGTCCATGAGAGGACCAGAGAGGGACCTGGGTGGGGTGGGGTGGGGCCAGAGGGAACATTAAGAGAAATGGACTTCAGGCTAACTCCACAGCTCATGGGAAATCACCTGGGCTATGAGCACCAATTTGACTCTTTAAAGTGTCCAGAGCACTACTTCAGGGGTATGTGAGCGTGTGTGTGTGTTCACATACATGAATGTGTAAAGAGCATAGCTATGCCTATATGGGTTGTAGGGTTATAAACTTGGGGTCTGTTTCATCTCATCTAGGCTGTTTGAGTTTTAAACTGGTGGCCTGATCTGGCCACCACGATTCATTTGGCCAGTATGATATCTAAAGAACAACTTTTTTTTCGAGGGGAATGGCTCTAGGCCCTCTCTGGTTTGCCACAGGCTCTCCCAGTCCTATTACTCAGACCTGACCTTTTCACACACTCGTGCTTAAACACATTTGCGTTCACAACCAGTGCCCTAGGGAAAGAACTGAGGCCTCTGTGGGAGGGTGGGCACCGGAATGGGTGCCCAAAGGCAAGTGGTCTCAGGAGTCCCAGCGCCTGGGAAGGCAGGGAGGGGGGCATGGGTTGTTCATGTGCAGACTTCCCACTCCCTAGAGCCTCTGACACAACTTATAAATCCTGCGTCAGCTCTCCCTGCCCCCCGCCCGCGGCTCTTCCCTTTCCCAGAGAAGGGTGGTAGCTGGGTTAATTGCAAACCGGGTGCAGCAGCCCCCATGGCAGAGTGGGCCCCCAAACCAAAGACAACGTGGCTGCACTTTCTAAAGTTTGGGATCCCTCCTGCTTCCTGACTCTGCCAGGGCATCCAGATGTGCTGGGAAATCATCCTCCCTTTTCCTTTAGGTTAGGCAAAAGCATTTTTATCTGACTGGCACTTCACTATATTGTGAGGCTAAGAGTGTCTCTGCTTTCTTTTTTTAAAGACTTTATTCATTTATTCATGAGACACACACACACACACAGAGGCAGGACACAGGCAGAGGGAGAAGCAGGCTCTATGCAGGGAGCCCGATGTGGGACTCGATCACAGGACCCCGGGATCAGGAACCTGAGCTGAAGGCAGATGCTCAACTGCTAAGCCACCCAGGTGTCCCTGTCTCTGCTTTCTTGGACCCAGAGCCCTGCCTGGGAGTCCCCTCCCCACCCCCAGGCTGACTTCCCATGGAGCCCACCCTCCAAAGCGGCTGCTGTCTCTCTGTCTCAGGGATGGCTGTCTCCAGCCACTCGCTTTAGCTTCTCTGTCTGTCCCCCTGGTTTGGCCGGGCCTTGGTGCTGGCCGGGGCTTGGACTCTCCCCTCCCCTCTCACCCGAGAGTCCAGGATGCTGCCCTGTGCAGGAGTTGAGGAGTGGGCTCAGGTGTGTGCTGTCCCCTCCACTCCATCCTCCTGAGCCAGCTGACCCTGGAGCCTCTGAGCCCTGGTGAGCAGACTTCCCACTGGCAGGCTGTAGTCTGCATGTGTTAGGGCAGAAGGGTGACTTTCCTGGGGAAACTGCTCCCCTGCCTGGCCTGGCATCCTACTCTGATACCCTCTCCCACCCTGCTCCATGCAGAGCCCCATAAGAGGGTAGTGGGCTCTGGTTTGGGGCCTCCAGGAATTATCTGGGCTACACCCCCAGCTCACCTCCCAAAGCCACCCTTCAGCTACAGGTCATCTTGTGGCAGAACCTTGACTCCTGGTTGGATCTCTCGTCTCTGTGTCCCTGTAGGCAGGAAACACGGCTGTGCTCTTCTGTCCCATCCTAGGGAAGTGGGCTCATGACCTTCAGGCCAGACCTTCCCCAGCCCTGTCAGACAGAGAGAGAGAGAGAGAGAATGTAAGCTCCCCCAACCTGTCAGCCTGATAAGCTTTTAGCTGTGGGCATGAGGGGACTGGGTAATGGGAGTGGGGTCTGGGGCATGACAGAGAAGTAGAAGCAGATGGTAGGGGAAGGGAGTGGGGCAGAGGGACATAGACAGCAAGCTCTGGAGGACAGCAGTGTGAGATTTTGGAGGAAGGAGCCAGGACTAGGGTTCCTGAGGAGATATCATCATCACAGGGCTTGAGCTCAGCTCACTGGAATGGCTAGCACCTGTCTTTAAATAGCCAGGGACACAGAAAGAGCTCTCTGGATAAACCTTTTGGTCCACCTCTTACCTTCTTTTTCCCTAAGGGCCCTGGTAGCCAGCCTCCAAGATGGCCTTCAGGGATCCCCATCTTCTGGCATCCACACCGTTGGATAACAGTGTATATGACGGAAAAGTGGCAAGTGACTTCTTCTGCCTTGACCCCTTGGGTCATTCACTCAGGGGAGCCAGTTGCCATGCCATGTGGACCCTTGGGGACCCCAGTAGAGAGGCCCACTGGAAGAGCTAAGGCCCCCAGCCAAGGGCCATGAGCCATCACTGACGCGTCAGCCAGTTGAATGAGCCACTATGGAAGTGGCTCCTGCAGCTCCACACAAGCCTTCTGATGACTGCAGGCCTGGCTGGCGCTGACTGTAACCCTACAAGGGGCCCTGAGCCGGGAATGTCCAGCCAGGTGGCCTGCACCAGCAGGTATAGGCCCTTGGCTTCCCCACATACAGAAATCCCCCTCTGAGGGTCAGGTGTGGCTCCCCATCGGAGGCGTCCTTCAGCACTAGGGGGAGAGGAGGTCGCGTTGGAGTTCCTCCTGTCTGAGCCCTATGCCTTTCGCCCACATCCTCACGCCCTCTGGCCCTCCAAAGCCCTCCCCGGACCCTGGACCTTGCCCTCTTCTCCCTGTTCTGAAGCAGGTGAGGCCCACCTGCTACCCTGGCCCTCAAATGTCCCCTCCTGGTTGACCCAGGGAGCATAGCTTCCCTGTGGGTTTGGCTGCTCAGGAAGGTAACATGGGCTGATTGGATCTGAGGGAGGAAAAGCTTGTTAGCCACCCATCTGTACAGAGAGGCCAGGAGAACAGCAGAGGGCTGATGCGGACCAGGCCCGGCCGTCACTTGGGGCTGAGGTGGGTTGGTGCCCTTGGGTCCTGGCATCCTGCATTGCAGCACTCTCTGCTTCCAGCGTAACCACCAACGTGGGCAACTTGCTTGCATGTGTGTGTGTGTGTGTGTGTGTGTGTGTGTGTGTGGTCTGGGGAGGTGAGCTCAGGTCATGCCACAGAGACTGAGGAGGGCTCGCTGTCTGCCAAGGCCAAGGCTGAGCCTCAAAGGCTAGAACTCTCGATAGGATCATGTTCCCGGGCTCTCGCTGTCCACACCACCTCACCGACCTGCTGAGGACAGCCACAGTGGGAGCGAAGGGCCTGGGCTCGAGGCCAGAGCTCCCAGGGTCCATCCACATCAGCAGTGAGGTTGGGGGCAGTGGCAAGTCCCCTCCACTCAACGGCCCACTCCCAGGAAGCCTCAGTGACCTCATCCCCACTCAACTCCCAACCCATGGGAGTGCATGAGGGTAACCTGCACCTATCCAGCCTGTCTTCAGCAAGCGCAGTTGGAATGGGGTCTTTTGTTGAAAGGAGGGTCCCCATGAGAGGGACATAGCCTCGTGGCTATGACTTCATCTATCCCAAGGTTGCTGGTTTCTTTAAATCAAGACCTTTGACTTGGAGGCATGACCTTTGTTTTCTGTAGGGGTGATTGAAGCATGAGGTTTTGTGCAAATTAGATTGCTAAATTATTTCTTTGGAGCAAGAGGATCTAACTTTCCCTTTCCACGATGCACAGTCACCTATTCCTTTATAGTTTTCAAGGAAGTAAAAAAAAAAAAAAAAAAAAAAGAACACGCTGAATTCTATTGATTGCTTTTTCTGCATCAATCGAAATGATATGGTTTTCTCTTTTTATCTGTTAATGTAGTGAATTATAATAATAGATTTTTCTTTTTTTTAAAGATTTTATTTATTTATTCATGAGAGCACAGAGAAAGAGAGAGAGGCAGAGACACAGGCAGAGGGAGAAGCAGGCTCCCTGCGGGGAGCCCAATGCAGGATTTGGTCCCAGGACCCCGAGATCACAACCTGAGCTAAAACCAAGAATCAGATGCTCGGGCAACTGCGGTGGTTTAGTGCCACCTTTGGCCCAGGGCATGATCCTGGGGCCCCGGGATCGAGTCCCACCTCAGGCTCCCTGCATGGAGCCTGCTTCTCCCTCCACCTGTGTCTGTTTCTCTGTGTCTCTCATGAATAAATAAATAAAATCTTAAAAAAAAAAAAAAGAATCAGATGCTCAACTGACTGAGCCACCCAGGCACCTCTATTAATGGATATTTCTCATAGTGAACCATCTTTAATTCCTGGAACCAATCTAACTCAGTGGTGGTTTATCATATTCTTGGTTATTCACTGCCAGCTCCGGAGTGTTGATATTTTGCTTGGAATTGTTATGTTTATGCCCAGGAGCAAGAGTGCTCTCTAGTTTCCCTTTCTTGTATTGCCTGGTCTGGTTCAGCTTTTGTTTTTAAGATGACTCTAGCCTCCTAAAAAGCAGTTTGAGAGTTTTCTTTCTTTTTCCCACTCTCTGAAAGAGTTCATAGAAGATTGGAACTATCTATTCCTCCGATGTATGGTAGAATTGTGTAAAATCCCTTGGCCTGGTTCTGTGTCGTTGTCCTCGTGGAGGGAGGTGGCAAAGAGATTTTTAACACACGTTTGAATTTCTTTAATGACCATTCATCTCACATTCTCTACTTGTACTCGAGGGAGTTTGGGGAAGGTAATTTTCTAAGACTGTTTTCGTCCCGTGATGATTTGCCACCGTGTTGTCCTAAGTGGGTAGTTCATTTATAGTGGATTTGTAGCCTTCTCTCTACGGAGGAAAACATTCCTGCAGTCTTGGTAGCTATGTGCTTCTCATTACCTCAACTTCTTTACCTGTGCCCACTCTTGTTCTTGTGATCAGTCTGATCGGATGTTTGTCCATTTTATTAGTCGTTTCTTGGAACTGACTTCTGGTTTTGTTAATCTTTTCCATCATGTATGTCTTTTCTATTTCACTGTTTCTGCTTTTGTTTTCATTATTTCCTCTCTCCTACTGCCTGTGGGATTATCTGGTTGTTCTTTTGGAGGCTTTAATTTAACTTCTTAAGGGAAACAGTCCCCTTATCCATAAGAAGAAGCTGTTGGGCTGCCCTGCCTGCTTCCAGGTGTGATGTTCAGGGACTCTGTGCCTCCCTGCCATGGTGGACAAGGCTCCCTCAAGCCTAGGGGGGTGGGGGGGGTACAGGGGCTGGGCCTCTTCCCAGCCCAGATGTCTTAGGAGGAAGAAGGATTGGGGGTTCTTGGGGGAGGGAAGTTGGGAATGTGGGAATAAGAGCCAGCTCTCCTGGTGACTTCCTGCCTTCCTGCAGCTAGTTCCCACAACTTTTCCACAGCCTGCCTCAAGGTTCTTTAGGGTCATGGAAGCAGGAAGCACAGAGGTGCCCAGGGCTAGCTAGTGGGGCTAGGGCGCCGGGTTCTCTAGGGAAAGGAGCCACCCAGACCTGCAGGAGGGTGGGAGCATGGAGGCCTCCTCATCTCCTGAGCCCTGTTCCTTCATCCTCCAGCCTCTTCCAGAATGGAACTTTCCCAGGGGGACCAGTTCTGACAGTTCTGACTCCAGTCTGGGACAACATGGGATCTATCCCTGGGCCTGGCTCTTTCCTGGGAAAGGACAGGAGCAGATAAGAGCTCAGCCTGTCACTCTGGCCATTGGGCTCTGGCTGGGCCCCACATTCCCCTGGAGAGAACATGTCCCCCCCAGTCCTGTGAAGGGTCTCTCAAGGCCAGGGATGCCTGGCAGTGGCCTGTCTGGGCCCTGGTTTGCCTTGGGATGGAGAGCTCTTCTGGGCTCCCTCCTCGCTGGCACTCCCTGTCTGTGACCCTGGCTACTATCTAGTACCTCGATGACCTATTTTGCCGGTCAGAGGCCAGAGGGAGCCGATGGCAGATGAGGAGAGCCAGTGAGGGGACCTAGTGGACTGGGGTTGGCAGGGGGCTGGAGATCGTGGAGTCCTAAGAGAAAGCAGCCCCGAGCATTGGACGGGCAGAGCATCGGCGAGCTAAGGAACGGTGCAGCGTCTTCCCGAGCTGTTTCCCACAGCAACGTGAGGTCGTGGGCACGGACACCTGCCGCCGGGCCTTGCGGAGGCTTCTTCCCTGGGCCCCTGTCAGCCTGCAGAGCTGGTCTGTGCCTCCTGTTCTAAAACCACCTCCGTCCCAGATGGCTCCCCTCAAGGACGGGGTGAGTGGCAGCTTAATTGCAGCTTAATTACATCCCCGGCGCTAACATTTGTTGATTGATGGGGACTCCTAGAAAGTGGTGGTCAATTGGCCACATCCGCCGGGGCTAGGGAAAGGAAGGAAGAGTGCCAAGGCCCACGGCAGGGTGCCAGCCCTAGCAGATGAGAAATCGGCCCTGCCACGGTTTTGTATGATTCATGCAGAGGTCAGAAAAGTTACCAACCCCACGGTCTCGTGGGTAATAGCCACGGAGTCCACCATATTATGATTTTAGGTTGCGAACTTGAGTTTACTTGGTTTGGGGCGACAGGGAGGAGGTGGACAGCGTGCTCCCTGCAGGCGCAGTGGGCCCTGGGGCGGACTCTTCCCCACCAGGAGTCAGAACCCCACGGGAGCCCTTGCTCTGGACAGTAGCTGCCTGGCAGGAGGGCAGCGCTCCCTCCTCACCACCACTGTGCTTTGGTGGCCTGGGTCCTCCTGCTGGGGCCCAGCCCTTAATGCTCCCCCCACCTGGCCTGCCTCCAAACCTCGATGGCCTGCTGTCAGCCCGCCTCTTTCCCACTGGCTATGATGCCCGTCTATCTGGAGATGTCCAGGAGAAGCCTAATTTTGTGATTTCCTCAGTAAGGGTGGTTCTTTCAATGCACTTAAGTAAGACAGAGTAAGATAGTTCATGCAAGTACATTCATGTGTTAGGCAGCAGTCCGTTGGCAGATGTCTATGTTTCTGCCCCAGAAAGCTGTGGTCTGTCCACCTTGTGGAGATGGTCTCTAAACTGCTCACCTACCCTTGAACCTGACCTTGACCGTGTTCAATTTGCCTCCATCCAGAGCCTTCCTGACTGCTCACTCCCTCCAGTATCACCCTCCCTGCCACCACTCTGCTAGGTGGCTCTCCAGGGGGTAGCGGCTTGGTCTGTGCCATCCACTGTGGCATTTCCATCTTGTTTTCACCTGAAGATTGTCTTAAGCAGCAGCAGTGGGTGGGTGGAGGGGGCGAAGGAGGGCTGGCATTCCTCCAAGTGCCAAGCAGCCACTCTACACCCTCCCCCTGCCCCAGGACTTGATTGGATTAGAAAGATGCCTATTTTTCTTGTATCGAACTCTATTTTCTCCCAGAGACACTATTTTTGCAGCTGTTTGAAGTTTGTATTATTTTCTGTACTGCAGAGCTTACACACAATTGAAGAAGAATGTCAGTGTTCACGTTTTCTTATCCTGTGTTTAGAAGTTGTTTTTTTACAGATCTTGGTGTTAATAGATCAAATAAATAAGTATTCCCAGAAAAAAAAAAAAAAAAAAAAAGGCCTGGTACATGCAGGGGCTTTGTAACCTTGTTGACCTCTCCCTGAATCCTAGCACTGGTGTCCTGTTCTGGCCCATGGCTCTCCGATGCCCAGTCCCCCTGATTGGAGATGTTCTAAATCAATGGCTGATGAGTCTGAGTTTCCCCCTGCGAGAGGATCACTACCAGGGAGAGGCACTGGCGGACGGACCCAGGGGGGCTTCTGGTAGAGCACAGGGGTCTCCCCCTGTCACTGGAGAAAGGGCCATTTCTTCCAGGCGACCTCAGGGGCCAGAAGGCTTGGAGGATGGTGTGCTGCCCTGCGTTCCCACACAGCAGCAGCCCTCTTGGCCTTAGGCCCTCTCCCAAGGCCTGGGCCGAGCTGGGTCCCCTCAGGGGTGCTCTCAAGGGGCCCGTCCTCAGATTCCCGGGTCAGAGAGTTCCCAGGATGGGACAGGTCCTAGCTGGCCCCAGACTTCTCCTGGAATTTCCCGTTTCCTGGAAGGAGGGTGAGGTCATGTTTTCCTTTTCCCTTGGACAGAGGGTAATGGGCCCCAGCCTGGGGAGCTGTCTGGTTTTCTGGGTGTTCAGAGTTCTGGTCACCAGGAGAGCTGGTCACCTTCTTTGCAGGTGTCCCTGGACCCGCCTCCCTGGCCAGTCACTTTTCTCCCACAGTGCAGTGCCTCTGACACCTCAGCTTTGCTGGAAGGCTCTGTCCTCTCTCACCTCGCCAGGAGAAATCACTCTCTGAAAAGCCCCTGTCTGTGGAGCCTGATGTGAACACTGCACATAGTAGTGAGTGCTCCCCCAAGCCCCTTCTTCTCTCCCCAGCTCCAATGTTACTGTTCTCTCCTGCAGAATCTGGGCATCCCCTCCAGCACCCGCAGATGTTTGCTTCAGCACATTTGGTGGGTCCATGCACCTTCCCTGACAGTGTTACTTGTACTTGGGCCTGAGACCCAGGACTGCCAACAGGCCCCTGCTCTCCATTGCAGAGAACTGAGCAGGGTGGAGGAGGTCCTGACCCCTCATCTCTCACTCTGCTGGGGTGCACATTAGCAGTCATGTATCTGTAATGCTGCCCCGGTCTCTACCATTTAGCTGCTCTGTTCCCTGGCTAATTGTGTACATGTGTGTGTGTGCATGTGTGGTGTTGGTGAGGTCAGCTCCCTGACCCTGCACCCCCAGCTCTGGCCATCGGATGATGCCCCTCAAGTCTCCTTTATTTAAGACAGGGCTTTCTAATCATGTCCCACGGTAGCACAGAGGTACCTCATCCTGGCGTCAGGGGTGACACCTCTATGGCCACAAGAGAGCAGCCAGGCTGTCCAGCTGCCCCTCAAAGACTTCGGGGCTGAGGGCCTCACAACATCCTCTGGCTTCAGACTCTGGCCTCATAGACACTCTGATTCAAAGCAGGATCTCCCTCAGGGAGAATGAAAGAAATGGAACCGACACAATTTGCTCAAGTGACATATTTCAATATAATCTCTAAAACTCTATGAATTGAACAGATAAAATACCTCTGGGCTATTTTGTTACAAAATATTTGCCATTTGGATTAGTCGCTGGGTGTAGCCACCCTGCCTTTCCCTAGAGAGGTTTCTCTCCAATGGGGTGAAGGGGCATATACGGGGGGTGGGGGCGGCACAGCAAGAAAGTCTGTACAGCAGAACACAAGGACAGATGGACAGATGGTTATCGGGGAAGCCTTTTGGACACAAAGAGACATTCTGGCAGGCTATGGGGGAACAGTGCGGTGCGACATCAAGGATTTCAGGGGTCGAGGGCCCAGGGCTGATCAATACATGTGCCTTGGGAGGCAGGCTTCCAGCTCAAGCTGTCAGGCCAGGGTCTTGCTCCAGGTCTGGTGTGGGACTTGCCCAAAACTGGGTGGGAAAGCTAGTTAGAGTTCCCACTCCTGGTTCTGGGGCTGGGACCAGAGGGATAAAATTGAGATAGGGACCTAAGTCCCCTAAATAAGGCCTAGAGAGTTGATCCAGTGGGGACACTCTGGGTGGTGTAACTGGGCACGTACCCAGGATGCTGTGCCTGGGGGCCCAGTTGGCACTCCGCTGGCCCCACTGCCTTGGCGAGGAGAGCCCGAGTGTGTCTCTAGCCAGGCCCCCCAGGAGGGCTGGGCCTTGGTGTGGCTGCTAGAGTGGGAGGCTCATCCTAAGTCTTTGGGGATGAGGCTCTGGGGACAGGGACAGTGGTGGGTCCCAACCTTAGTCTGTTGGCCGATCAGGGAAGGGCAGTTATAGATAGTGGGAACTCTTGCATCCCCAACAGTGAGGGGAGCCATCAGGGATTAGAAGCCCCTCACAGCTCAGACCAGGCCTCCCAGTGCTGCCAGTGGGGCTCAGGGAAGCCACCACAATGACGAAGTGAGTTCCTCCCTGGAGTAGGGACCCTGAGATGTCTGAGCGTCTGGGTCCTCAGCCTCTGCTGATCCTGACCTGGAAAGCCAAGGCTACAGCAGATGTGGGAGGGAGGGGCCAGCTTGGCCTGCCTGTCAACAGGGGGAGGGCACTTTTCAATGAGAAACGCTGTGGAGCAGGTGACAGGGACCAGATGGTTGCAACTGTGCCCCTTCTCGGTGGCCCCTGGCACTCATGGTCCCCACCCTGTGGGGGTGGCACATGTGGCCATCTCATAGCTCCTGTTCCTTCCTAAGGCAGCCTCTCTGACGCCCAGCATAACGACTGCCCTCTTCCAGCATCGCCCCTCGTTTGAGGATTGGCCCCTCCCTCCTGAGTCCCTGACTCCTGCTGCCCAGGCCTGCACTTTTTAAGGGTGATCCCTGCCTTAGCCAAGGGCATCAGAGGTGACTGAATCTGTGCGTCCCATCTGTCAGCCACTCTGTCCCAAAAGGCTGTGACTGGAGCCACCTGTTACAGGGAAGACATGAGAAAGGTGCCAGGCCCACGAGGTTGGGGCGGTCAGCTGGGCAGCCACCACGGGAGGAGGTGGCAAATTGGCTACAAGTTATGGAAACCAGACTGACAAAGACAGAGCCAGAAATAAGCTCACTGGGTGACATCATATGACGTCTGGGTGACTGCACACACACATACGAAACTAGGTCATCTGGAACCTCTGAGACTGGGGGAGGACTCTGTGCCTCCTAGCTGGCTCAGGGCGCTCCCTTTGGGGCATGGAGTAGGCGTCAGGGAGAAGCAGATTCACTTTAGCCCCGGGCAGCACTCACCTCCATCTCCTGACATGCTTTATTAACGGGCTCCAAGGGAGGGGATTTTAGTGCAGGACAGCAATGAGCTCTTGGCACAGGACTGGAGACACCAGCCTGGTCTGGGGCAGACGCTTCCTGAAACGGCTAGGGTTGGGTTTGGGGCAGGCCACCGTCCTGCCTGAGGGCTTCAGGGCTTGGCTGCCTGGGCTCTATGAGGAGCCTACTAAAAGCTTGACTCTCTGATTCTGGTTGGCCCTGGGAAGGTCAGTGAGCCCTGCTTGGCTCTCCCTTGCAATTTTGAGGGTGTAGGGGCTCTTTGAGCCACTCCTACTGAAAGCAGGCCTGGCGCCTTCTGGAGGAGGCATGGGGAGGAGGATTTAAAGGCTGATGGGCTAGTTTGGGACAGCAGCAAGAGGAATCCAAGTGCCTCTGGAGCGCCTGCTTCTGCCTCCAAATCTTTCATGGAGGCTGTGGAAGTCATTCAAAAAGGAGCCCTGACTTAGATCCAAATCCTACCTGTCCTGGGCAGATCACCGCTTCTCCCTGTTTCTGCTTCCACATTGGAAGAACCTGGTTTTTCTGAGTGTGTTTCCATCTAGACTCCGCACACTCTGCATTGGCTGGGGCTAGAAAACTAAGAAACCCTTTTGAAAGTTGCGTACGTGACCTCACAATTCCACAGCTCTGCTGACTTAATCTCGAGAGAGCTGAGAGTGGTGCCCCTTACCCTCTTAACTTCCTCAGAACTTTCCTGAAGTCTGAGATGCCCTGGGTAGGCAGGGCCCAGCTCCTGAGAAGGCGGGAGAAGGCCCTGGGAGGAGGGTAAGGATGTGGTCAGGACAGCTGATATCCCTGGGGGGTGGAGGATCAGTTGCCTGAGACTCCTGGCCCTGAGGGTGCAGCAGAGAAAACCTCCCACCCCTCGTGCCTCCCCACCTGGCCTGAGGCCCAGGGCCTGACAGTCTCAGGGCCAGGAAGCTGGTTAGGCTCTTGGCTCCTGCCTTCTGCAGTACATGGTCTAGGTGGCCAGAGTGGTAGTAGGGAAGAGGAGGCCTGGATGCACCTTGCTGTGGAGGGCCCCGGAGAGTGAGGTGGTGTCTCCAGATTAGGGGCAAGGGGTGCTTGGCAGACTAAGGGAAGCATGGTTGGGTGAGGCAAACCCAGGTGCCAGGGATTGAGATTCTCTTTCCAAAACGATGACCAGTGACCAGAAGTGCATCGTGCCAGGGCGTGGGAAGCAGCGAGCAAAGGGGCAGTTGGGGCTGCTGGGTGCAGCTGAGGGTGCTCCCAGGCTCCGGCAGCCGGCCTTCCGGGGATAGCAGCATGGGGAGGACAGAGTCTACACCAGGCTCCTGGAGCCGCTGGAGTAGCGGCGTCGGTGCAGCAGGGACCCGGGTGGGCAGTACTGGTGGGGGTGGTTGTAGGGGGGAGGGGGCGGGGGCAGTGGAGGCTGGTGGATGACCTTGACCGGGGAGCCTGGGCCACCCAAGGGCGTGGAGCCACAGGAGTCAGAGGAGGACGAGGCGTAGCAGGAGAGGGCCTGGCTCAGCAGGGGCTCCATGCGGGCCAAGCAGGGCTTGTCCAGGACAATGACCTTGACAATCTGCTGGCACTGCACCAGGGTCCCGGGGGGTGTGGGTGGCGGTGGCAGCGGCGGGGGCTGCTCCCTCAAGGGGCTAGGCTGCGGGTCTTGTGGTGGCGCCGGCGCTCCCCTCTCGGCCCCCAGCGCAGGGTTGTGCTGAGATGATTGAAGCCTGTTGTGAATTGACACCTAGTTTAGAAACAGCCAGAGAAGCATGAAATGTTACAAGACTAATTCCCAGCTGCTAGGACTGGCTACCCTGAGCCTCCCGTCCCCCCTTACTGGCCTCCTGGGCCCTTCAGCTGCTCCCAGCGCTCACTTCGACCCACCAGCCCTCTCTCCACCCGCCTAGAGGAACCCTGGCTGCCAAGCGGGAGGGCCGCCCCTGGGTGTGATGGGGGGCCGTGGCTCTCCAGGCCTGACTCCTCTCCTGTGAAATGGGAACCCAAACCAGGGGAGCCCAGGGTTATTAGGGCACGGCTGTCACCCCTCTCGAGTGAACCTCTCTCCACCTCCCTATCAACCTCTAAGCTTGGAAAATGGGGTAATGGTCTCTGCCCTCTCTCCCTGCCTCCCTCTGGTTCCTGAGACCAGACACAGGGACAGTCAATCGTCCTTGAGCCTTTTTTTTTTTTAAGATTTTATTCATTTATTCATGAGAGACGCAGAGAGAGGCAGAGACACAGGCAGACAGAGAAGCAGGCTCCCTGCAGGGAAACTGATGTGGGACTCGATCCCAGGACCCCGGAATCATGACCTGAGCCATGGCAGATGCTCAACCACTGAGCCACCCAGGTGTCCCCATCCTTGAGCCTTTCAAGCCCTATCCTCCCTTTGTTAAAGGAGAGGCTTCACTGGCTCTGTGGAATCACAAAGGTGCCCAAACCCAGAATGCCAGGGACCCCTGAAGGGGTGATCTGACCCTACCCTGTCCTCCTAGATTCCCCAAGGCAAAAGCCATACATCTGAAAGCAGCCCAGATGGCCAAGGCCAGAACTCAGTCCCCAGCAGCCTTGCTGGGACAGCCTGTGTCCTGGTTAAATCTGCCCCACCGTAGGAGGGGGTACCCAGAAAGGACTGTAATCTTAAGGACCCCCCTCAGCCTGTGGAGGTCACTGTGAGCCAGCCTGGCCTCCTCTCGCTAGCAGAGGGAGGCTGAGGAGAACTAGAACCTTCCAGGAGTGGCGCTTAGTTTCTCACCCTCCAGCTCCCCAGCCTATAGGTATGACATGCCCCAATCCCCTTCTAACGCCTGGCTCGGTGGTCGCTGAGACCCTTCACTCGGAGGGTACCTCCTATTGTCCTTGGGCACTACCACCCAGGACAAGCTGTTCAGAGCACAGAGGCGGTAATTGAGGCCACAGAGAGGGGCCCTGATTGCCAGGCCTAGACCAACATGCCCCGCTCAAAACCATCTCAGAGCCCTACATTAGCGGATCCTAACCCTAGTCACTGGCAGGAGATGCAATTTCTATGACCCCCCCCCCCCTTCTGGCCCTGTGCACTCCCCATAGGCTGCTTCCATCTCCACAGTCCCCCAAGCCCCGGCTCCATCTGGTCCTTCAATGTCCACAGGCCCTGCTCTGCTCAGCACATTGGAGGCTTTCCTCTTCACTCTCAACCTCCAGCCTTGACAGCTTTTTCTAGGCTGAGATCCAAACCCCCCTCCCCAATCAAATGAAGGAGCACTTGAGTCCCTCCGTGCCCTGTGGAGACATAGGGCAGGCAGAGGGCATAGCCGGGGGCCCACATTCTCCTGGGGGCCCTCTGGGGTCCTCACTCTGACAGAAGGCCTCTGCCCACCGCTGCTGGAGGGGACAGGCTCCTTTCCCCACCTGCCTGTGTTCGGAGTTATTCCCCAGGAGAAAAGTGGCCTAGATAGTGGGGGCAGGTCTTGTGCTCTCTTACCCCCACCCCAGATTTTACAGCTAACATCTAGCAGCCCTAGTCCAGACCCACTGAGCCTTCCTTGTACTCTGCACTGGCACACCTCCCCCATGTAGCCCACAGCTCTTGGCTCCTCCTCACCTCCTCCTCACCTCTGGCTCTCTGATCCCCCTCCATTGTCTGCACCTCCCTTCTCCCCCTGGATCCCTTATCTTTTATGGTCAGTAAGTGAGAAGCAGGAAGTGACAGCAAAACATTCATTTTGACCCCCTTCTTACCTCCCTGCTAATGAAAGAACGGAAAGAGGGAAAGAGGGGCATCACAGAGAGAGAGAGAGAGAGAGACAGACAGACAGAGGATGGATCATGAGTAGCAGGTCAGAATAGCTCAGAGAAGATGGAGAAGCGCCTGCCAGAGGGGCTCGGCCAGGCAGTGACAGAGAGAGGGCAGAGGACGAGAGAGCTTGGGTCCAGCTGAGAGGCTGGAGGCAGCGAGGCTGTCCTCTGTGCAAGGGAGCAGAGGCTGGCAGGGCCCTGGGGGCTAGCTGGGGGTGGCAGCCTTGCAGATAGCCACATGGCTCTCTGGCAGGGTGGGAGGGGAGGACGGGCCTCAGATCGCTTGGCCTCCCCAGGTAGGTCAGTCTAAGGCAGGGCAGAGCAGGAGAACCAACTGGAGGGCTGGGAGCTTTGTGTGTTTATCTGCAAGGCTAGAAAATGGGCAGCTGCAGGAAGATGGGGAGAAGAGGGGGCAGGGGATGGAATACCCACCCTGGGGGCTTGTCAGCTGCTGGGGCAGGAAGCTCCTCCGTGTAAAGGTGCCTCCTCCAGACACAGGTGTGTGGGGGGTGGGGGGCCAACAAGGGAAGACGGGGGTGAGGGGGTGTCCCCTGGGGTATCCTGGTGGGGGTAGACTCCTCCCTCAGACCTCTAAGTGGGGGCTCCTCCGGCTGGGAAGGGAGGTGTCTGTGTGAGAAGCTAGTTGTCCCTGGAGGCCTGGCAGAGGAGTGAGGGGGTTCACTGGGGTCCGAGGGGAGCAGTGAGGGAGGACTGGAGCCCAGTGAAGCTTACGGGGGCCACTGAATGCCCCCCCTTCCAGGTGACACTTGGGGGGCCTGGCAAGAACTAGCTGTTGTGGCTACCTCCCTAGTCTCTCCCCATGTGGCTTTGGAGGGCGGGATCCCCCTCCCACAAGGACAGTCTTTGGCTATACCTGTTCTCCCCCCAGGGAAATCCCTAAGGTGACCCAACCCTGCTCTGCCTCCTGGGCTCCGGCACACACCCCTAGCGAATGGACCAGCTGGTCCAGGGAGGGGCTCTACCCTCCCAGCTGCCCTTTCTCTGAGTTCTCCGACCATCCCAAGGGCCAACTGGGAGAGCAGGGTCCACTGGAAGCGGCCACTGGGGCTGAACTGGAGGGGTGAGTCTCTGGAGGGGCCCAGGCTCCCTCCTGAGGAGGACAGAGGCACCAGGGGAAGGGAACGGTGGCTTCCCCGATAGAGCAAGTGTTGGGGGTCAGTGAGCAGTCGGCCGGGAAAGTGGGTTGGGCGGGACAGGTGAGCGGCTATGGAGGCATCATGGGCATCATCTGCAGGTGTCAGTTGGGAGCTTGGCCTCGGAGGGCACTCGGTTGGGGAATGGGCAGAAAGTGCGGTGGCTTAATTAGACGCTGGAACAGTGGCGTTACCCATGCTAGCAGTAACTTTTAATTGTATCTCTTGAAATTGGTAAAATGGTGAGTCGGGCTGGGGAGGCATTGATTAATACCTGAGAAGAGAAACAACAGAGACAGTGAGAAGGAGGACAAGCGGGGGCTCGGAACCACTCACCTGGGCAACCAGGCCTCCACTTACCTCCACCGTGCTCTCCACCGGCTTCTCCCCCAGCGCGGCTTCCCTTTTGGCTTTGAATGCAAAGAGCACAGGGCTCACTCTCTACCCAGCCCAATATACAAATTCCTGCCTCTCGCCTCCACCCCTCACCCTGCTCCACCCCCAATACCAGGCGTCCTTGCAGTCAGACGGTGTGGACAGAAGATTCTAGGTACCAGGCCACTCCTGAATGAGATGCGGCCTTGGGGTGGGAGACCAGAAGTCGGAGCCCAGTTCTGCCACTAGGTAGCTGTGTGAGCTTGGGCATACAGACTAGAAGACTCTGACGGTTTTTAAGTGAGCACTGCTGAGTCTTGTTTACCCCTAGTCGAAGCCTCCCTGATAGGGACAGTGAAAGTTGGTTTCGAGATGGCATTGGTTCTTGGTTCTCAAGAAACACAAGGAGGGTCTGCTGTGTGTTTGTGGGCACCACGTTAATCTGGCCCTTTCAACCACAGGCCCCGTGAGGGAGGGACCCGGTTCCTTTTGTGTCCTATCCCTGCCACTTAGCTGAGTGGTGAGGATTCAATGCACTGAGGCCCATACAGGACTCAGCACGGGACCTGGCATGGCAAGCTTGGCTGATGATGGCTGTGTGATCGCTATGGAACATTCTGACTGGCTCCGCACAGCACCTGGGACGCTGTGGACCTCCAGGGACAGCGTGGTGGCTTTTCTCAGCTCAGTCACTCCTAGCTCCCACCCCTACCCTCACCAGGCCTCCCAGAACCCCTCTGCTGGAGCCCTCTGACTGTTCACACGTTGTGTGCCTATGTGCACATGTGCATGTTAGCAGATCCCCTCGTTGTGCTCATCCCTCTGCTTTCTGTAGCACAAGGGGGAGCTATGCCATTGTTTGGGATCGAGAAGAATCCCACTGGGGAGGTGACAGATGGACCAGGCCCTGGACACATGCATCTTGGCCTGACCAGGGGGTGCAGCTTCCAAAAGAGGCAGCCTGGGAGGCAGAGTGGGGTGGGATGTCGAGTAATTAATCACAGCTGAGGTTTGGCTCCAGGGTTTACACAGCTGTGCAAACAAGCAGTGACCCACGTACTGTGACCTTAGAGAAATGGAGGGGCCAGCTGAAAAATCAGGCAGGGTGGAGAATTATGAATGCATGATGGCAAGTCAAAACCACATGCAGAAGATGACATCACAGTAAGGATCTCCCTGCAGCTAAAAGGGCCCCAAGTCTTGCCTGGAAAAGGAATTGCATCTTCTAGCTGAGTGACCAAGGGCTGTGATGCCGTCTGTCCCAGCATCATGGTGTCATGGCTGTAAGGGAGGGTGGGGGCGGGGGTGGGGAGGCTAGCATGAAACCCACTGCAGCCTCTTGGCTCCAGATGGTGTCTCGCTGGAACCCTGGTCTTCTAGTGCTTAGCAGGGAGCACACAGCAGGCACTCAATAAGTGTTTGTTAAATATAAGAATAAATGGCTAAATTAATTAATTAGTGGACAATTCTGGATGGTTTACTGTGTGTGGCGGGGGGCGTTGTTGGGATGGGAGTGAATTCTCACGCCATCTCTCCCTCTGATTTTTATTTGGGTTTGTAGAGCGGGGGTGGAGGTAACTCTTCCCAGGCTCCCTGCAGGTGGTGCAGGGGGAGGGGAAGAGTACAATGAGGGCCAAGAGATAGAAAGTAGGAAGGTGTCAGTGGGAGAAAGGAAGCAGGTCTAAAGAACATGGCCAAAGGTGATAGAAAATTTGAAGCTGGCTTGATTTGTTTGGAGTAAGTCAATTTGAAGAAACCATTTGAAAAATTGGGTTTGAAGGCTTGTCTGGATTTTGGGGTGGACTGACTCTGGCCTGGAGCACTTGTGGCTCATTAGGGAAAAGACTTGATGGGCAGATCAAGATTTCCAGACCCCTCTGGCCACCCTCCTTACCGGGCTCCCATCTGTAGGCAGATTTTTCTCATGCTGCTTCTCTTTACTACACCTCTCACCCCCAGTGAACCCATAGTCCCTAAGGAGCCTGCATGTGGGGAGGGTGGGTAGGAGGCTCCCCCCCTGGGGCCAGGGTGTCTGGGCTCTTGGCCTGACTCCTCCAGGGAGGACAGTGACATTCCACAGGGACCCGTGGCCTTAGGGCAACGTGTAAATGGACACATCCCTCTCTCCCAGTCCTCCTCACTCCCACTACTAAGGCCCGTGAGACGAGCCTGCAGCTCCAAGCAGAAAGAAGGGTCCATGGGAATGAGCACTTCCCTCACCCCAATTCCCCAGGAACCCAAGGCTGGGGCGGGGGCGGAGCGTGGCCTCTGTGTGGGCCCAGGGCCGGCCAGGGCCTGGGGTCTGGGACTCCGGAGCAGAACCAGGGCTCACCTGTAGGCGATCCTTGCTTCAACTGCGGGTCCACCTGCGCCCCGCTGGACTTGAAGGAGAGTGTCTTTGCTCCCTGCTGCTTCTCCAGCTCCCCTAGAAGATGGAGAGGAACCCAGCCTCAACTGTGGTGAGGTAGAAATGGAAGGAAGCGGGGGGGGGGGGGCTCCCTGACACGTGACCTGCGTCTGACACCCCACTTCACAGCAAATTAGAGACCTCTAGAACCTCTGTTTCTCTGTCTGTGGGGTTGCTAACAGCTGCTTGAATGTCAGTGACACAGCAAAAGACGCAAAGGACAGGGCAGCGGGCTGCCTGGGTTTGAATCCTGCTTCTGGGACTTCTTAGCTGTGTGACTTTGGGCAAGTTACTTAACCTCTCTGTGCCTCACATGAAGGGACTGCAGTGCCCACTTCTGAGTGTTGTTAAGAGGATTACATGAGGAAATGCATCAAAGCCCTTTGGAACAAGGCCTGGCTTGCGGCAAGTGCTCAGTAAATACTAGCTTTTATTACAACTTGGACGAATCACACACACACACACACACACACACACACACACACACACACGCTGAGGCACAGCGGACCTCAGTGATGGCTGGTGAAAGCAGGTGACAGCCAGTGACGGCCAGCCTGTCCACCCTGCACCCAGCTGGCCTAGCCCCCCCACGGAGGAGATGCGCTGCCTGAGGACGGCAGTGCTGACAGCCAGGGCATCCGTCATGTCCTCCACTTTGATTCCTCTCGCTAGACTTTACACCTGTTCCAATCATTATTAAATCACTCCTTCAGCGTCTGTTTTTCAAGAGACATAACTTAAAAGTTCCCTTTATTAAAGCTGCTCTCCTGGGTCCCATCTTCTGTCTCTAGTTATCTACAATCCAGGGACACTGGGCTGCAAGCCTCCAAACCAGAACAGCTTGTCCTGACTGCCTGAATCACACCATCAGTCAATACTTCACACTTTTCCAGAACGGAGGGTTGTCCCTCCCTGGGGAGGGGCTGTCTTGGCTCTGGAAAAACGAGCTTCGTAATTATGAGCAAGGAGTCCGAGGACCTTGGCACAAACCTCGCTTTCTCACCGACAGAGTGATCCCAGATAACTTCCTTCAGCTCTGTGAGACTCACTTCCCTTATTTGTAAACTGAGGACAATCCTATCTGCCTGCTGGAGAGTCACAGCAAGGGTTAGATGATAAAAGAGGCTCGGCATGGGAAAAATGGTAGCTCTGCTGTTACCATTTTCCTTTTTCTACTTCCTTCCCACCTTGCTTTCCTGCCCAGTGCTTCAGCTTTTCTTAGCTGAACAGGAAGAGCCAGACGTGAGCCTCTCTCCCTGCTCCCCTGCCCTCTAGACAGCAGGAGAGGACGTGTACTCTTGACAGGCTGATTCTGGCAATGCCTGCTCCTTTGTACTTGGGGTGGGATGGGCGTGCTGCTCCCGGGCTGATGGGGGCGGGGAACGAGGGGGGCCAATGGTGCCCCTTGGCCCTCGGTGCCTCCCCAGGGCGAGGCAGAGCCACTGGCAGCACTTTAACATTGACAGAAGTGACATACCAGGGTGCGTCCTTGAGAACAGTCAAGATCAACAGCCAAGGCGGCATCTCTGAGCACCCAGGCCCACCACTGAAGTCTGTGATCCCGCTGAGCTCAAGTACGCCAACAGAGCTCTGCAGGGCAACGCACGCCCCCTGCACCCCAGCAGGTACCGAGTCTTACAGTCGGGTCTGGTGGGCTTTTGTTTCCTTATGCTACCAGAAACTTCTGTCATTCTCAAGAGTAGAAAGTACACGAAACTTAAAATCAGACTTAAACGCAACTGCCAAGCGCCAACTCGTCCGCTTCTAAGATGCACAGCCTTAAACACGCCCCTTAACTTCCCTGAGGCTCGTCTGTACACCGAGGACAAGCACCACGTCGCAGCATCACTGTGAATGCTGAGGACAAACTGCCTGGCACGGAGTAGGTGCTCCAAAAATGCTGATTAAAAAACATCACCCCATCATACTGGTCCCCTGACCCCCAGATCCCCCTGCCTTCCCTGTCGCCTAATGGGTTTAAATCAATTTAGAGGCACTTGTCAACTAAGTGACCATCTAAGGCAGACCTGAAATCTATTTGCTCTTTTACTTTCTGAATCCATTGTGATTTAATTTCCCATTAAAGGCAATCCAAAGCCACTGCGATGCTAAAGCATCATGCTTGCGAGTGGGCATATCACGGCTCTTTTCCTAAACCACAAAGTAACTGGCAAACTACCTGCACCTACAGAGAGGCCCACATAATTTTTAAAATGACTGAGTTGGAATAATCAAGAATCCAGGTATTCCTCAGTGGAACAAAAAGACAACTCTTAGATGAGGGATGGTCAGAAAAGCGGACTGGACTCCGCAGAAAGACCATATTATGAAAAAAAATAAAAGAGGGGGATCATTCTGGGGGAAACAAGATGAAGGAAATGAAGCCACCAGATATAATGTGTGACTCTGATTGGATCTAGTGGGAGGGGCTGAACGGAGGCTGTCTGGTGGGATGAGAAGCACCCGGGCCCACAGACTTTTAGGTGTGTACGCCTGCCTTGGTCGGCTGGGCTTGGCTGTGTCAGTCAGACACAGCGGAGTCCTGGGTTCCAGGGGGCTTGGCTGGGTGTGCATACAAGGTATGCATGCTCTAGCGCACCCGCCTGGGCTGTGACAGTGCAGCAGGGCTGGGGGAGGGCTCGGGATGGCAGGAGGGTCCTTGGCTCTCCCACACTCACTCCAGCCCGGAGCAAGCAGCCGCCCCTCCTTGCTGGACCGGGAGTCCCCCTGCCCACCCTGCCACGAGGCGCACAGCAGCCTTACACTCTATCCGGATTTGCTCCAGCTCTGTCACCTCCGCGACGGACTCCTTCAGATCCTCCACAAACTTCTGCATCTCGTCCGAGCCCAGTGCACAGAAATGCAGCACTTGCTTCTTCTCGGAGCCCGAAAGTGGGGTCACCAGGGTGATGCCGTGAGAGTAATCTGGAAAGCATACCCCAGGCCCCCATGGCCGTGAGTGGCAGCAGGTGAGGCTGGAGGTGGAGTGGTGCACGGAGCGGCAATAGGACCTTTGGGTGTTTGCCCCCCGCCCCCCCCCACCATCCCTACTGCTTCCACCATGTCTCTGGATCCCAGGAAGACTCACATTCATTCTCAAAGAGGTGGAACTGCATGCCCAGCAGGCCAACTGACTTGCAGAATGTGTACGTGGAGGAGCTCTTCTTCTTAGGGCAAAGTTTGAGAATCTGTTCAAGAGAGGGAGAGAGACAAGCACTGACGGTGTACACGTGTGTGTGTGTGCATTCAGATGCATGGACACACAGGGACACCAGTGAACACGCAAATAAATATGAACATGAACACACTTCCACACTTCTACACAGGATACTTCCATCCTTCCATCCATCATTCACACACATACACGTTGATATATGTGTATGCACACGTATACACACACACACACACATATAAATACGCACTACAACAAACCATGGGGGGGTTTTGCTGTCTAAACCCCTCAGGGGCTATTCCCACTGCACTTTGCAGAAGAGAGTTCACACTTCCTGTCTCTCCCCATCTGATTCATGCCTCACTCTGGCTTTATGCTCCAGCCCTGCTGTCCTCCTTTCTGTGGTCTGAATAGGGGGAGTGCAGACCCCTATTTGCACGTGCTACCCCTGTTCCACAATTCTCCCTGCAGCTTTCTACGGGGCTGGATTAGTCTTATGACTTGGATCTCAACTCAGATGCTGCCTCCTCAAAGACCCCTTCCCTGAGCAGCCCACGTGACAAAAAACAAACAAACAAACAAACAACAAATGAAATCCACCCTAACCCCAGCCCCTCCCTATCTTGTCACTCGCTTTCCTGGTCTTCATGCCACCTTTCCCCTAATTTGGTATTAACTTATTTGTTTTCTTAATTATTTTCTATATCCTTCCCCATGTAGAATGGAAACTTAGCACCTTTCCTAAGCTGGGCCCTAGGGGCACAGGATCTGCCAGCCCAGAGAGAGCCCTGCCATCAGGGAAATGCTGTTCCAGAGGAAGACCCTTGGGGTATAAAGCAATGGATCAATCTATAAAGCATAATAAGCAGAAAAAAACCAAAGTGAAGGAACAGATAAATAATGTAATTCCAGAAACTGGAAAGTGTTTCGAAGAAAGTGAAATAGGGTAAAGAAGAGAAGGTGACTGGGCAGGCTACCTTCTGAGGTGCACGGGGAGGGCCTCTGGGAGGAGGTGATATTTGAACTGAGACCCGAGTGAAGAGAGGGAGGTGGCTGGGTAAAGTCTTGGGGAAGCGGCAAGAACAGAGGACTGAGATGGAAGGAGCCTGGCCCATGGCAGGCAGCTTGTGGGGCCAAGGGGCCAGCACAGCCAAGCAGTGGAGCAGAGGACAGGGAGATGGGGTCAGAGATCTGGGAGGCCCTAGGTCTGAGAACGTGGACTTCCTTTGCCTGGCATGGGAAGTGTGGCAGTCATGCGGCCTGATTTGTACTCTAGAAGGATCACTCTGCTGCTCTGTGGAAAGTGGACTTAAGAGGTGGATTGTTAGATGTGGGGTAATTTTAGAGGTAGTGCCAGTGTGACTATGAATAGAGAGGATGGGGGGGGTGGTACGAGGAAAAGACACAAGCCCAATCTTGTTCACCACTGTTTCCCAGCACTTACAAATCTTGTTCCCAGCCTGGTACATAGGTGACACTCATTAAATATTGTGGAATGGATACATATTTCAAAGAACGAGTGCCCCCCACCCCCTGTCACCCCCCTATCCCCATCCCCACGTACACATGAACACTCGTGCGCACACACACACATACACGCACACACATCCCCCAAGCTCACTGTCCTCTCGGGCTATGCGATGTGAAGCACACCCTGTACCGTTCCTGCCTTAGGTTTTCCATAATGTAGGAGAGGCACATGCTCTGGAATCTGGTTCATTTCTATCATGACCGCAGAACCATAAACAAATTATTTGGTCCCTCTGAGTCTCAGCTTCATAACTTAGAAAGTAGGAATGATCATATCTGCTTGAGCGACCTCACCGCCCCCCCACCCCATGATGTGAAAGTGCCACGGGAAAAGGTAAATGAGTATGGCATTGGCATTCGGAATGAGGTTGCTGGCCCTTCCCAGCCCTCTCTGGGCTCGGGGTGAAGGTCCACTCACCACCAGCAGGTCATTGAAGAGGAACACCTCCCTCTGATGCGCAGCCTGCTTCTGCAGCTTGTTCACATCTGTCACCTCGAAGAGCCGGCTGCAGCAGACCAGGCGGCGGTGAGGCATGGACAGCACCTGGGGAGGAGGCACACATTGACGGGGGAGGCTTTTGGGCTTTCAGCCCTCCGCACCCCACAGCACCCACTTTCAAGAAGAGCAGATGGAGGCCGGGGTTCCGTCTGCAAACCCTGAACTTGACCCTAAATGTCCCCTCTCCTCACCCTAAACATCTTCCCTCCTTGTGTGGCTTGGGGAGAAAGGCTTGGGGAGAAGTGTTCATTGTGCTGGAGTAGATGAGGAGATACAGGCATGGGGAGAGGAAGTTGAAAAGAGCTTCCAGATTGTTCAAATATGGCCACTGCCAACTCTTTTGCCCCCAAGATCTTCTTGAGGGCCCCCCACGACCAAGGCTGCAGCCTGCAGGGTGGCACTCTGGCACTTTCTCGCCTGCACACCCAAATGCAAGTGTGCAATAGGGAGGGGATGGTGGGGATGCCTCAAATCTGCTTTCTTTCTTTCTTTTTTTTTTTATTTTATTTTTTATTTATTTATGATAGTCACAGAGAGAGAGAGAGAGAGGCAGAGACATAGGCAGAGGGAGAAGCAGGCTCCATGCACCGGGAGCCTGATGTGGGATTCGATCCCGGGTCTCCAGGATCGCACCCTGGGCCAAAGGCAAGCGCCAAACCACTGCGCCACCCAGGGATCCCCTCAAATCTGCTTTCTGTAGAACAATCTACTGCAGTGGCAACGATGAGATCTCCAGCTGTTTCTTGGGTCAGCACTTTAGGGAGGAGAAAACAGACACGAATACCAGAACCCACTCTACGTCCTTTATACTTATGGCCTAAAGAGCCTCTGCTGATGTCTGAGTAGTAAACCATAGAGCATCACTGCCAACTTGGACCATATTGCCTGAGACACAGATCATGACCAAGGGGCACCCCAATGGTTGGGACGCCACAGTCTAGAGCTTCCTTCAGCCTCTTTCCTGCCTTCTGTTCAATAGGACCATCCAGGAAAGCCCAGTATCCAACCCATCTTTCGTCTCCCCATCTGGTCATCCAGATGCTTCAACCCTAGACGACTGGACAGTCCTTCCTGATACCTCACCACAGGCTCTCCTGATGTGGTGGCTGGTAGCCATGAGGAAATGTCATTAAGGGGAGACAGAGGGTATGGTGGATGGCACATAGTGGGGACTCAATCATTATGAAGTGAGCAAAGAATGGGAAGGGGTTTCTGAAAGGGAAGGAGGAGAATGAGAGGAGATGTCACACAGGAGACAAAAGGAGGTATGAGGTAGGGAACTTGGCATCCATGGGAGAGGAAGCGACCCCTGTGGGGTAAGAGCTGTTCTGTGGTGGGCACTTACTGTCTTCATGCCCATGATGGACTTCTCCACTTTGGTGACATATGTGACATGGTCCTCATTGGACTTGAGCTCCTTCTGCTGTATTCTTTCGTAGATGCCTACCACCAGCTCCCTTGGGATGTCTGCACCGTCATCCACACCTACCAGGGTGGAGTAGAAAGGGGAGGCGAAGGAGGGGAAGAAGGGAAGGAGTATCAGAGGTGAGGAGCCAGAGAGTGGAAGACCTCACCAGACTGAGGCTCCTGAAGGCTGGCTTTGACGTTGCCCTGTCCCTGTTCCAAAGCCTTCAATGACTGGCTCCCCATACCTATTGAATTAAGGACAAACTCCTTAGCCAGACACTAGCACTACTATAATATGGCCCTAGCACACATTTGCAGCCTCATCTCCTGCTGTTCCAGAACCAGAACCTCCACTCCCCCTTCCCACCTCTTTCTCATCCCCAGGACAGCTTCCATGTTCCTGTTCAGCACCTTGCTTTAGTAGTTCTCTTGTCCTCCGTGTATTTATCTACCCCCCACCCAGCTCCCTGCCTCCCATGAGAGTCTCTTGAAAGCTGTCTTGTTCTCTCTCGATCTCCTCCCTCTTGGACCATCCCTCTTTCTCCCCCAGGGAGCACGGTGCTCAATGATTAGTTGCTGAATATATGACAAGATTCTTCCTTCACTGGGAGCCTGGGAGGTGGTGGTGATTAGATATTAGGTGAAGAGGAGTTGGACATCCCCCTGTGGCAATGCAGGTAAGAAGACCTTACTCCCATCTCCTACTTCATAGTCACAACACTCTGGTAACAAAAAATACTGGCAGGAAATTTACCAATATTGAAATACATTTCTTTGTGAGCTAGAAAGAGAGGCAATACAATTTTTCTTCTTTCTACTTTTCCTAAATCTTTTAAAACTATATGCTTCTCTTGTAAGAAAGAAAAACAGAAAATAAAACAACTTTGGCAAGTGTCCTCAAAGGAGATTTCCTGACTAGTGAGAGGACATTACACCTTCTATGAGCAACTCTTTATGTCAACCCTGTTTCATCCACATTTTTTTCTTGGTTCTTCAACTCAGGCACATTAGCTGTGTGGCGCCCCTGGGGACCTAAAAGACATGAGGCTGGGGACAAGAAAGAGCAGGGAGCAAGACTCCATCTGAACCAACACAGAGGCATCCATCCCACTGAAGAAGCACCTCTGCTCCTTCTGAATATTCTGGTCAAAGGGAGTTTTTTATTTTTATTTTTTAATTTTTAAAAAAGACTTTATTCATTTATGTAAGAGAGTGTGTGTGTGTGAGAGAGAGAGAGAGCACGAGCAGGGGGAATGAGAGAGAGAAAAGCAGGCTCCTCGCTGAGCAGGGAGCCTGATGCAGGGCTCAATCCCAAGACCCTGAAATCATGACTTGAGCCAAAATCAGATGCTTAACTGACTGAACCATCCAGGTGCCCTTAAAAGGAATTTTTTAAAAAGAGAGATATGTCTACAAAGAGTAAGAGAGTAGGGAAGAAAAAATGGCACCATGTGACCTGGGAAGTGGACAAATGAGCAGATGGATTGGCAAACCTGAGAGAGTGGAACCTGAAGCCAGCAGAGAGGTTACAAGCCACTTAACACACCACAGAACCACCAAAGGGCTCTGGGATGGGTGGCAATGGGAATCCTTGAACGTGGAGGTAAAGTTGGGCTGGAAACAGGAAATAGGTTGATCATCAGCCTAAAAAGTATTTAGATCTCTCTGTCCCTTCCTCCACTCCAACAGCAGACTGAGGGTTAGTCCTCTGGAAGAGGTAAACTGGGAACTCTGGGATGGGAGGACCCCAAGGCCAGCCAAAGATGAGAGTCTATGCTGAAAACTGAGGCATGGAGTAGATGTCTATGTATTAAGAGACCCTCTCAGACCCAGAAGATATTAGTCGCTAGCATCCAGATTCATACCCTCTGGGCAACAGACTGGACATTTCTGGGGAATCAACAGGCACAAGAGAAAAATGTAAAGATACATTTTTCAGTAAGTACAGTAAGGATTCCTCAGTGAAACAGTTCAACTCAATCACCCTATGAGAAAGCCCATTGGTCAGCACCCTGCCCCTGCCCATACTCACAGAGTCTTAAAAATTCTGCTTTAAAACATAGTTAAAACTGTTTTAAATCAGCCTTTTAGCTCACTCTTACATATGAGAGAACAACTACATTTCATCATGTATATATGGAAAGCCTATAACACAAAAGAAAAAGAAGTATGGGGAAACAGAGAAAGGAAGCCAGAAGAATTAGAGGCAAGCAGGGAGCAACTGAAATAAACCAAATGCCATCAGAGATATGTCAGAAGATAACCACATCTACAGAACAAGACTAAAATGCTATAAAAAAGGAACATTTCAAGAACGGGTTCTTGAAAATGAAAAATGTGACAGCAGAAATGAAGACCTTAAGAGGTGACTTGTAAGACATCTTCACGAAAGTCCAACAAGAAGACAAGGATGGCAGGTAGAAAGCTGTAAAAACTAAAAGGTCCAACTAGGAGATCTAATATCTGAATAATAGGAGTTCCAGAAAGTACAGAGAAAACAAAGGAGGAAGATGATTAAATACAGTATTTAAGAAAACTTCCCACAATCGGAGAACATGTTTCTAGACTGAAGGATCAACCTAGCACTAGCACAATAGATGAGAAAAAGCCCATAAAGAAACTCACCAGTTTGAAGAGATATCTGCACCCCCATGTTCACTGAACATTGCCTAACAACAGCAAGATGTGGAAGAAACCTATGTGTCAACTGAAAGATGAATGGATAAAAAAGATGTGGTATATATATATATATATATATCGGCCATAAACAAGAATGCAATCTTGCCATTTACAGCCACATGGATGGGCCTAGAGGTTACTAAGCTAAGTGAAACAATTCAGAAAGATAAGGAAAAACACCATATGATTTCACATACATGTGGAATCTAAATATGAAACACATAAACAGACAAAACAAAAATATAAACAGACTCATAAATACAAAGAACAAACTATTGGTTGCCAGAAGGGGAGGGGGGTTGAGGGTAGGCAAAATGCGTGAAGGGGATTAAGAGGTACAAACTTCCAGTTACAAAATAAATTAAGTCATGGGGAGGTAATGTACAGCATAGGAAACAGAGTCCATAATATTGCAGTAACTTTGTATGGTGACAGATGGTGACTAGACTTATAATGGGGATCATTTCCCAGTGTATAAAAGTCACTATGTTGTACACCTGAAACTAACAAGATGTCAATTATACTTCAATTAGAAAAAAAGAACCCGAACGCGGTGGAGTATCAGGAAAGTTTAGAACGCAAAGGACAAAGAGAAGAGCCTGTAAACTTTTAGAGACAGAGAGAGAGAAAATAATATGCAAAAGGTGAGGAATTGGAATGGCAGAGCAGCACCGTCCATTAAAAGACAATGGAGCAATGCTTTCAAAATTCTGAGTTCAATGTTGCCAGTCCAGAATTCTCTTCCCAGCCAAACTCTCAATCAAGAGTGAAGGTAGAAAACGATATATTCAGACACAGGTTGTCAGAAAGTTTGCCACCAGGGTACCTTTTCTGTGGAAGTGAACCACAGATGAGCAAGCTATGAAATCTAGGACACAGGAACTGATCACAAGAACAAGGCAAAGGAGGCCTGTCAATGATGTGAAGGGTGTCCCAGGCTGACTGCCGGGTGCTGGCAGCAATCTCTGTCCAGATTGGAGCAGAGCTAGAGGCTCAGGGAGAGAGGCTCCAAGAAAAAAACCTCCCAGGCTGCATGTGTGGAGAAGAACTTGACAGGGTGGGGAGTTTGGAAATTAGTGGGTGGCAGGTGCCTAGAGAGCTAAGCAAATGGAAAAAGAATACAAGTATTCACTCCAAGGAAAGCAGAAATAGGAAGGGTCTGTAATCATGATATACTTCAAGACTCAGCTTTGGACTATGTTTACATCTTAGTAACATAAACACTGATGTCACCAAAATAATGCTGCAGCTAGACAAAGAGTGTGGGGCTGCAGTGTAATTTTAGTGGGGGTGGGCTAGGGTAGGTGGATGACAGAGAGCTAATCCTCATTTTCCACAATGGGAAATTGCAGTGGTCTGAATGCTTGTGTCTCCCTCCCCCATTTGTATGTTGAAATCCTAGTCCCCAAAATGGATGGTATGAGGAGGCGGGGCCTTCAGAAAGTGCCCAAGTCATTAAGATAGAATTCTCATGAGTGTGAGGATTAGTATCATATACCAAAAAGACCCCACAGAGCTCCCCACCCCTTCCACCATGTGAGCACACAGCCAGAAGGCTCTCAAGCCAGACCAGGAAGTGGGCTCTCACCAGACACACCCCTCTGCCAGTACCTTGACCTTGGGCTGCCTGGCTGGCAGAACTGTGCCAAATAAATGTCTCTTGTTTATAAGCTACCCAGTCTGTGGTATTTTGTTAAGGCAGCCTGAACGGATTAAGACAGAAATTAATGATACTTAAAATTAAAAAAAATGAACAAGTAGCAGTGTATGAAAGAAACCAAAGTCCACATACTATTTAAACCCATCTATATGAAGTTCAAGAACTGGCACAATTGGTCAGCATGGATGGAAGGTCAGACGGTTGGCACTGGGGCAGGGGTACTGAATGGGACAGGATGTCCTGGGGTCAGGGGAACGATCTCCATTGAGAGCTGGCTGTGATCATACGTGTATGTGGACATAAACATGCACCAAGTGCTCGGATTTATAAACCTTACAATGGGCTTTAATCTAATATTTAAAAAAAGGAATAAGAAAAGAAGCAGAAGCACGTTGTTCAGCGCTATAAAAGAAACACAAGAAATGGCAAAAAAAAAAAAAAAAAAAAAAAAACCCAAAAAGTTGAGAGCGGTTGCCTCTGTGGAAGGAGAGTGGTAACAGGAGCAGGGACGAATATTTTTTTTGTAGCAGGCCTTGTAGAATGATTTGACTTTATTAAATCATGTGCACATATAGCTTAAATTTCTTAAATGCTAAAAAAGAAAAGAAAAAACCAACTGAGCACTTATCCCATCCTGCCAGTTTTGTCCTGGTCCCTGCCAGCGGGTGCATTATCTCACTGGGGAAAGGATGTGGCCAGTGGGTGCCATGAAATTATCTGCAAGGCTGACATAAATGGACCCAAGACTTAAAGGCCCTCATATGTTGTGCAGTGGGGAGGTCTGGTACACTTTGGTGCCAACAATGCCGCCGGTGCCTACAGGTCACCCACTGGAGGATGTTCTGTAGAGGGCAAGGTCCGGGGCTGTGGCAGTGACTCTTGGAAACTCTCCAAAGTTGCCTGGCATGCAAGCAACTTTCCCAGATGGCTGTGTGTGCCCGGGACTGGACACAGCAGTGTCCAGTCCCTTGACTGCAGGGGTGACAATCTACAATCGGCTCAGCCTCACAGAATGAACGCTGAACGGAATGGGGCCTGTGCAGTGGCCTTGCCCTCTGCCCCTTCCTCCCTCTCTTCTTCCCCCTCCTCCCCCTTGTTGTCCCCTTCAATCCCCTTCATCTCCCTCTTCCCCCTCCTCCCCACCCCTCACCTCGCAGGTTTCGGATAAAGTCCTCCAGCATCATCTTCCGGTCAGGCTTGATGTTGGGGCTGTACATGTCGGTGTTGAGGAGGATGATGGCAAAGGCGAGGATGAAGATGGTGTCGGGGTTGTGGAACTGCTGCACCACCTCAGGGTTGCACATGCAGTAGCGCTGGCTATGGTGGGGACATGGAGTGGGGTGCCAAGTGAGGCCCTCTCCAGCCCTCTCCTCCCCTCCCCAAGCCCCAGAAATGGGAGGGCGCATGGCTATCGGGGCACATACACCGATTCTCAGAGGGCCTCAGGTCCCTAAAGATCACTGTCTGCCCCATAGCCTGGTCTTCTTCCCCGCTGAGGCGATAGGGCAGGTGTCCCACACCCAGGGGCCCATCACCTTGCACAGAGGCTCACCAAGGATTGCTGGTCACTGGGGATGAGTGAGATGCACGCAGACCCCTTGGAGGGCCTGGGGCTGCTCTGGCCTCACCAGCTCCAGGGCTCACGTACCTTTACTCGCCTTCCCTCCTTTCCACCTAGCCCATCACCCCTGGGCCCTGCCAGGAGGGCTTCTCCCCAGTCCTGGACTGACCCCTGGCCCCCCAGCATCTGGTGCCCCAGGCATGTGTTCCAGGGCTGCAGGAGGCAAGGGGGCCTCAGGAAGGGGATCTTACCTGAAGGCCTCTATGAGCCGCTCCACCTTCTGGGCCTCCCCCTGCACGCGGATGTGTGCCTGGAACTTGCGCAGGGCCTCGTCCAGCTCCATGTTGGAAAAGTCCATCTCGTCCACCACGCAGCTGAGGGCAGGTGGGGCAGGGGCTCTTGAAGAGAGGTCGGCCCCCTAGACCTCCCTGGACCCCAGGCAACTCAAGGATAAGGGTGCCTGGCACAGCGCCCCCTCCCCCACGGCCTACCCACCCTGGGGCCTGGGGGAGGGACTGGGGTCCCTGTGACCAGCAAGGAGGGGACTGACTTGGGCCTTCCTGAGTCAAATCATGCCCAGGGTTCTCCCTTCAATAACCCCAAGGACCCTCCCTCACAGGGCCCTTCCTCTAACGCCGTAGCCCCTGAGGCAGATGGCTGACTGCTGTCCCCACCACGCAGCTAAGGATTGGAGGCCCAGAGAGGCCAGGGTGCTGCCCAGGGCTGCACAGCCAGAAGGCAGCTGATCTTCCTCCTTCTGATCCCAGGTCCTTTCCTGTCTCAACCTCAGAGGATCTCAGAGTCAGACCAAGGTTTGAAACAGGACTAGAACAATCTACTCTTCTGGTCTTGCTAGGAGCCTGTGCACCTCCCTAGTTGCTCGTTCCCACAGGGGCTTCCCCACGACTGAGCCCTGGTCCAGCACCAGCCCTTGGATCTGCCTTTGGGCAGGATTTGCAAGGAGGGAGCTCATCCCAGCCTCCCCCGCAGCCAAGGAGCCCTGAGTTCTCATGGAAGTGGTGGCCTCTGAAGAGTAAATGACAAATCAGCTTCATGTGGGAGGGGACGGTGTGACAAAGTCACAAAAAATGGGGTGACTCAGAATTTGACTTCTGGTCAAAACTCATCTTTCAGAGCCTCAGTTTCTTGCTCTGAGAAGGAAGGAGGCCAGAATCCTGCCCGTTCCCCCCGCACCCCACCCCAGGGCTCTTCTATATCTGAAATGTCCCCTCTAGCCCTGGAGAGTTGGCCTCTGAATGTCCCCTTTCAGTGCATGGGGGGGAGGGGGAGGGGGGGACATAGCCCAGTCACCCCCAGGAGGCAGTGTCATTCCTCAGGCCTGGCCTGCTCCTGGGGCCCCTCCTTTCCATGGGATCACACTGCCTTACCCTCTCCTGGGATGCCCTGTTCCTCGGGCTGTGAGCAGTGGACAGGAACCCAGGCCTGGTGGAGCAGCAGACCTGACATGCCTGAGAACTGCAGGAGCTCACACGTGCCAACTCGGGGTTGATTTCTTCCCTTTCTGCTGTAGTCCAGTCCTCTCTCTCCTGGTTGCTTTTTTTTTTTTTTTTAACTTTTATTTATTTATTGAGAGACGCAGAGAGAGAGAGGCAGAGACACAGGCAGAGGGAGAAGCAGGCTTCCCTCAGGGAGCCCAGTGTGGGACTTGGTCCCGGGACCCCAGGATCAGGCCCTGAGCTGAAGGCAGACGCTCAACCGCTGAGCCACCCAGGTGTCCCTCTCCTGGTTGTTTTCTACCCAGCCTCACAGCGCCCGCTGAGGTGAGCAGCTCCTCTGCTTTACAGCCCCGGCTGAGGCCACCACAGGGGCACCACCCCAGGCAGCAGAGGCCTGGTCACTGCCTGCCTCCCTGCCCACAAATGTGAGGCGAACTCCAGGCCTAAGCCCAGCATACGGCTCAGTACCCAGCCCACTGGGGGACTCAGGGAACACTCACCCAGGGACCACGTAAGCAGAGGGACAAGCCCTGAACAGGGCCCACTTCCTACACGATGCTGGCTCCGTGCAGAGCTCACCATCTAGGAGACTCAGAGGTCCAGACCCAACCCTGACTCTGGTGTCAATTTTTAGGAGAAGGCAAGAGGAGACACCCACACAGCAGTGGTCAGGGGCCTGGTGGCCCGTGGGCTCTCCCTCCCCCACTCCTTTCACAGGGAACAGGGAGGAGAGGGCAACACTGAAACTTCTAAGAAGGGGAGACTTGGAGCCCCCTCAGCTCCCAAGGACAGAGAGATGGCCATCTTTGGGCTGGGAGCCCATCCTCGGCTTCGTCAAATGCAGCCTTCTCTCAGGCTTGTCTGCCTGGATAGCGAGTAAGAGAGTGGTGCTGGGGGGGGGAGTCGAGGCGAGAATGTGGCCCAACTGTGACAACTGGCAATGTCAATGTCTGGCGTTTGAGAAGGCAATTGGTGGTAGCAGCCTCCGGATCTGATTTCTCAGCAGCTCTTGTCATCTCTTCCCTAGGCCCTCCCCAGCTGGCAGGTGAGCCCTGAGAGCAGCATCAGGCTCACATCCATGTGTCCCCTGGTTCATCCCCATCAGGAGTTATGAATCCTGCATGATTGACCCAGACAGGGAGGCCAGTTGGAGGAAGTGAACCTGTGCGGTCTTGTAGCAAAGGGACAGGGAGCTAGAGCCAGGGAGGCAAGGACAAGGAGGGGACAGACACGGAAACAGCAAGAGACACAGAGGATATGGAGTCAGGTGAGAAAGAGAGAAGGAGAAGGCAAGAGAGGCAAGGAGACGAAGAGGGGAAGAAAGACCAACAAAACAGGAGAGTTGGAGACTGAGAACAAGAGACAAATAGAGATGAGGGAGAGTCAGAAAGAAAGACACAGGGAGACAGACAGAGGGGAGGAGAGAGAGGTGGAAAAGCATAGGACATGGAGGTGGAGGAAAACACCACAGACTGGACCGGGGCAGCCTGGGCGTGGAGCAGAAGGACTGCACCTGCTCATCCCACCCCCCACCTGACGTGCCAAGGCCGCGGGGGACAGCAGTGGGCCCCAGGGCTGGCCCGACCTGGAGGACCTCAGGCTGGCTCCTGGTGCCCCCGCCTGGCGTCCACCTGCTGTCCAGGACTCGCTCCATCAGTTTGTCCACCCCACCCCTACCTGGCCTGTCAATGTCGCTCCCAGAGCCTCTGTACTGTGCCCTCTGCCCCGAGGCCCCAGGGTGCCATGGTGGGGGGAGGGCCACTGAAGGAGGCAGTGGAGCAGCTGGGAGAAAGTGGGATCTGCTCCGCCAAGCACGATGGCCTAGTTTCCAGGCCTTCACTCAGGTGACCCACAGCCTGCTCACTGGCCCGCTCGGGGCTGCGGCGGAAAGCTCCAGTAATGAGCCCAGAGCCTGAGACTCAGCCATGTGGAAATGCCAGCCCGCAGACTGGGGAGTGCTGAGTAAGTCGGCCACGGGCCATGGGGGCGGGGGGGACAACTTTGTGGGAGGTCGCTGTGGGGTGGGGATTCTACACCCCACATCCTCAAGAGCCCCTTGTTAGAGCTGTGAGGTGGCTTGGTAAAACACAGATCCCTGAGTCCCAACCCAGATCTACTGACTGAACTATGTGGAGGCGGACCCTGGCAATCAGCATTCTTCGCTGGCTTTCCAGGCCCGATTCTTAAAAGCTGAAAACCAATCACTGAGCTGATGCAAGGGCTGGAGGGGGATCCAGCCCATGTGGAGGCTTTCAAAAACAAGTGAGTCCAGCAAGTCACGAGCCACCAGGCCAGCAGCTCTGGGGAGCAAGCATGTCCCCCTTCAGGCTCTCAGGGGCTGCTTTGGCAGTGCGAGTGGTGAGAGAGGGATGGGAGGTAGAGACGGATGTGTGCCCCCTCTGCACACATGCCTGCAAGTGTGAGCTGACTTCCCGCCTCACTCCCTGTTGAGGCCACCACAGGGCTTCAATGTTCAACGGGCTGATGGTGTCCTCGGGCTCTCAGATCCCAGGGGGACAAAAATCTCAATGTGTTCTGCAAAACCCCAGATGGAAGGGAGGAAGCTGTGTTGAATGGTGGTGGGGCACGACTGACCCTAAGAAGACAAATGCCTTCCTCTCTGGATATTTGGGGTCTGGACCAGGTGACGTCTCAGGACTGCCCCCACTCTCTGAGAAGGACCAGAAGTAGAGAGGGCGCACAGTCAGCAGAGGGCTCCCAGACAGCAGGAGATCACACAACATCCTTCCTGGCTGGCTTTGGAATACAGCTGGCCGCTTCTCTCCCTCCTCCGGTGAAGCACCGTGTGCCCCCTGGGGCAGCTGGCCAGGTCGAGGCTGTGCCCTCTCTGCCGACAAGCCTGCCCCAGCGACCCTCACCTCAGGGGCCTTGGCCATCCTGCAATCACCCAAATCCTTGCCCCTCCACTCAGCACGATGCTTTTTTCTCTCCCAAAGTACCAGCTCAGCCTACCCTCACACCTCCTCCCCCCTCCACTTCAACAGGGGTCCAGCACCAGAGCAGGAGGCACCTTCTACCCTCGCATTTACTAAGCACTGTTCTTAGAGCTTCCCTAAGTGCACCTTGACTTCATTTTCTTTCTCTATCCTGTGCGATAGTAACCATCATCCTGTTATTTTTTTAATTACGTAGGAAGAAATAAGCTCATAAAAGAGCTGGTCCTGGGGGGACACTGCACACATCACATTCCCTGCTGGCATCTCCTGGGCCAGGCCAGCCTGTCTCCTTCCCTTCTCTGTGGACTGTGCTAATGTGTCTCTCCCTGGGGGCTGCTGTCTTACCCAGATGTCCTTGGGGGGCTGTGGTGGGGAAACAACTGGGCACAGTCAGTCATGCCAGGAGCCACTCCACCATCGGCAGTCAGCACAGAAACTGTGTGGCCATCCCTCAGTTCCAGAGTTGGCCTGGGCACACAGACCCCACAGCAGGGACCAGTGCCCCACCTGCCTCCCACCTTCTCTTCTCTGGTGCTTTCTCTGACCTCTGGTAGTGACATTTCTTTTGTTTGTTCATTCCTTCCTTCCTTCCACCCTTCCTTACCACCTTCTTTCCTTCTTTCCCTCCTTCTTTCCTTCCTTCCTTCCTTCCTTCCTTCCTTCCTTCCTTCCTTCCTTCCTTTTCTTCAACAAACATGCATTGGCTGCCTCCTATGTGCAAAACGTTGTGCTTAGGACCTGGTATAAGTGGCAAACAACACAAACACAGACTCTGTCTCGATGAGAGACAAACATTATATCCCAAGTCAAAAAAATAATGATTTCATTGTAATTGTTTCGAATCCTTTTAGGCAAAGGACAGGCTTCCATGAGAGGACAAAGGATATATTTCATCCTGGGATGTTTGGAAAGGCCCCTTTGGGGACACGACAGTGAACTGAGACCTGAAAAATGAGTGGGAGCTGACCAAGGCAAGGGGAGGGATGGGGGAGAGCTTTCAGGCAGTGGAGAGAAAGCATATGCCAAGGCCCTGTGGTAGGAAAGAACACCCAAGGATCTAGAAAGGGTCAATGAGGCTGTAATGTAGAGAGGAAGGGGGAGAATGGTGAATGGCAGGTCGTGGGGTTGGGAAGAGGACAGGGGCTTGACCAGCCCAAGCTCTGTGAGTCACCAGAGGTTTTCGAAGTTTCTCCTTCATGTAGCAAGAGAATACAGAAGGACATGATCAGAGGAGCAATATGAGCCAGCTGGTTTTACGAAGATTTCTCTGTTTTTTGGGGTAGAATGAGTGGAACAGGGAGGGTGAGGAACAAGAACGAAGTGGGGCCCTATGAGAATGCTGCTGCTGAGGACCAAGTTAGGGCTGATGAAGCCTGGGCAAGGAGGAGACCAAGTGAATGGACAATCTGAGATGCATCCTAGAGGAAGAACTGATGGCAGTGTGTGATGGAGGGAAGGTGGGAGGTGAGCAAAAAAGGAGTCAACGGTGAGTCTCAGAGCTCTGGCTTGAGCACCTGAGGCCCAATGGTGCTGATTTTTTAGTAGACGCCATGATGGGGTAGACACATATGCTGCAGGAGAGATTGAGACCACAGGTTGGGACACACTCTGAGATGTTCCTTCCTGTTCTACCAGGAATTTAGCATCTTAGTAGAGTGGAGTAAATCATCCTCCTTAGCACCCAGCGTCTTGTCTCCTATTTCACAAATCATGACCCTGTCTTGACCTTTTCTGCCTCTAGTCACTATCCCTTTTCTATACTCTTCTTTAGAGCCAAAATTCTAGAAGGTGTCCCTATCCATGCTGTCTCCACCTCCTCAATCTCACCCACCTTTCAACCCGCTCCAGCCAAGCATCTACTCCCAGCATTCCACTAAAACTTCTCTTGCCAAGGTCACTCTGGCTGCCCCATTGCCAAGTCCAATGGCACCAACTTATTATCTGGTGGGATTTTTTTTTTTTCTAGGTTTGTTATTAATTTATTTAACTGAGAGACTACGATGGACATCGAGTTTGTTTTCGACCTTTTTTTGCCTCCAAGATTAATAAGAAGTAATGTTGCCGACGTCTCTCACGTCCTGCTTTCCCACTCTGCTGTTTACAAAAAGTTCTTTGCTCTTTTCAGGAATAGGTCATAAAAAATGCATCATCCCTTTAGAGGTTTCTGGCTTTTCTTTAGTTCTGTAGATCAGTCTGACACAAGGCGAGTGGGTTTCTGCTCCCGCACAAGGCTGAAATCAAGGTGTTAGGAGGACTGAGTCTTATGTGGAGCCCTTGGGGAGAAATCCACATGCTGGTTCACTCAGGTTGTTGGCAAAAATGCAGGTCCTTGAGGTCCGGCTTCCGTGCTGGTTGCCAGCTGAGAGCCACTCTCAGCTCCCAGAGGTTTCCCTACAAGACCCATGGATCAAGCCAGCAACGATGCAGCAAGAATCCCTCTGGTGGGATCAGCCTCTTGGCAGCACTGACATGGCTAATCATTCCCTTCTCAAAACTCTTCTCTTTCCTGCTTTCCTCACACCCCCTCTTCTGGGTTTGCTCTTTGAACCTCTGAGGGTGCCCCTCCTTCCCAGAACCCCCACTTCCCCTGAACCTCCAACTTAGGGCTGGCCACTAGGCTACATTCCCTCCTCCTAACAACCTCTGTCTAGGTGGCCTTACCCATTGCCATGCTCTGAATGCCCCTCCGTGACTGCTCTGAAGTGTTTATCTCTTGTGATGAATTCACAATTTTAATTTTATTATTCATCACTAATGAGTTGAGTTTCTTCTTGGTTAATCTATATTGCTTATAAAAGACAATGTGCTCAGTCCAGAAGGTGCAGGTAAACCATCAACTCTGCATTTGACTGGAAGCTGACCAACACACCTTTGAGTTCTGGCTGTTGAATTCCTCCAGGTGCTCTGGTCTGAATGGCAGGCAGAGCTGACCAGGGCACACTCACAAGACCACGGGTTGTGCTAGCATCTCTTGCAGGGAAGTCAGCCTGCACACATTTCATGTTTCAGCTGGTATTTAATATTTCAACTGTTCTCAGTAAATATTTGGCAATATCTGGTTTGAGGGATTCTTCAGAAGAAATGTCCTCGACCCTGGCACTCCCCTCCCAAACTGAAAATATACGCATGCTTATTTGGTATAATTTCACAAATTACTCTAGAGAGCTTGAAGCACAAACATATTCATATGCAAAGACTGAGTGTTCTGAATTCTCAGCAGCTCTGGAGGATGTTTCCTGGGATCTGCAAACCACCCCCGCCCGCCCCCCCTCACTTCAGTGGTCTGGCTAGCCATGCCTCTGGGCCCTGCCTACCTCTCCGTTCCTTGGTCACTGGCCAGACTCAGGGTCTTACCATTTCTCACATTTCTTGTCAGGACTGTGACTGCAATGGCCTTCTACTCGACTGCCTGCCTCCAAGTCATGTTCCAGAACAATCCTTCTAGGATACCTATTTGGTCCTGTCATTCACTCTTCTGCTTATATTTTTTCCAGGGCTTCCCACATCCCTAGCCCAAAGCCCAAGTTTCTGGGCCAAGCAAGCAAGGCCCTGCAAGTGGCTCAGCTTCTCCTGCCTCTTCCCCATACTGGCTCCCCTCCTGCAGCCTGGCTCTCAAGCCTGATGCTTTTGCACATGCTGTTGTTTCTTCCCACTGCCCAACCCCAACCTCAAGGTCCCTGGTGAGCTATCCATCTCTCCTGGACCGCCGCAGTCTCCTGGACACACCTCTGCCTACCACTGCCATTGTCCCTTGTATCATAGCATTTACCTGCCTGTCCTCCCACCCAGCTCTGCGATCCTTCCGGCAGAGGCAGTTCTGTTACTCTCTGCATGCCTGGCGTGTGAATCCAATAACTGTTTCTGGGATGAATGAATGTCTGAGTGAGAGACCAGTTGGGTGAGTGAATGGGACCCTGAGCACGGGCTCAGCTAGGGATGGAGCCCATTGGTTGCTGGGCCTGCTCTGCCAAGATCATCTGGAGCTGCCCCTGAGACTGGACAGAGCTGCCCAGGAAACAGCTCCCTGGAAGCCAAACCAGAGGCAGCGAGGCAGTGTGGCATATACACGCTTCCCACTTCCTTCAGTGGCGCATGCAAGCGAGTGATGAGAACCTGGGCAAGCTGGTGCCCATTAAACTGCTTCCAGCCGAGCATGTCTGCACCTGCCCAGGGAGGTGTCGCTGATGCTGATCAGGGAGCGAGTGAATCACAAGCGCGGTAGCTTCTGCTAGGGCGTCCCCCCCTCTTTCCTGTGGCAAGTACTTTACAGGGGCTGGGGAAGCATAAGCACAGATGTTCCCTGTATCTGTATAAACAGGTACAACCTTGCATGAAATTGTTTCTTAATACCGATCTGTGCGTGGAATCAGTTTGTGTTGCAGGGAAATGAAGCGTCACATGACTGTAATCAAAATGAATTTCGATATCTCAACTTTTTTTTTTTTTACATGATAGCAAGACAGTGTCTGTCAGACAAAGGAACTGGCTTGGAACTGAAAATAGGTAATGATAGCAGCAGTGATTTTTAATTGGCCAGAAGAGACAGCAAAGATCTGGAAGGTGAGGCACAGGCTGAGGCTCAGAGGAGGTGTGAGGGAGCACTGCAGACAGCAGAGGGGGCACTGGCGCTCCAGGCAGGGACGAAGCCCAGGCTCCAGGATTAGGCTGGAAAATGAAACCGCCCACTGCCACGGGATGTAGGAACCTTGGTTTTATTTCTGCAATTCTTGGCTCATACAATTCAATTAAAAATATCCCCATCCGCCAGAGAGTTATTTTTGTTAGGCAGAACTCATAACATGCCCAACAAAGGTCAAGGCTTTTTGGAAAAGTGCAGTGTGGCTCAGAAAATAGAGCAGAGGGAAGCTGACGCAAGAGGACCTGCCAGTGTTCCTGGTGACGACATGAGGACAAAGATAATCTCGCCTGGGAGGCCTCAGAAGGGATGGCTGCCAGTCACACCTTGAGGACCCAGGAACCAAAAGAACTAAGTTTAAACTACCCAAAGAATGAATCTGAAGTTATTGCGGATGCCTGGGGTGATTCTCCCTCTGCTGGGTCTGGCAGCATCGCTGCTTGCCAGGGGTCCTCAAGCTTGAGAACCGAACCAACCGGCAGGCTTGTTAACCCACCAATGCCCCCAGAGTTCGGAATCAGTGGGTCTGAGGTGGAGCCTGAGAATTGGTATCACTAATAGCTTTCCAGGTGACGCTGCTGCTACCATCCTGGGGACCACACTTTGAGAACCACTGCTCTACAGAATTAAGAGTCAGCAGAATGAGAAGTCAGGCCTTCGGTATCAGACACCCTCAGGGTTGAATCTTGTTTCCATCACTGAGCTTTTCAGTTCAGGTCACCCAGACTCTCCATGCCTCAGTTTCTACCTGTAGTATAGACCTGACACCTGTACCATCTAGTGGGCAGGTGGCTCTGAGTTTTAAAAGAGACAATGTATGGAAAATGCCAGCCATATAACAGAGCTTCATAGGTGATAGTTTTCATTGTGTACCTGGAGACCAAATCTAAGTTGACATACCAAGTGAGTGAGTGAATTTGATGTTCCTCCTAGTATAGGTATTAAGAGCCCTTCCTTCATCGACAGTGAACTCTGCCTGAAATTACAGCTCTAGACCTTCATCCACTGACTCTTTAGAATATCCGTCTATTAGGAAGAAAGGAAACTGGATCCAGCTCAGACCTCTTGAGATTTGTGATTCCATTTCGCAGTTCTGCTTTCTTCTCAGATAAGCAGAGCAAACAAAGGGGAATCAAAGGGTAGAATAGTACCTGATTTCATTCAATTTGCCACAGGCCAGGGGACTCGTCATTTCTTCTCTCTGGTCCTCACATTCTGCCTGGGTGAAATGAGAGGGGTGGACAAGCAGACCATGTAAGGGGTCTTCCAGCACCACATTTCACAACTGGGCTCTGACTATAGTTACAAGGCATCTGGACCACACTTGCCTTGAGATGAGGTACAGAGGTGGGATGGCATCGGGTTATGGGCTCAGGTTGTAGAACCATTCTGCCTGCCTTCAGATCTCAGCCATTGGTTAGCTCTGTGACTGTGTGTAAGCTACCTAAACTCTCTGTTCCTCAGTTCCTTCATGTGGCACAGATTGATAGCACTCACCTCATAGAGCTGTTGTGAAGATGGAATGAGATTATGCATGTATGGGTCTTGGCACAGTGCCTGCTGGCACACAGCGAATGCTTGATATATGTGAGCTGTCACTGTTATGTCTCACAGCCTGCTCACTCACAGCTGGCCCTCCTACAAACCCCAGAGGAGTGTAACTCCCAGGAAGCCCCTTCCCTAGAATCCTACTCCTTAGAAATCCCACTTCAAAGAGTGGCCAGTTGAAGCCACACCTGAGTATCACATAGGGATTGAGAGAGCCCCCCAGACCTAGGGCCTGCGTTATCAGAAAAGGCAGGGTAGTAGGTCTTTGTGTGAAAGCCCAATTTATATGCTAATATGACCAAGCCAAAGAGAGACTCAACTCTGGACTTGTTCACCCCACACTTAGGGTCCAAGGATTTCCACACATAGGAGTAAGTGGGTCTGAAACATTCATGACTCTTTATTGTTAAGGAAAATCTCTTGTCTGTTGGTGTGTGTGTACATGTGTGATGGTGAGGGGGTGGTCAGGGGAAAGGGCACTGGAGAGGCAAGGGGTCAAGGCCATAAACTGAAAAATTTCACGTTTAGAAGAGACCCCCCATTCCCAGAGCTGGAACAAATAATCCTAAAATTTGTATGGAGCCAGAGAAAACTCTGAATAGCCAAAGGGACCTTGAAAAAGAAAACCAAAGCTGAAGGTATCACAATGACAGATTTCAAGCTCTATTACAAAGCTGTGATCATCGAGACAGTACTGTACTGGCACAAATACAGACACATAGATCATTGGAACAGAAGAAAGAACCCAGAAATGGACCCTCAACTCTATGGCCAACTAATCTTTGACAAAGCAGAAAAGAATATCCAATTCAACAAACACTGTTGGGAAAATTGGACAGTCACATGCAGAATAATGAAACTGGACCATTTTCTTGCACCATACACAAAAATAGACTCAAAATGGATGAAAGACCTAAAGGTGAGACAGGAATCCATCAAAATCCTAGAGGAGAACACGAGCAGCAACCTCTGTAACCTGGGCTGCAGCAACTTCTTGCTAGACACATCTCCAAAGGCAAGGGAAACAAAGGCAAAAATGAACTATTGGGACTTCATCAAGATAAAAAGCTTTTACACAGTAAAAGAAACAGTTGATAAAACCAAAAGACAACCTACAGAATGGGAGAGGATATTTACAAATGACATACCAGACAAAGGGCTAGTATCCAAAATCTATAAAGCACTTCCCAGTCAAGGAATGGGAAGAAGACATGAGTAGACATTTCTCTAAAGAAGACATACAAATGGCCAACAGACACATGAAAAAATGCTCAACATCACTGGGCACCAGGGAAATACAAATAAAAACCACAATGAGATACCACCTCATACCAGTCAGAATGGCTAAAATTAACAAGTCAGGAAACGACAGATATTGACAAGGATGCAGAGAAAGGAGCACGATTGTACTACTAGGTATTTACTCCAAAGATACACTTCAGATCACTACACTCGATCCGAAGGGGCATCTACACCCTAATATTTATAGCAGCAATGTCCACAATAGCCAAACTATGGAAAGAGCCCCGATGCCGTCAACAGAAGAATGGATAAAGAAGATGAAGTGTGTGTATATATATATATATATAGTGTGTGTATATGTATATATATATAATAATGGAATATGACTCAACCATCAAAAACATGAAATCTTGCCATTTGCAATGACAAAGATGGAACTAGACAGTATTATGCTAAGCAAAATAAGTCAATCAGAGAAAGACAATTATCATATGATCTCACTCATATGTAAAATTTAAGAAACAAAACAGAGGAGCAGGGACACCTGGGTGGCTCAGAGGTTGAGCACCCCCCTTGGGCCCAGGGTGTGACCCCGGGGACCCAGGATCGAGTCCCTCATCGGGCTTCCTGCATGGAGCCTGCTTCTCCCTCTGCCTATGTCTCTGCCTCTCTCTCTCTCTCTGTGTCTCTCATGAATAAATAAATAAAATCTTTTTAAAAATTCTTAAAAAAAAAAAAAAACAGAGGAGCATAGGGGAAGGGAAGGAAAAATAAAACAAGATGAAATTAGAAGGGAGACAAACCATAAGAGACTCTTAATCATAGGAAACAAACAGGGTTGAGGAGGGCAGGGGGTGTGTGTGGGGGATGGGATAACTGGGTGATGGGCATTAAGGAGGGCACGTGATGTGATGAGCACTGGGTGTTAAAAAGGCAACTGATGAATCACTGACTCTACCTCTGAAACTAATAATATACTATATGTTAATTAATTGAAATAAAATAAACTTTAATTAAAAAAAAAAAAAGAGGGATCCCTGGGTGGCGCAGCGGTTTGGCACCTGCCTTTGGCCCAGGGCGCGATCCTGGAGACCCGGGATCGAATCCCACGTCGGGCTCCCGGTGCATGGAGCCTGCTTCTCCCTCTGCCTATGTCTCTGCCTCTCTCTCTCTCTCTCTCTCTCTCTCTCTGTGACTATCATAAATAAATAAAAAAAAAATAAATTCTAAAAAAAAAAAGAGACCCCCTCCTTCTATCCTGTAGGGTGATGGCAGTGTCAAATTTTCAAAGCAGTGGAAATAAGCCTATTTAAGTGGGAAATAAGCCTGCCTGCCCAGGCCTCTTTCCATCCTTCTCCAGACCTATAAGGGTCTGCGTGGGCCCCAGACTGCTCTCTCCCTCCTGGTGGAATTCCCCAGAAATACAGTAACATTTCTAAGGTTACACATGGCACAAAGGGCAGGATATTCTCAAAAAATTTCTTCCAAGCCATGAAAGACTAGCGCCTCCCAGCCTGTTGAGTTGGACAGGCAATCTGTCTTCATTTCTGAATGTCCCCTAAGAAGAACAAATCTGTTACACTCTGGCCAACATATTTCTAAGGAAATGAAATAATGCAATCTGACTAAAATGTCAAACTCTTAATATTGAACAAAAAAACGGAGTTGACACAGTGAGAGAAGGAACACCCAGGAAACTCTTCTGGCAACTCAACCCAAAAGCTGCCCTTCGCGCCCTTCCACGGAAATGACAGACACCTATGGCCTCCCCGTCTATGTGATTCACATCAGAAAAGATCACCCAGGCCAGAAATGAGCCTGCCCGCAGCCCACATGGAATGTTCCCCCATCCTCTGGCCTTCCAGGCTGCTGAAGCCAACATTTCAGAAGGGAAATAGAGCAAAGCCAAATTTCCCGGCTATGTGAAAGAGGGAGAAGCTTCCAGCACCAGAGCCTCCTAACCGCAGCTGGTGGCTGGTTCCTCCTGCCAGGCCACCAGGGCCCTTCTCTCCTCAGCACCACGGAGGACCTCCTCAGGGTGTAGGATGGTCCCCAAATGAGCTCCCCTCCCCTCCCCAGCAAGTTCTAGCATGTTCTTATTGTCTGGGGAGTGAACCTGATCTCAGACCAGAGCTGAGGCGCCTGAGGGATCCCCTGCCAGGGCTGGGGCCGAGGTGGGGAGGCATCTACTGTCCTGTGCTTTCAAATGTGAAAGATAATAGCAGAAATAGCTAATATTTGTAAAGAACTTACTAAAGTATCAGTCACTGATGTAAGCACTTGACATGCATTTTAAAATTGTAATTTGTATGAGGTGGGTACTACTGTCCCCATTGGACAAGTAAGGAAGCAGGCTGGTTTCTCCTTTAAAAAACCAAACCTTTCCCAAGAAAACAGTGGAACGGACAGGGCCCTTGGAGTTCAGGAGGCCGTCTATTGTTATTTGATACACCCTAGTTAAATACATTCCTTCTTGGAATGCACCTTCTATGGAAACAGGACGAAGAGGTCAGCGTCTGAGAGCACCAGGGTCCAGATTTCAGGAGGCAGGGCCATGGCATTTGTGATGCTCAGATGCAGGCCAGCAGCTGAGGTGGATTCTGCTCAGCCCCTCTCTCTTCCATTTCTCCACAGGCCCCCAGGCTGGGAGGTAGTGGTGGGTGTCCCGCCCTGTCCCCTCCTAGAGGCTTCCACCCTCTCCCCCTCCTGCCTGGCTGTATCTTGGAGAGTACTGTGGCTGGGGCTGTCTCAGTCTCCAAGGGGATGGGTGATTTATGTCCTTTTATTCAGCAAGCAGCTTTGTACAGAACGGACGCGACACGCTGAATGTCACCAGGCGGGGGCAGGGAAGCTGTGCAGAATCCCAATGAAGCCTTTCGGCCTGGCAAAATGGCACCAGTGACTTTGTTATTGTGTGTTTTCTCTCATGGGTGTAGGGAAGAGGCAGCAGATCCTGAGAGGTTGCAGGATAGCTGGCTTGTGTGGCAGGGAACCCCCTCGCAAAAACCCCAGCATCTAGCTCCCGGGTGAGTGCCTGCCCCATCTCCTGCCGGCACCCAGCAGGAGACAAGCCAGGCAGGCAGGAAAACAGACTTGGGTGCAGAGGGCTCCTTTCTGTGGAGCTGTTCCATGTAGAGGCTGGGTGTGTCAAGGGCCTCCGGGGCCCGGGGACTCATGGCTGCAGAATAAACCCAGAGGGACAGAGGCACCTGCTGGGGCAAACAGGCTCGGCTTGGCTCTCAACTCTCCTGACACCACAAGGCCTGCTGGAGGTTCCTTGGTCCCTTGTCTCCCTTTCTATGCTCCTCCTCTCATCTGTCCCATTGACACCTGGGTCTGTAAGCTCCCTCAGGCCACAGCGACACATGCCCCTCACTGCCCCCATCTCCCCTTCACACGGATGCCTGAATGCCTGGCTCAGCTCCATCCCCGGAGCAGGTGCACAGCCCCACCCTCTCGCCTGGCAGGTGAGAAAACCGAGGCCCAGGCCCAGGGGAGGCCTCCCAGCACGTGAGGAGCAGAGCCAGGGGTCAGAGCAGGCCCTCATAGGCACAGCTCTTTGTTGCCGCCACGCTGCCACCTCATCCCTAGCCTGATCCCTGCCTTAGCTGCCAGCCCAGTCCCCAGTCGGCACCCTCCGTGCGAGGGCAGCAGCGCTGGCCTGTCTCCAGCCTACACACTCCCTCTCCCAGGGAGGATGCAATTAGTGTGTGTTATGCTGCTTGGAAAACCACGCGATCCCATCACTCCAGGTCACCATGGGCCTGGAGGGTTGGAATTTCAGGGCCAAGCCACGAGGGGACCAGGCAAGGCAGAAGAGACTTCAGTTGGGGCCTGTGAGCGAAGCAGGCACCTCTGCCCCCAGAGCAGAGAGACAGGGCTGGGTCCCCCAGGGGCGCAGGGAGCCAGGGAGAACCCAGGGGTGCGGCACAGCACACCTGCTCACCCCTCTCTGCAACGGAGGAGGGGAACAGGGACAAGAGCAAATGGAAAGGCCAGAGCCATGAGCCAGATGGAGGGAAATCAGGTGAGGAAAAGACAGAGAAGACTTGATCTCTCTCCTTCTATGTGTCTCCTCAGGGCATCCCCTCAGGGCACCCTACACACGGCAGGGGCAGGGGTGAGCTGAGGAGAAAGGGGAGCCTGAGGGAGGGAGAAGAAAAGACAGGGGAAGGAGGCCCATTTATCAGTTCACTTTCCTCTGCCAGCGAAGGCAGGCCCCTCATCCCACTCAGCATCTTCCACAGTCGTGGGGTGGAGGGTGGGGTCTGATTGGCCAAAGCTGCCAAGAGTCCAAGGGGGGCACTGGGTTCTGTCAACTAATAGGCATCTGGGCATTTCAAGGTCCCTCAGGGGCTCCCAAGCTCCTGCTTTTCAGACTGTCCTCAGACAGCTGCCAGTGAATTTAGGATGTGGCAAGGATTCCAGAGGGCCACTGGTCTACCCCTCATAATCCAGGGCATGGAAAGGCAGGTTCCCGGGAGCAGGAGCTTGTCCAGAGACAAGGCAGCTGATGGCTGCATCAAAGAAGCCAGGTGTCCGAGTTCCCACCCCAGGCACCCCGACAACCCTGCCAGTCAGGCTGCGCCAATTCATGCTGCCCAGATGTTGGCCCACCGCCCCCATCCCTCAACCCTGCTCCGTCCCGGCACAAGAGGCCCTGGCTGCTCCAAGAGCTTCTCCCAGAACCTCTGAGAGACACTTCTGTTTCCTTCCCAAGGAGAACATGGGGAGAATGGCAGGGTGACCCTTCCAGAAGGAGGCCTGAGCCCATCTCATGGGGCCTCACCCTCTCTTTGCCAGGGGAGAGGTGGCTCCAAACCCCAAGGATGCCACCCTGGGCCTGACAGCTCGAAGGAGGGTGGTGAGCGTGAACAGATTCTCACCTGCTCCACCTCAAGAGCGAACAAGAGCTGAGTGCCAGCAAAGGCAGGCCCCTCATCCCACCCCCCATCTGTTGATCTTGGTGGTAAACTTATCTTGATGGAGTCACAGTATTTTATTGCTCTAAAGACTCAGTCTAACTCCTTTTTTTCTGATTCACGTTTGCTTCCACCAATATGAAACTGAGCCCATGTGGGGACAAGCCAGCCCATAGGGATGGTGCGGGGGTCCTGGGCAGGTGGCAGCTAGAGGCTGGGCTGAGGGCCTGTTTGCCCCACCAAGTTGGCCTCAGTGCACACCACAGTCCTCTCCTTTTCCAGGCCCATTCTTTTGCCCCAGAGGGGAGCCAGGAGGGAGGGCTTTTTGTTTCCTTTGACCATTTCTGTACACCCCTCACCACCACCAGTGCCTTCCAAGGTATCCTGCCCAGAGCACGCATGGTAAATGTCTGCAGGGCTTTGGAGGGTGAAACAGAGGCTGGTCAAGACACAATGATAGGCCAAGGCTTCAGGGTTCTCCCCTGTGTCCCATGGGGCCTGTGGAGCACAGGGGGGGGAGGAGGAGAGGGGCACTCACTCCAGCACATCACGGTTGAATTGCTTCTTGCTGTTGCCCAGGAACTCCCCGATCATCTGACGGCTGAGGCCCTTGCGTTGGAGAAGGAAGTGGGCCACTCCAATGGGGGTGTCAGGGATGAAGCCTCGAGAAATCAGGAACTGGATGCCTTTGTCTGGGTTGCTAAGGGTGGGAGTGGAGGTGGGGAGAAGGAGTAGAGAGTGAGCTGAGGCTATTCATGACTCCTTCCAGCCCATGAAACCCATAAGAGTGCGCCTGGAGGTTTCTGGGAAGAATGCCTCTGAAATGCCAGGATTCCTTCCACTGCAGAGGGGCTCCTGATCCCAAGTGCTTCTTCCTGGAGCCTCATCCTCTTGGACACCCGACAACCCCAACACACACACAGGAGTGAAGATAGCATGGAGAAGGAAGAAGTTAGGGGATTGTGGCCAAACCAAGCGAATTCTAGAGCAGGTGGAGAGGTTTCCTTCTGTCTTCCCTGAGGGGCCTGCCGGGAAGGCCCTTCCTCCCTGTCTGTATTCTGTTGTCTGTACACAGTGCCCACCCTGGAATCAGGAGGCAGGGTGAGGCTGGGGGACAGAGGTGAGCTCTCCTACTACACTGTCCATAGTGTGGGTGTGGGTGCTGTGTCTTTAGGCAAATGTGTTCACAAGTGTGGTCTGCAAATCCATGCTGTTCCCTGAACGGTGTCTTCCTGGTTCAGGAGAAGGTACGTACAAAAACAGAGGGTAATAAGCATTTAGAACATTCATAGCATTTTGACATTTTCAGGATAACCAAGCATGTGATTGTTTTTCTAGCAATTCATTTTTATTACATTTTACAAAACTATCAGCTCACAACTTACCAGGGTAAAAATTCTAACTGGTCCTTCGCTACAGATAGTTTGAGAACCACTGCCTTGAGGGATCCTGGTATCTGTGTGAGTGTGAGTGAGCAGAAGGGGTGCTGCAGGTGTGTGGAGATGGGAGCTGGGCTCACCAGGGTGGCAGTCTGGTGCAGAAGAAAGAGCAGTGGACTAGGAGAGAGACAGACCTGCAACTCACCACCTATGTCACCGTGTGCAACTCACCTTACTTGTGGGAGCCTGCTTCTTTTCTGTAAAATGGCATAATAAGGCCATCTCTAGATATTATTAGGAAGTTTGCAGATGTTTTATGTACGGTGAGCCATGAATAGTAGCTATTCCCCACCCCACTGCACCCCTGCCCTGGAATATAAGCTTCTTGAGACCAGGGTCATCTTGTGGTCAATGCACCTGGCACTCAATAAATAACAGTTGAGTGAGTAAATAAACATACATGTGGGTGGGAGAGATGTTAGATCTCCTGGCTTAGAGCTCTGAAAGAAGAGGCGAACGGAGGGTGGAGATGAGTGCCTCCCACACTTGCGATTTCCACGGGAGGGCATGTGTATACTGCTTTCCCCCAGATCTCTACTTTCGAGCGCAAGGACCGCAAGGACTGTTGTGGCTGGGGCTCTGGCTGCAGACTCTGATCTACAGCACTTGTTTGTTTCTCTGCTTCCATTTCCTGCTCCACCTCTGCTTCTTTGTCTCCCCTTTTATCCCTGCCCCTCTCCTGCCTTTTACCTGTATTCCTCATGCTAGGTCTCTTCTCTCTCCCCTACCCAGGCCCTCACTTGCCTTTCCTTATTTTCTCCTTGCTCTCATTCCTTGACATCATCCCCTGGAGATAATGGTGTTTCCCTAACTTCACACCCTACCTGAATGATTTCTGCTCAATACTCATACAACCTGTACTGTTACTTACTTAATATTGTATTTTCTTTTAAACTCTCCCCTTTTCAAGCCCTAGCTTCATCTTAAGCAGTAATAGTGGTGAAAGCATGGGCTTGATGTATCGTTTTGTTCCCGATCCTGAAAATAAATTTGTAACAATTAAAAATAAAACGTGCAGCCCTACACAGTATCTCAAGGAGCAGGCGTGGCACAAATGCCATCTGGAAGGGCACTGGGATGATGTGGGCAATTATCTGGCACCCTGCTCACCTGTAAAAGCAGCACACGCACCCCCCCCCCCTTTCCCCGCCTCCCGAGATCTTCCCAGGACTCTCTGGTGCTCCAGAACCAGTGCTCACTTACATGTTGAAGAGGTTGAGGCCGATGCGATAGAGCCGTTTGCGCAGGGTGTCGGTGGAGAGCGTGGGCGACTTGCAACTGGCGGGGTTCTCGCAGTGGTAGCGGGGCAGGCTCAGGATCATGGCCTGCAGAGCCTCCTTGGAGGCCGAGGCCGACACTTCCGAGCCCGACTTGGCCGACTTGGTGGACGTGCTGCTGCTGCTCAGCCGCTCCGAGTTGTCGCCGGCCTCGGCCTCAGACCCCTTCCCCACCTCCCGGGTCTCCTCCTCCTCGGCCTCGGCCTCGGCGGCCTCGGCCTCCGTCAAGGCAGCCTCCTGCACCGCAGCCTCCTGCACCGCAGCCTCCGCGGGTGGGTGCGCGCGCGGGCTCCCGCGGGCTCCCGCCTCTGCGCACGTGTTCTCGGCGGGCGCGTCTCCCTGGGGGGCGCTGGCGGGCTCCGCACAGGCCTCCTGCCGCGGGGCTTCGCCTTGCTCGGCTTTGCCAGCCGCAGGCTCCGCCGGGGCCGGGGCGGCCTGCGCGCCCAGACAGTTGGCCACCGACAGGGCCGTGGCGGAGGACACAGAGATGTTCTGGTTGGCGATCTGCACGGTGACGTCCCGGAAGGCCATCATGAGCGTGCTGCTGTGGCCCGGCGGCAGGCCGGGGGGCTCGGCGGCCTCCTCCCCGGGCGCGGGGCGAGCACCGTCACGCTCCCGCATCTCGGCCTCCAGGCCGGCCGGCGCCGCACCCGCGTGCAGGGCCTGGTGCAGCTGGTAAGCGCCGCTCTGCTGCAGGGAGCACATGGTCTTGAGGCTCCAGGTGCTGAGGGCATCGTCGATGGACTTGGCCAGGGACTGCACCTGCTCGGTGAAGGAGTCCTCCAGCTCGGTGAGCGTGCCCGCGAGGGTGGGCGGCAGCGAGGGCGAGCGCACGAGCGGCAGCCCCACGAGCCCGTAGCCCTCCATGAGCGCCTTCTCGGCCGCCAGGCTCTCGACCGCGGGCGCGCGGACTTTGCGCAGGGAGATCCGCCGCGGCAGGCGGCTCTCCAGGAGCGAGTTGCGGATCTTCTCGAAGTTCTTACTGAGCTGGTACTGGCGGAAGGCGGTTTGGATGGTGCAAGCGGCACGGCGGGACACGAGGTGGCCCCCGTACTTGTGTTCTAGCATTTCAATCTGCCACAAGAACAGAGGGGAGGAGAAACAGTAAGGACCTGGGGTCGCCGGCTAAGCTTTGGCTGGGGCGCAGGGATGCACACCCAGAAGGGTGGGGAGGGTTGGGGGGGGGGCAACGAGAGACCAAATCTGAAACTCCAGCATGTCACAGCCTGAGATACCAGATCCTTGCTGAGACTCCCAGAGGTGTAGGATGCAGGGACTGGCTTCCGGGGGGGGGGGGGGGGGGGGCGATGTACGGGGGGCAGGGGACATAGTATTGCTCTGGTAGTCAACTGCTGCTGCTGAGGTGGTAATTTTAAAACGTTCATATTGGAGGTCCGTATGGAAGTACTTATGGGTGAAATACACAGTATCTTGAATGTATATTAAAATACTCCACCAAAAAAAAGCGGAACTGTTAGATGAAACAATATTAACAAAAATTGTTGGAACTGGGTGGTGGTTATATGGAAGTTTACTACACTATTCTTTCTACTTGTGTGTACATTTAAAATAACACATTAAAAAATAAAATAACACATTAAAAATGAAACAGAAATGCTAAAAAAAAATTGTTGCTACTCCTGTTCACCTGCTTTCTTCCTCTGCATGCACATCACTGCGTTGTGGAAATTCCTGACCCTGGATCATCATAAGGGTTGAGATTGAGGTTTGATCAACTAGGTGTTCCCAGTACTCAACCCAAGGGCTGGCACGTTGTAGATGCTCAGTGACCATGAATTTAATAAAAAGATGGATGGAGGACAGATGAACGAGTGGACAGATGTTTCAAGAGTGGGAGTCCTAGGGTGCTGGGGGCTCAGTCCATTGAGTGTCTGCCTTTGGCTAGGGTCATAATCCTGGGGGTCCTGGGATCGAGCCCCATGTCAGGCTCCCTGCTTGGCAGGGATTTAACTTCTTCTGCCTTTGCCCCTCACTCCTGCTTGTTCTCTCTCTCTCTCTCTTTCTCATAAATAAATAAGTAAATAAATAAATAAATAAAATCTTTTAAAATTTTTTTAAATTTAAATAAGAGTAGGAGTCCCTCCACGCTAACATGCTCCATAACTTGGACCACCTCTGTTCTGAACAATGGGAGTTGTTGGGATCCTCAGGTGGCTCAGTGGTTTAGGGCCAGCCTTCAGCCTAGGGTGTGATCCTGGAGTCCCGGGATTGAGTCCCACATCGGGTTCCCTGCATGGAGCCTACTTCTCCCTCTGCCTGTGCCTCTGCCTCTCTGTGTGTGTGTGTGTCTCTTATGAATAAATAAATAAAATCTTAAAACAACAACAACAATGGGAATTGTACAACAGGCAGGGCTTGGTTGGGCTGGTGGGGGCATGCTACCTCATGTAGACTGTGCTAACTCAGGAAAATCTCTGATGAGGGGCTGGTGGTGTGTCTCCAAAGCCCTTACTCACCTCCTCCCACCTCCTGCTACAGTCTTCTCTCCCTCTCAGATGGCTATGTTCTCCCTCTTTCTCCCTTACCAAAACCTCTTAGGAAAAGACCAGAGAGACTTTCTCTTTGAGATGGCAGTGACCACTAACATTTACCCAAGGTAGGCTCACCAGGGCTGCAGCTGGACTGCCTCTCACGACCCCAGTGATCCCTTCACTTCCCTCCCTGTGGGTGCCCCCCACCCTGCCCCACCAGACCAGAAGAGATATCTTTCTAGCCCAGGAAATCTCACAGACACAGTTGGGACACTCCTGGGTAAAATGGGATGATCTCAGTGTTGCCTTCAGCCCTTCCATCTCACCATTCAGGGCCCTTCCCATCCCCAAACCTAGTGGCATTATTCTGTCTTCCCATAGGCTCTCTGAAGATAGTTGGGAAACTCAATCCTATTAAGGTTTAAGTGGCCAATAAGGCCTCCTGCCTGGCACCCCTCAGAAGTGTGTTCATGTCACGAAGTACAAGGCCTCAAGCAGAAGGGCTTTCTGGTCCTCATATCATAGGACCTTCAGGATGCTCTTAAAAACCATACCAAGTGGGTAGGTGGGTGGGGGGATGGGGTAACTGGGTGATGGGCATTAAGGAGAGCAGTGATGTGATGAGCACTGAGTGTTTTATGCAACTGATGATTCACTAAATTCTACCCCTGAAACTAATAATGCACTATACATTGGCTAATTGAAATTAAGTTAAAAAACCAAAAAACCCATACCAAGTGTATCAGTTATCTACTGCTGCATAACAAATTATCCCAAACTTAGTAGCTTAAAACAACACCCTCTTATCTTCTCTATAGCTCTGTCAGTCAGTGGTCTGGGCACTGCTCAACTGGCATCTCTGGGTGGGACCTCACCTAGAAGAAGTCAAGGCATCAGCTGGGACTGCAATCTCACACAAAGCTCAGGGTCTTCCTTCACACTTATTGTCGGCAGAGTTCGGTGAGATTCTAAGGCCAAGGCCCTCAGTTATAGATACCTGCTGTTCTCTGCTATGGGGTAGTTCAGCCCTTAGAGGCCAACAGAAGAGTGACTCTGATGCTTCAACTTCTTATAAAGGGTTCACCTGATTAGATCAAGCCACCCAGGGCGATTTTCTTTTGGATTCACTCAAGGGCAACTGAGTGGTAATGTAATCACAGGAGTGATAGCCTATTATGCCTTCTAGTCCCCTGGCACTCAAGGGAAGGGGATTATATAGGATGTGCGCATTTGGGGTCAGGAATCTCAGGCTGTCAGATTTCTGCCTACCATACCTATTAGACAATTGCCAATGGGGTTTTATCATGTACCCAAGATCTCCAGAGAAACGTAGAAATTTCTATCTCAGAGGCATTTCGTTGCTGCTTTTGCAGAAATCACGTCAGAGGGGAGATACCACTGTAGCTTGGCTCACTGTCCCTGCAGAACTCTGGCTGGCTCCCTGAGGTCTGGAATGGAGATTGGCCTTGAAGAGACTGGGCGCCCTCCAAGGGGAAGTGTACAGAGTGAGGGGAGCTGACTTAATTACCTCCTTCTGGCAATTTCTGTCTCCCTCTTACCCTCCTTGAGTACCAGGAGAAACTGTCACCAAGCAGAAATTCATATTTCTTTCCTACCTGGCCTACTCACACTTCAAGGGAAATACTAGGCCCATGAGCATTCTTTTCAGGTTATGAGATGCTATTGGCAAAAGAGTGAAGGTATAAAATCCATTGCCTGAAATGTTTCCAGAATAGGAAAGATGTTCATCCCCCTGGCACCGTATTGTCCTACCTAGAGGCAGAAGGCTGACTGAGCTAAGCCTAGGAGACTTCTGTGAGCCAACGTCCCCAGGTCAACCAAGCAGAGAAGAAAACCTGACTTTATTTTTTTTTAAGATTTTATTTATTTATTCATGAGAGACACAGAGAGAGAGAGAGAGAGAGTCAGAGACATAAGCAGAGAGAGAAGCAGGCTCCATGCAGGGAGCTCAACATGGGACTCAATCCTGGGAAAGCAGGCACTCACTCTTTAGCCACCCAGGTGTCCCAAAACTTGACTTTAAAGATCTTGAATCTGTTCCATCCAGTTCTCCACTAGACTATAGGCCCCATGAAGGCAGACTTTGCCATGTTCACTGCTTTATCCCCAATGCTTAAAGAGTGCCCAGCACACAGTAGGCCTTCACTGAATATTTACTGAATACATTAAAGAATTAATCACAAAGTTATCTTTGTGACTCTCAAAAACCTCCCTAATCTTTTTTTTTTAAGATTTTATTTATTTATTCATGAGAGACACACAGAGAGAGGCAGAGACATAGGCAGAGGGAGAAGCATGCTCCATGCAGGGAGACCGACATGGGACTCCATCCCGGGTCTCTAGGATCAGGCCCTGGGCTGAAGGTGGCACTAAACCGCTGAGCCACCTGGGCTGCCCAGAGATCTTTAATCATGAAATCTGACGGTCCATCCTCAACCTACCTTCCTCCTCCCTGTTTTCTGCAGCTCCTGGTATTTTTATCACTCTGAAACCCTGTCCTCAGCTCTTGTGACCCAGTCTACCTTGGTCATCTGTTTCCATACAACTTTTTAATCCAATACTCTGACCACAAAACCCCTAAGCATGCCAGTTACAAGTCATATATGAGCCACCGTCCACTCTGCAGACACATTTGAATTTTTTTCCTATGCACTTCTGTGTTGGAAATCATCAGAGCAGTCTCTTGTAGCTGATAATTAACAACTGATTAAGAGGGAAGAGCCCTTGTGGCAACTCTACAGTTGTCCTGAAGGCTAGTGTCTTCTCACTTCTTGTGTGAGAACCTTGTCCACTATCATAACTTCATCCTACTTTAATGGACTGATGAACAAGCCTTAGGGGAGATCCTCAGTCCCAGCCTTGCTTCTTCCCTGCTGGTTGACCTTGGACAAGTTTCCTAACATCTCTGACTCTCTGCTTTCTTATCTGTTAAATGAAGCTAATCCTGCTGACTCTGTAGCTTGTTATAATTGAATTGTTTCATATAGCACTGGCCACATACTCGGTGTACAGTAAGTGGTAGCTATATGAAGACAATGATGATTATGTGAATGTCTCTCAAATTTCCATTCTTAGGCTTGATCCTAGAATTGCATTTCCAACAGTCCATGGATCCCTCTGTTCATTATACAAAGCCACTGTCTTTCCCCCACTCCTTGAACCAGCTCTCAATGATTTCTTTATTTGCCTACAGCACCTTGACTGCTCTGCTCTCGACAGCCGGGGAAACTTGCATTTGTCCATGGGTTCTCCTTCACCCCAGCCTCTGCATCTGTCAGCCTCAAAGCCTTTATTCCACACCCCTCTACCCTCAATACCTTTTGCATCATCCTGACCTTTCCACCAGACTGTTGCCACAGGGGGCTGTCTTTGGCTCCTAACCTGGACCACTCTGGCTGGCAGCCTCCCCACTGCCTCCCTGCTCCTTTCTTAAATCTACCATCCACCCTAGTCTGCATAACCCTAATCCAGGGTCTCGGAGAGCAGATTTGAACATAGGCCTTCAGTTGCTTGAGAGCATTGCCCAAAATAAATATAAACGCTTCCTGCTGGCTTTCTGACCCTGAACAATCTGACCTCAGCCTACGTCCCATCCTCTACTACTACACCAAGCCTGTGTCTACACTGGATGGATGCCTGCTCCTCCCCCAGCCCACACTAGGCTTTCCTGCTCTGAGTGTTTGCTCAGCCTTGTTCCTCAGCCTGCACTATCCTCCCCTTTCTTCAAGATATGCCTCAATTGTGTTTTCTCCAGGAAGCCTTCTAGGTCTCCCAACCAGACAGGGAGCTCCCCGCTTCAGATGCCCATGGAGAATGTTGTTTCTTACATCTCTCTGACACCCAGTTTTCTCTATTCATCTTTGTGATATTCATCTAACCCATCCTTCCCTCTCTCCACCCCACCAATCCCGACTCCAGCAGAGCATAAGTGATTCGAGGCCTCTGATCCATGCACAGCACCTAGCACAGAGCCTGCAAAGAGCATCTGCTTACTAGGGCATTTGAATTCAGTTGTTGGATATTCTCCATTTGTTCCAATGCATTTAACACAACCATCTCCCATTTATTTCAGCCTCATGCCTGCCGCAACTCCAGCCTGCACTGTCCCCCAATGTTTCTTTCCCATGCTTTGCAGCCCACCCTTAATGCTCTCTGGATTCCCATGGACTGTACCTCACAGGCAGGATGGTGTTATCTGTCTCTACATTCCTGGTGTCCAGCCTCGAGACAGAGTCGTCTGGGGCTTAATAAATGTTTGCAGACATGAACTAAACTGAACTCTACCCTGTACCCCAGGGGAAATAAAAATCTAGGCTCTCTTCTGGATCTGGGCTTGGAGTCAAAAGCTGCATCTTCCTCTTGCCCCCCTCTGCCCCCATCCCCCCCACCCCAGGGCTCAGGAACTTGGCAGTGTCCCAGGTCAGCTCTGTACACCCAGCCAGGCCCTCCTGATCACCCTAACTCTTTTCTCTTCTTAACCAGGGCCAGGTCAGAGAACTAAGAGAGATGGATATGGGAGTGGGGGTGGGGGGTGGCCCCAGGGAGGGAAGGGTCTCTGGGCCCACTGGCCTAAGGGCAACTCAGCTCACTTCTCTCTAAACCCCATGAATCATGGGTAATCGTAGCCTTGCCTCCTTCCAAGAGAGCAATCTCTCAGCTTCTGCCAGAAGAAGCAGTAGAGGGGAGCTGGGGGGGGGGGGGGGGGGCTTTGTCTATCTAATGAGCCTCTCAGTGTTAATTAGAATGTACTCCCTCTTTTCAGGTTGCTGTGGCAGCTGAGCTGGAGGAGGGCCTCAGAGAGGTGGCTGCCAAGTCCAAGTCCGGGGGAGGGGAAGAGAGCAACTAGCTGGGGGACTGCAGGGCTGAGGAAGGAGGGAGCTGAGGGGGCGGTGGCTTTCACATGTGAGCAAGGATTTCCTCTGATCCAAGATTTCCCAGCTGAGAATGTTAAAGCATTACGTGGAATGAGCCTGTAGAACTTGGCAAGGGAAGGTTTACGTGAGGCTTAGGAGCAGACAGTCTGGGGCAGGAAGGAGGGCGGGGGGTGCTCGAGCTCAGAGATGCTAAGCATCTCTGGAGGAGGCTGGCCTGCATGGGGCAGGCTGTGACCTCTGCATCTTCTCCGTGTGCCCACCTCCCTGTCCACTGTCCAAAGTACAGAAAGTGCTGGACACAGCTGGACACAGAGTCCTGCCTTGGGAGCAGGGCTGCACTTGGGAACCTCTCTTGACTCTAGCCAGCTGGGGGTGAGAGGGGTGCTATGACTCAGCTGCTCCTAGGTCACAGAGACTGTCTCAGGTAGAGCTGCTGCTGTGGGGAGCCTTCTCTGAACCCTGGATCAGGCTCCATGCTGTCACCAGCACTCCTGCAGTGCCCGGTGCATCACTTCCTTGGAACCTCTCCCTCTGTGATGAACAGACTGTGGAAGACTCTGGGTAAAACCAAGGACTGTGGAGTCCCAGTATTGGCTGCACCAGGGATGCACATCTAGGGATGTGTCCTTGGGTGAGTGACTCGATGATATCACTAAGCCTCAGTCTCCTCCTTCCTAAAACGGGAATAGCTCACCGGGATATGGTGCAGATCTGGTGAGATAATGCATGGGAAATGCTTAGCACCTTGTCCCGCACATAGTTGGAGCTGTTCATGCCAACTAGTGCTGATGACATGTCAGCACTCACCACTGGAGTGAGCTCCTTGAGGCCCGGGACTGCATCTTCTGTATTGTGGTGGCCCAGGCCTTGCACAGGGCAGCTGTGCAGTATCGTTCCCTGAACTGGATGCAAGTGGACAGAAGGACTCTCCCTGATGAGTGTCCCTTTCACCATCATCCTCTGTGGGCTGGCCCTCTGGTGCGCTCCATATCCTTGGTAGGACTCTCAGCTTCAGAGGAGGAAGGAGACTTAGATCCTCTGGGACAACCCCTCATTTCACAAATGAGGACACTGAGACCCAGAGAGTGGGAAACATAACCACCACTTCTCCCCTTGACAGGTACCCCCTGGTGAGGCGAACCCTGAGGCTGGCGTCTGGGAGATCTGCTGTAGAAGGGGCTGCTGTCCAAATAGAGAACGTGACTGAGGCGGATGCTACTGACCACAGCTGCATGGCCCCCTGACTTGGACAGCAGAGAGCGCAATGCCATTTGGACACCCCATGTGAGCTCCAATCAGTGAGGGCACAGAACAGGATACAAACCCCCTCGAGGGCCTAAATGAATTTGGAAATCACTCGGGTGCCCTGTGTATCCTTGTCACACAACTTTCTTGGAAGACCCCCTCCCTCCCAAAGGGACCTGCATGCTCCCTCTTGGTCCACCTAGGTTGTAGCCCCAAGGGCTGCTGTGAGATGAAGTGACAGAGCTGAGGGCAGAGGGAGCAGAGGACCTCCCCACTGTGTGAAGCTGGGGAGAGGCCCTGGGGGCTAGGGTAACTGGAAGTCCAGGGGCCAGCTCCTGTATTCACTTGTTCGTTCATTCGTTCATGTGTCTGTTCTTTCATTCATGTGTTGCTCCAACATGGAGCATGTCCCCAGTGCCAGGGACTGTGCTGGGTGCAGGGAAACAAAAGTGCAGCGAGAACAGCATATCATCTAATACATAGGGAGCGCTTACACCTACACGGACTATACAGTAACCCCCGGCCCTGGAGGTGTCCTGTGCACAGCCTGCTCACCTCCACGACAGCCCTGATAATGACATAGGTCTTGCCCTTAGGAGTGGGACGGTTTTCGGGTGGCACAGGGTCAGCAGTGGGGCACTCAGGGAGAGCACACACCCAAGCTTAGGGATGCTGAGCTGAGAGCTGAAGTATGAGTAGAGACCTCCCAGGTGAAGTGTGATGGAGGGACAGGTGGGGAGTGTTCCCAGCAGAGAAAATAAGATACATCAAGGCCCAGAGGCAAATGACAGCACTAAAATCTGGAGAAAGGCAAATGGGACCAGCTGGAATCCCGTGTGGGGGCAGGGCAGGATGTGGGGTTGCATCTGGTGGTGGAAGAACCTGGAGAAGTCTTTGTCCTATACATGGTGAGGAGCCATGAGAGGTCTTCACACAGCGAAATACCATGATCAGGTGCACTCTCTATAAAGAGGACTCAGCTGCAGGGCAGAGATCAGGTTGGAAGAAGCACATCTCCCACCAGGGGAACCTGTGGGGGTTTCCCCAGGGGCTCAGGCAAGAGTTGATGGTGGCCTACCCTGGGGGGTGCAGTGGGCTGGGCAGGAGAGGGAGGAATTCGGGAAATAGTTAAGTACAGTAGCATCAGTGGGGTTTGGGGTGGAGCAGATGCCAGGGAAGAGAGAGAAGAGTCAGAAAATGCCTGGGATTCTGGAATGGCTGGAAAGTTGGTGGACTAGGAAGATAATGATTGTCCAAGGATTCATGCAACTGGGGACACTGACAGAATCAGAATATTAAATCCTAGATCTCAAAGACTCCTAACTCTGGGAAACAAAGGGTTGCTGATAGGGAGGTAGATGGGGGATAGGGTAACTGGGTGACGGGCATTAAAGAGGGTATGTGATGAGATGAGCACTGAGTGTTATACTATATATTGGCAAATTGAATTTAAACAACAACAACAAAAAGAATAAAGAAACCTAAAGCAAGGTCAGGTCCTGGTCCCAGGCTTCATGCACCTCTCCCTCTTCAACTCACTTAGTATTTTCCCCTTTTCATCCTCAAGCATCTTCTTCATGCCAGGCACTGTGTCAGGCACTGAGGATATAATGATGATTAATAAGTCATGTATCCTGCCTTCAAAGAGGAGTTAAGTGAATGGAGAATGAGGATATAGAACTGAAGGGCTACGACAGGAAACAGCTAGATGCTAGGGGATCATCAAGAAGGGACATTCATTGCAGCCTTGCAACGGCAAGGAAAGCTGCCAGAAGGAGGAAGGAGGATTCTGTCCACAATTCTGTCCCAAAGTAAGAGAAAGAGTAACTGAGGCCAAGTGCTAGATGAGGAGCAGCAGTGTTCGCAGTAAAGGCGGAAGGAACAGCATTTACAAAGCCCCAAAGAGATAGGAGGCAACAGAGGCCCAGAGAAGTTAATCTTGGGCAGCTTGCCCAAGATCACACAGTTCATTTGCAGAAGATATAGGAGCTGAACTCGTGCTGTATTTTTAATCACTTTTCTCTAGCCCCTCACCAGCCTGTCTTCCTCCCACCCCTAGCCTATGCTTGGCTTAGAGAGATACCCCAGCCAGGGGAGGTGGGCTGTTCCCTGAGGCTGGTGCACTCAGCACGAACGCCCCTGGCACATCCTCTACCAACTCTCACCTTTCCCACCCCACTCCTGCTGGCCCGACATGCAGACCTGTCCATCAGAATGATGTCCACCACAAAAAGGTCCATGACACCAATGAAAAAACCCTGTACAACTCTCCATATGCCACCTAGTCACTCAGAATTAAACTAATTCTCCTGTCCAAGTTGAAGCTTGGTTTTATTGACTAGATGCTCCTTAAGTTGACCTGCACTCTCTTTGCAGGAGCAAGTAGAGATCATTTTTTTCCCTTTTTTTCTTTTTAAAAGATTTTATTTATTTATTTATTTATTTATTTATTTATTTATTTGAGAGAACAAGTGGGGGGAGGGGCAGAGAGGGAGGGAGAGAGAGAGAGAGAGAAGCAGACTCCCCCGCTGAGTGGGCTCGATCCCAGGGTGCTGGGATCATGACCTGAGTCAAAGGCAGATTCTTAACCAACTGAGCCACCCAGGTGCCCCCGGACCATTTTTTTTCTCCCTGTTACTTCACTCTCTTGTTCTTTTGCGCATCATAGTTATTCAAAAATTATTCATTCAGTGAGCTCTTAGTATGTCCAAGACACTCTGCTAGATGCTGGGGGAAGGGTACATGGATGGTTAAGAGATGGTCTCTGTCCTCAAGAAGCACAGTCATGCAGAATTGAGAAGACTTCTTATCTGGGCCAACTGACCACCCACATCATACTGTTGTGTTCCAGATGGACTGTCTGCCAGCCCCTGCCTGGGCATTCCCGGTAACACAAACTCCCTACCTCCCAAGCAGGGCACTCTATATTTTTAACAGCTCTAATTGTTAATTGAGCTAAAAGCTTCCTTTCTTGTAGACTTCATACATTAGTACCACTATTTTTGCCTAGAATGATAGAAAATATATCTAATCTCTTTTTCACATGCCAGCTCTTCCATATTTAAAACTTGTTTTTATGTCTACAATTTCTCCATATGACTCTAGCCAATCCTATTTTCCTTCTTAGGAGCACCTTGGAATCCTCGGGATTCTTACATCCCTCTTAAATGAAGCCCCAAGAATCAAGTACAGGCTCCAAATGAGCCCTGACCGGGAACTAGTGTAGGGCTCCAGCCAGCTGCTCCCTTATCGGTGGGGGGACTTTATCCACCCCTCTGTGAAGGCTGCTGTACTCACTTCTTTGGCAGCTGTTTTACTGGTTATTGACTCCTCTTGAGCTTACAATCAACTAGAGCCCTACGGTCTTTCTCCCAGGACCAAGCCTGCCCATCTTATACTAATGATATGAGCTTTTCAAAGCTAAGAGAACTTTAGATGTTTTTCTCTATTTCATTTAGACTTTTTCATTTAAATCTTTAGGTCTCAATGAGATTTTTACAAAATCTTGGATTCTATCACCACAATATTAGCTGTCCTCTTTCAGCTTGGTGTCAGCAGAAATTAGTGCCTTGTCAAAAATGATTGAACTGAACAGGACCAACGACAGCACACCACTTAACTCCTCAGGAATTGGCATTGATGGAAAAATCAACATTTTTTTTTGTTTTGAGAATTCTATTTGAAAACAACCCACTTGACTATATTGTCATCTAGTCTACTTCCTATCTTGTCCACATACATATCATGGGAGATTTTGTTAAATACTCTACTGACAGCCAGATGTTCCACCAATAGCTGGCCTTGATGCTGAAGGGAAGAAATGAGGTTGGTATGGCCTGACTCAGTCTTAGTGACCTTTCTAAGAGCTTTCCTTCCAAAGATTCACTTTGGCCATTGAGTTAAACGATGGTTCTTTAGCACCTATACATTATAGGGCTAGAAGGGACCTTGGAGATGATTCAGGGTCTAATTCTCAATTTCGCTGATGAAGAAACCAGTGTCCAGAATGCTTAATTGGCATTCCCAAAGTCACAGAATTAACTAGAGCAAGACTGAAGACTGTATCTTATGTCTATGGATCCAAGTTCAGTCTTCTTTTAAAAAAAAAATTATTTATTTATTTAAGAGAAACACAAAGAGAGAGGCAGAGACATAGGCAGAGGGAGAAGCAGGCTTCCTGTGGAGAGCGTAATGCAGGACTCGATCCCAGGACCCCTGATCACGACCTGAGCTGAAGGCAGATGCTCAACCACTGAGCCACCCAAGTGTCCCTCAGTCCTCCTTCTTAACAGTATCTAGTCATGATATCTTTCTCTAAGCATATGCACATGAGTATACACACACACACACACACACACACACACACACACATGAATGGAATTTGTTTTGCAATAGGGGAGCTCTGGTTAATCTTGGGAATCCTCAATCTCCCTGGAGGAGACCACTGTCTTTGCATCTCATTTGAACCTATGTGTGCCTATACCTGGGGCATGAAAATGAGGCTATATCTTCTAAGCAGCAGGTGGAGGTAGGGGCTTCCCCAGGGAACAGTGGGCCACCTGCGGTGAGGTTTGGGGGGTGGCTATTAGGCCTCCTGAACATGGCAAGAGGAACAGAGCTCTGAATACACTGCCTAAGGGCCTGGCATTGCAAGGGTGTGCCCCCTGCCATGTAAAGGCTGGTTCCTGACAAACTGGGCTACAGGGCACCGCAGAATACTTAGCTCAATTTAGTGGGAAAGGAGTGCACCTGCAGCAGAAGTGTGCCCAAGTGGGGAGATCCCTGGTACCCTGGATAGCCCCCGGAGGCAGGGCCCCTTCACCACCCTCCCCGCCCCCCTTGGAGGCCCTGGGTACCTGTTTATTCTTTAGGTCAAGGGAGAGCTCGTAATCGGAGGCGTTAGGGGCGTGGGAGCAGAGCGCCGTCGCCAGGGCAGGCTGCTGCCGGCCGGGGGAGGCCGTGCGGTGGGGGCCAGCCCTCGGGGAGGCACCCCCCGCCCCCGGCCGCTCCTCCTCCTCCTGCAGCTCCTGGGCTTGAGCCTTCGGGGCATGGGCACTGGGTCTGCCGGCTGCCACCGCCGCCGCTGCCACCACGGAGTCCTCCATGCCCCCACCGGCCTGGGCGCAGGAGCCATCACTGTGAACAAAAGGCAACGGTGCTCGGTTGGGGGAGAGCGGGACTGGGTGCATGTGGGTGCGGGGGGTGAGGAGAGCACTCTGGCCTGGCCTTTGGGGCAACAGCGAGCCTTTCTAGTGTGGGGGCTGGTGGGGGGCCCCCTGCCGTCACCTCTAGGGAGGGGCTACCTTGGCAGGGGGAGAGCTTCAGGCAAAGAGCAGAACCTGAGTTGGCAGGGGTATCCCAAGCAGAGGGAAGAGGCAGCTATACTTAGAAGCAGTATGGCCCATAGGGGAAGAGTAGACCACCTGGCTTGGAATCTGGACTCTGACTTACTAGCTGTGCGAACCTGAACAGGCTACGTAAGAAAGTTCATTGTACCTCTGTTTCCTCATCTAGAAAATGGGCACAATACTAGTACCTACCCCAGTACCAACCTCCAGTTGGAAGGTCTGAGTTAGCTAAAGCTCTTAAAACAGTGCCTGGCTCATGGTCGTAGCTATGTTTAAGTGTTAACTGTTATCATAATCAGTGATCTAGTTCCCTGGCCAGTGGCTTAGGCAGCTGGAAAGAAGCTGACCTACACTGGACCTGCTCCATTTTTACACCACCCCAATGACTGTTGGGGGGGAGAGGGGTGATACAGGCTTGGCTGGGGCACAAAGCCCCTCCAGGCTGGGTAGATGTCAGCTCTTTGGGGCTGGGGCTGTGAAAAGGACCGTGCTTGCCCTTCCCTGCTGGGTCTAGGGAAGCATCAGTTTTTGGCTTCTGGCTGCTCCTCCCCTTCCATGGAGCCAGCGGCACCTGACCATAGGTGCTGCCCACCTCTCTACTCTAAGAGGACACCTGCTAGCTGAAGCCACACACCCAGCTTGTGCTGGAGAATTAGTACTCTCAGGTTGTTCCCCTCCCTGGCCAGTCACCAAGTTCTGCCCCTGCTCAAGGCCAAGGACTAAGCCACCTGTCCATGAAGCCTTTCTAAGTGACTCCAACTTTAAATGCTTCTTCTGCTAGCCCACTAAGAGCTGTGCTTAGAGAGTCCCTTTTTCTTTCATAGGAGGAGAAGTATTGTGGCTACAGCATGGGCTAAACTCCCAGCTCTACCACCGTGTGGTTTCCGTTAAGTTGCTTTTTCTCTGAGCCCCCTTCTGGTTTCCTCATCTAGGTAGTGGGTGTACTAGTACCTATTTTATGAGGCTATGGTGAGAGGGAAAGGAGTCAGCATGTGTAAGGTGTCTGGCACACTGTCTGGCACAGCAAGTGCTCAATAAGTGTTAACTCTGATTTCCCCCATCTATCCCACCCTAAAGGCCAGGGCCTATATTCTATTTTATCCCTGCCCCTCACTTAATGCTGGACATATGATGAGAGCTCAGTTAATACTCGTTGACGGATAAATTACAAGGAGTGCAGAGGCCGTAGGGATGGCCCCTACAGTGGACAGAGATAGAAGATCAAGACTAGAAGGGACCCTAAAATCATCTAGTCCAGCCCTCCAGTTCCCCCTCCCCTTTTTTTTACAGGTAAGGAGCAGGGGCTCAAGAGTTAGGGTGGCCCTGGTCAGAGAGCCAGGCAATCTTCAGGCTTTCTTCTTCTAAGGCTTTGCCTTCATGTAAGGTGCCCCAAATCACACCAGAGATTGCTTCCTGTTGCTTCTACCCAACCTTGGAGCCTCCTGGTACTGGAATAACCAAGGATGGTGAAGAATCCTTTCACTCAATCTCCATCTATCCTCCCAGCACTCCTTGGCCTCAATGCCTCCAGAAGGGAGAGCTCTTTAGCTGGCCCTACCAATAAGGAGACCTGAAGGAAAGGTTCCTGAAGGAAACCCTCCTTGGGCATGTTCCTTTGCTCCATCATTACTTGTATGGCCATTAATCAAGTAGTATAGTTGAATGAGCTCTAGATATCTGATAAGGGTTTTTTTCCACTGATATCATCAAGAAGTTCTTTTCAAAACCTGACTTCAACTCCTATTCTTTCCAAAGGGCACACAGAAATAGCTCTTCCCTCTCCTATCACAATCTGCCTCCAGGGGGCACCATTCAGGCTCACCCATCTTTTCCACAGACTGTTTTTGGTATTAATAATGCCCAAGCCTCTTCACCCCAAAAGGTTTTCCAGATTCTTTAAAAACCTGGCCACCACTCAGGGCTACAGACACCTTTAAAAACAGCCCTTTGCTTTCTTTTATTGCTGGAGTGTGCTTGATGAGAGGTTCTGGGGAGTTGATGTCCTCGAATAGTAGTACTCAGCTGATGGTGAGGAAGGTAGATGGATAAATACCCTAGCTTCCTTGTCCCTTGAGCGGAATAATCCAAAGCACATTCTGCATCATCTCCCAAAGACACCCAACAGCCAAAGCAGTGACTTGATCATTAGTGAACATGTACTGGCTTCCTTCTCTTCTGTGTCTCATCTCCCACTCCTACATTGGCACTTCTTGGAGTTGCCTTGTCCCAGATAAACTACTTGTATTAAGCTAAAACAAATTTTAAAAATAGCCTTCTTTGTGGTCCAACCCCTCTGGATATAGACAGACTCCAAGGCCTTCTCCTGAGCTCATTTACAGGACCTGGGAGTTAGGAGATCCCTTATTGTCATCTCCAACATATATACATATGCACACACACATACACACACTCTCACACCAACACACACTAATGCTTCTAACTAGCTCTGTGGCCTTGGGTAATTCTTTTCTTCCTTCTGGGTCAGTTTCCTTACTTCTTCCCAGAGCTTGGATTCCGGTGCCAAGGCCAGTCCACCAAGGCCCACCAGCCCCCAGGTTTTAGGCTCTCCAGCTGGTATAACCAACCCTGCCTTTGCCTACCTCTATGCAAAGTGATCTGAGAGACTGTGGCCCTCCCAAGCATATGATGAAAAGTATTAGAAAGGAGACCTTGTCCTAGCCTTCCCTCCTACAATTTCTTCACAGATTTGTGTGGTACAAGGTGGCTATTGGAGAACTGCTGTCATCAATAAGGCAAAGTTTAAGGTTATACAGCGGCGGGCAAAGACCATGGGCTTTGGTATCAGGAAGACCTGGATTAGAATCCTGGTTCTACTACTTACTATGTGACCTTGGACAAGTTACCTAACCTCTTTGTGGTTCTATTTCCACAAAACGGACAACCTAATAACTCCTTTGCATATCTGCCGTGAGGAATAAATATAGCTTGCAAAGAACTTAGTATAAGTGCCTGGCACAGAGTAGTCCTTGGTAAATAGTGACAGCAGTGGTGGCTGTATTCTGAGCTGGAAACCTACAGCATGGCTCCCAAATGAATCCCCAGAAAAACAGCGTGGAGAATTCCTATGTGGAAGAGGTTCTCAACATTTAGCCTACCTCAACCTTCACAAAGCCCAAACAGTACGATTTTTCTATCATACCTCATGGTCTTTCCCAGACCTCCAGACTAACTTCCCTACTCTTTAGGGAGACAAGTGAAGGTGAGCTGGCTTCCCAAGTCTTCCTCCCACCCTTGTTCTCCACCCACTGGAGAAACAACACAGTGAAGGGCCTTGGTCTTGGGGGTCACCAAGTCATGGGATCTGTGACCTCTGAGGAATGTACACGTATTTACCACCTACAGGCAGGCCCCTTGACTGTACCAGCCACAAGATGGAGCATGCCCTAGGCAGACATTTGTCCAGTGCTCCTTGTGTGGTTTGTGTTTTAGTCACTTTGTCAGTGACAATGCAGGCCTGAGTACTTAAAAGTTCTATGTGATGGCTGAGCATCAAAAGAATGTTCCCAGCCTCTGTTTCCCTCTTTGTACCCCATCTATAAAAATGGTCCAAGGAAAGAGGTTAGAATATTCATCCTAGCTGTCATAGCTTGGGAGGACCATCTACTTCAACTGAGACCATTTACTTCAATCCTAGTCTCATATGGAACCGAAAGTCTATTGCTCCAGTGTCCAGAATATCACTCTTCTCAAAACACTGGCTGTGACCCTTAAATGTCTAGAGTTTGCTGGGCTGACCTTACATCATGGAGCTCCTGTCCCTAGTGGGTCAGATTTCCAGCAGCCTGGCACTTGGACAGGAATCACATGAAATGGGATTCACGCTGTGACCTGCATACCTTCTTGTAAGAAGGGAGGAGGAGAAAGAAGAGGGATCCTGGTTATCTTAGCTACCTTGGGCTCATTATCCAGCTGTGGAAACAGGTTCCTTGAATGGCAGCCCACTGGCGTGGAGAAAGTTAGGGTCACTGATGACATAAACGAGATGCTAGTCACAAAAATCTTTTCAAGGTTGGGATGCCCACTTGAGAAGGTAAAAAGAATGTGGGTGGCACCCACATTCCTTTTGTGGCCAGCATACAAATGAGCTCATTTTACCTTTCTCACTCCCTCTGAAAGGAGCTCACTTTCAGCTCCTCTGAAAGGAGCTCATTTGTATGCTGGCCACAAAACAAGAGGGTTCTGAGAAGGCTTTGGTTGTGCCCACGTGACATAAGGCCAATATCCATATAGGGACCCATGGCATCCACAGAGGTTATTCCACACATGAAACCACAGGATGTGAGCATGGCAAATGAAAGTCTTTAGGAAATTGGGGGAATAAGTAGTTGCCCAGAGAAATACTACATGTGCCCCGGACTAGAATGTCCTATGTGTTGGAACTGAATGTCACATCAGAGAGGGTCGCTTATGTCAGAAGCTGATTTGTGCTTTGAGGGATGATAGGGGCCTGTGGAACAAGGCGTATATATATGACTCCCTTGGGGCTCCAGTGACCACTCCATCCTATCACCCCTGCTATCAGAATTGACTTCCTAAAATGTAGATACTTTAATATCAATCCTTTGCTCAAAATGCATCAGTGATTTTCCAAAACTTGTGAGATAAAGTCTACAGGCATGGACTCAGGAGCACTCATGATCCCCAACCTTCCCTTCCAGCCGCATTTCTACCAAGTGACCACCCACTCCATGCACACTGAAACTCTCCCCAAATCTACCATGCGCTCTCAGGCCACCATGCGTTTCATGTGATCTCCTTCTGCCTTGAAATGCCTTCTCTCCATGCTCCTACTCTCTCACCCCTCCTTTCTCTGCCTTGTCAACTCTTTCATTGCCCCTGGGAAAAGTCAATCCCACTCTCCAATATGCTCTAATAATTCCTGGCACTTGCCTCTATTTCAGTAATGACCATTTTGTGGCCTTATTAGTCTTATTTTCATTGATGTGCCTCTCTCCACTAGACTATGCCATGTACACCTTTTTATCACCGGTGCTTATCACAGTGGGCTGGCTCATAAGACGTGTTTAATAAATGTTAAATGAAAAGATAGATGGCTGGACAGGTGGGTGGATGGATGGATAGATGGACATCATTTAATCTCTCCTACTTCCCCAAAGGCAGAAGTACTGAGGGGAGCTCCCAGACCCTCCTTCAAGGAACGACTTTTTGCCCAGCTCTGGCCATGCTTTTGGAGACTGCCCTTGCCATCAGCCCCAGCAGCCCCATCAGGGACAGGCTCAGCTGCAGAGAGCTCGTTGGCCCAAAGTCAACATCAGTCCCAGGGCTGTCCAAATCCAGTTATTGATTGAGGTGGGGATATAAAGATTCAGCCATTTTTACCCAATGTGGGGCAAGTTTGATAGGTCATTCTGACTCCAGAGCTTGCCTGGGATTGGCTGAGACTTCTGTTGGGCCTCCATCACTTGGACTTCTCCCTTTGCCCCTTACTGTGTTCCTGCCTTTCCTCCCATGGGTGTTGATCCCAAGCACATCCTCTAATAAACTTTCAGCACCCTCAACTCAGACTCTGCTTCCCAGAGAACCCAATCAGTGACAGATGCCTCGCCTTTCTTTTTTTCTTCCTTTTTCTCTCAACAGCCAGAGTTACCTGGGTCTGCCTGCCTGCAGTCCTGTAGAATCTTTCCCAGTTCCCAACGCCTTTGAAGAACTCTCTTCCCAGGAAAATGCACGTGATTTCATACAGGCCAAAATTTACCTCCACATTCAGAGACTTTATAGGCCCATAGACACTTTCTGGAGAGATTATCATGGCTTATCTCCCATATGCTGGGGACCATGCCAAGGGGTATAGGCAGCTCCGGTCATACGGAGAAAGTGTTGGGGTATCAGCCACCACAGAGCTTTCCGACATTGGTTACTGTTATCCTAACACGGATGGCATCCTCGTTCACAAGTGAGAGAGCTGGAGTGGAATGAGGCCCCTGGTTCTGCAATTTACTAGTTGGCTGACTTGGGCAAGACACCTAACGTTTCTGTACCTCAGTTTGCTCATTTGCAAAATGGGAAGGTGAGTACCTCCTTTCAGAGGGAGTGAGAAAGGTAAAATGAGCTCATTTGTATGCTGGCCACAAAAGGAAATACAGCCTTTCTATTAGGACAGAGTAAAAAGAAGGGCACCTGGCAGGATACCGGCATCTGTATTCACACAGCCCCTGTCAAGGAAGCTGACTCCAATTGGCGAGTGACCTCCCGGGGTGCTCAGGCGAGGCCATGTTGCCCACCACCAGGAGCTGGACAGGACAGGGGTAACTGAAGAGCTGTGTGAGGACTGGGAGAGGGCACCTAGGTGCATGCTGCCCTACCAGAGGCTGGCTTGGGCGGTGGCCTTGGCAAGAAGGTGGAGAAAGGAAGGAGGAGGAGGTGCAGGGAGAGGAGCATGGGTGGGGGCGGGGGGGGGGGAGGCTGTTTTCCTTTCTTGCACAGGCTAGAGCACAGAAAGGAATTAGAGCAGTGACTGCTAGAGGCCCTGCTAGGAGGTTTGGAAGGCTGAAGGGCTCCTCAGGCGGGAAGCAACCCCGGGAAGGCCTGACCAACTGCATTACATTAGCCCCAACTCTGCCAGCCTTTCTTAAAGCGCTTCTGAGACAAAGAAACAAGGCATTTTACAGACAAAAGCTAACAACATGCCTCACATCTGAAGATTTTTCAGCCCTTATGAAAACAGTTCTTTTTCTCCCATGTTTGAATCAATAAGGTGGCGGTAGATGGTCAGAATAAAGGCACTGAGCCAGGGAAGCCAAGTGTCCTCCCTCCCAGGTGGCACCCGCGAAAGCTGAGTGTGCAGAGGGCCAGTCCTAGAAACACAGTTGCTCTGTGCTGATTCTCCAGGCAGGCTAGAAAATGCTACTCAAGGCGGTGGGAAGAGCACTAGTCTGGGAGTCAAGGTCTCATCTCGCCTCGGCCCGCACCATTTGGTATAAGCTTAGGCACGCTTCTCTCTGGACCTCTGTGTCCTCTCATGACATGGACAGTTTGAGCAAGATGCTTTGGCAGCTAGAAGAAAGGAGAGGCTCAGCTTTCTCCACTTTCCCTCCCCTCTCTGTGGGCCCCAGGCACAGTATGGACTGCACCATCCCTGCTCGGTGGCTGGGCTCTGGTTTCCCTGCCCTCAACACACAAGGACACAGCAGAAGCCTCGTCTTGCTTCCCTTACATCATCGAATCCATGCCAGCACCTGCCCCAGCCCACGGCTCCTTGACCTCCATTGTCCAAGCTGGAAGCCATGTCGCAGAATAGAAACCCCTGGAGGAAGGCAGCTGTGACTTTCCAGGCTCATCCCCTTGCAGAAGCTGCCCTGACTTCATTGGCTGTGACAGATGCTTCTCCTTCCCCTCTCCCAAGGGCCCAGAGAGAGTAAGTTATTCTGTCTCCTGTTGGCTCCTCAGAGATTTCAGGTTTTGGTCTCAGAGCTGTTCCAAAAAGGTGTTAGCTGGTTTGACTTGCCAGGGGAGGTTTCCTGTCAAAGGAACCACAGTGCCCCCCTGGATGCGCACCTGCCCCATCTCCAGGCCCACAATAGCATGGCGCTCACTCAGGGATGGTCACAGAACAGCTCCAGCAGACTGTCTCCAGATGGCCCATGTGGAAACCTCCCCTGCCCAGCCCACCCCACAATAGAACTTCAGCACCTGGGCACATCAGAGCCTGCAGTCCTCCAGGGAAGCCTTATCTAGAAGTTTCCTTAGGACACCTCCCTCACAGCCTCCCAAGCTGGCCACACTGACTAATGCCATCTTCTTGCCACTGGAATCCTAACATTCTTGAGCATTGTGTTTTCTCACAAATAGAGGTAGACCTTATAGCAAAATCAAAGGTCAAGGATATTCTCCCTGCTCCCTGTCACCTCCCCAACATGCAGCACACAATTTCACAAATGCATATTTTTCCTAGCCCAGGCACAGAGAACTTACTGTGTACTTAAATGCACCTTGGATTTCCTCACCTTTTATGTGTGCTTGTGTAATCATGCCTAAGAGAAGATGTTTCCCACACCTGATGCCCTCATGGCACCCAACCCTGCGATGAAGCTCCAGAAATACTGCCCAAAGTCATCACAAGCCTAGTAGAGACAACACTTGGTATTTACAGCCTAGTAAAATCTGGTTTTATTTACTTTTCTCTTTTATAGAGCCATTTTATATATGCATCTATGAGTGACATATGTACGGTATAAAGAAAAATATTCACTTGTACGGAGCTCAAGAAATGGCCCATTAGAAGCCTTCATGCCCTGCATATTCCTCTTTATCTCCTCAAAGGAATCTTTGTCCCGAATTTGTGTTTAGCATTCCCTAGCTTTTCCTTAGGGGGAAATTTCTTCCTCATCTTTACGTAAGCAGCGATGGCTGCTTGGCAGGAGCCCTGCGTCTGCAGAGCGCTCTCACAGGGGAGGCTCAAGAACATTCAAGACCTTGCAGACTCCAAATAGGTCAGGAAGGCCCTGCAAGGACGATAGCCCAAAGCTCCACACTGGCAGGACAGAAACAGTGGCAGGGATCTGGCCACCGCTGGGCTGTACCCATTATCCCGGCAAGGGAGACTTTCAGGAAAGAAAATGGATTTGTTCTTTAAGGAACCATGCTGACCCCATCTTTTTGTGGTCTGGATATGTAACCATCCCCAAATGGACAGTGGTGACTGTCAGGAGCCACACAACCACACATGCTGGAGAGCTGTACTCAAGAAAGACATCAGCCCATGAGCCAGGTGAGAGCCAGGTCTGGGGTATGAGTGCCTTTGGGGTCCCTGAGAGGACAGAGCATAGGAGGCTGCAGGCATTGTTGGCCAACGCATAATTTGGGGCCGCACCGCAGCAGGTATAGGTGTAGACTCAGCGCCAGACTGCCTGGGTTTGAACTTGGGTTCTGCCATTGACTTGTTGTATGGCCTTGGGCAAGTTGCTTAACCTCCCTGGGCCCCACTTTCCTCTGTATGAGAGAATTAAGGTAGGAATGTGTGTACAATGCTCAGCAAGCTCTATGTAAGAAGCAACTGTCTTTTTCTTTTTTTAGGATTTCCAATGTGCTGTTTTGTTCAAATAAGAAAATTAAAAAAAAAAAAAAGCAAAAGTATCATTTGGCTTCCTTACAATGTTACAAAAAAATATGAAAAAGTAGCAAGGATATGACTTCAGAATAAAGAACCATCCTTGAACTTGACCTATCATTCCTTTATGTGCTAGAGTTCTTAAAATGCAGAAGTATTGTTCTTTTCTGTATGGCATAGTTTCTGAAGCTCTGAGTTAAAGATGATGCTGAGAGAAGCATACCAGAGGTATAAGGGCTGGGAGGCAGCAGAATGTAACAAGTATGAGATTAAGAACCAGACAGAATGACCACCGTTTAAAACCCACCCAGTCACTTGCGGTGTGGCATTGGCTAGTTCTCTGACTTCTCCACGCCTGTTTCCTCATGTGCAAGGTGGGGATACCTACCACATGATTCTGCCGGAGAGGTTAATAGAGCAATGTCCAGAAAGCCTCTGGCACCGACTGATGTTCGGTCAGTGTAGGTTTCCTTCTGTAATCTGGGCATGTCGTGCTCCTTTTAGCTCCTAGCTCAAGAGCAATTGCTCCCTGGAGAGCAAACACCTCATCTAGTTCCTCTTGGGTCCCTCAGAGAGCCACAGGATGGTGACCTACACAAACTGGGTGTGCACACCGTGCATCCCTGAAGCTGGACAAGAGAACGTGTCTGGCTATTTTGTGTCCTGGTGACTAGAAAGTCCCTTTATTCTATCCTCCTCCTGTCCCGGCCAGATCAGCCCTGCCTCATCCCAGCCAAGCAGGTGTTTCTTTGGTTGGAACTATTTCCAGGGAAAGATATTCTCCCAGCGACTCACAGCCTCAGTTTCACCACATACCAGGGGAAAGGTCTCTCATGGCCAACCGGTGCCTGTGGCAGTCAGGCCTATGCTTGCCAAAAACAGGACACAATTGTCCTATTTTTTCCTTACAACACAAGTGATGGAAATGGCAAAATGGCCAGTAGTGTAGGACACTGCTCTGGACATCTATCAAGTTGCTATGGAACAAGATTATTTACCTATGTCCCTACAGTCACCTTATCTTTTGCTTTCCTACTTGAAGTTCTGCCTAATGTCTAGCTTCAATCTTTCTTGCTGCAGTAGAAACCATTCACAAACATACTGGATTAGAGTGGCCGTGCCATTTTCCACATTTCTGTGGGTTTCGCACATCATTTCCAAAACTGTTTAGGATGAAGGGACAACGAAGGGCACACTGGCTTTGGGAGGAAGCCTCGGAGATCCCAGCTTGGGGGACCACCCACCCTTCCAGGCAGGGCAGGGTTTAGTGCCAGGCCATAATCCTTTCCCTGCAAGGGTTCAACTGTTTCCTCCTCTTAGGAGAACACGCAGTCAAACTGTCAGCTGGCAAGAATTTTCTGATAAAATGCCTTTGCTTTTAATCTCATCTTAGCCTGCACTGTGACAGCCTGGTGCCAAGTTAAATCATCTCCTCTCCTACCCTGATGTCTAGAAAATCTCCTCCCTGGGCCTGGTGGCCCTGCTGGATTGGCATTCATCTGGGCCTCTAGCTTCTTTGATCTTTTCCCCAAATCGGTCCCTTGGTTTTCAGAGTCTTTCTCTCTCTCAGATATTGGGCTCTTCCTAGCCAACACTCCATATGTCCCAGGCTAGGCTTGAATAAAAACATCTGAAAGACTGCCTCCTTCTCCATGCACATCACCTGCCATCCAAAGGAGGGACTAGACCCTCTCTCTGATGGGCATGGCTCAATGACCTTGAACAACATGCAAGGTAGTGTGTCTCCTCCTACTTGCCATCCCAAGGGCTCTGCCATTAGACCCTCATCCCCTGAAGTAGTCAGCACATTCTTTCTACACATTTCCTAGTCATACCTGAGTTTCTAGGCCCCTTCTCTGGGACTCCTGGATCTTGATTGATTTCTCCCTCCCTGCTCTTGAAAAATCCAACTTTAAAAGAATTAGCATTTAGGGACGCCTGGGTGGCTCAGCAGTTGAGCACCTGCCCCTGGCTCAGGGCGTGATCCTCAGTCTCAGGATCGAGTCCCACATCGGGCTCTCTGCCTGGAGCCTGCTTCTCCTTCTGCCTATGTCTCTGCCTTTCTCTTTGTTTTGTTTTGTTTTTTTTTTTTCTTTCTCTCTCTGTGTCTTTCATGAATAAATAAATAAAATCCTTTAAAAAAAAAAAAGAAAGAGTTAGCATTTACCAAGGGCTTCCTCTATGCGGAGCACCCTTGCATGCAGCATCTCATTTAATCCCCTCAGCCTCATAAGAGGTAAGTACTATTCCTAACCTCATTTTACAGATAAGCAATAATAATTGAGGATTAGAAAGTATAAGTCATTTAACCAAGGCCACAGAGTTTGTAAGTAGCCAAGCCAGGATCTGAACCTGGATTTGAGCTGCTCTATGTATGCTCTAAACTGCTCCACATTCTAGAACTTCCTTGAAGTCTTCCTGCATTCATCTTAAAGCCCAGGATACTAGTTTACTACCTCCCCAATTCTTTCTTCCTTTCCAACCTAGAAGAGAATCCACAAAAATCATCTGCTGCTCATCTCTCTGTCCTTGGAAAAGAAAAGAGACACTCATATTTTTAAGTTCCTTATCAATCGATAATTATGAGTAGTATCCTGTTCACCATTATCATTTCTCATTGTGAATTAATAAATTTATACTGATATATCAGTCTCATAAATTTGTTTCTGGTGAGTTGGTTCCCCTGAAATCCGAGGACCTCAGGGTAACCTAATTGCTCCTCCAAACCTGCCAACCTGCAGCCTAAATTAGAAGGTAGGAACCACACCGAGATGCTGCCAGCCCACGTATGTGGTGGCACCTGGGGCATGGCCCAGCCATCAAGTTCAAACAGTGACAGGCTCCTGCCAGGCTTAACGTCACTGCTTGCTGCATCCCCTCTCTTCATACGGGCTTATCTTCATCCCTGCCAGCTTCTACCTTTGGAACCTGAACAAGTCCTTTCTTTTCCCTGAGTATTTCCTCAGCCATAAAATCAACACAATAAGTCTTGCCCCTATGACCTGTAACAGGTTTGTGGTGAGGACCAGATTCATGAAAGGACAAGAGTTTGATAACCTAGAACGTGGGTTATGACTGATTTACCACTTAGCCTTTCTTCATTTTCTATCATTTCTGTCCTTGGAGTGAAGGCAAGTGCATCTATGGTGGAAGAGAAATGGGCAACAGGCTCTTCCCTGGAGCATGCAGGGGTGCAGGGGTGGAGGCACAGCCCAGCATCCAGGCCACCCTGTCCACAATGCCAGGAGGTGCTGTGAGAATGCTAGAGGATTATGAGTGAGGCCAGGCTTTGCTTCTTTCGAAATTTTCCTTTTGTGCTTTAACAATGAGTAGAACGGGGGCGCCTGGGTGGCTCAGTGGTTGAGTGTCTGCCTTCAGCTCAGGGCGTGATCCCCGTCCGGGCATCAAGTCCTGCCTCGGGCTCCCTGCATGGAGCCTGCTTCTCCCTCTGCCTGTGTCTCTGCCTCTCTGTCTCTCTGTCTCTCATTAATAAATAAATAAAATCTTAAAAAAAAAAAACGATAAGTAGAACAAAGACAGAACCTAGGCGCCGGCCCACCCAACACTTCTCATGTGTTACATATGCTTGCGCTAGTCCGGATGTTGCTGTTCCCATTTGCTTCTTGGTCTGCTGTCCCCACTGTGCCACTTGTCCTTTGTTTGGATTTGTCAAACCCTCCCCCACCACCACCACCTGCCAGGTGCTCCGCAGGTATGCCGGCCCTCCAACCACCGCAGAGTGTCTTCTTATGGGATCACTGTTGCCTGGGCCTTATTGGGGATAACATTCACCCTCTCATGAGGTAGCTAAGGAAATTGAGGCATAGAGAAGTCTGGGGGTGGAAAGCACCAGCTCTTCAGGAAGACTGAGCCCTGTAGACCCTGTAGTGTAGACCCTGTTCTACACTTCACCAGCTGGGAGACCTTGGGCAAGGCACCCTCCCGCATCTCCTACCTGTGTGATAATGGGTGATGCATCCCTGAGGCCTCCCCCAGCCGGACATCCTGTGGTTCAAAAGCAACAGTCCCTTTCATTTTGATCCTGCTGGCACTTCTCTGTGTTGAAGACAGCAACATATGCCAGTCTTCCTTCACAGACAGCTGTCCTTCCTGTTTTTTGTTTTGTTTTGTTTTTTCATCATCACAAAAGAAATCTCTAAATTCTCCTTTCTCAAGCCATTCCAAGGCCTCTGTCAAAGGCATTAATGTCCTCAAGAATGTCAGATCTGATCAAATCACTCTTGCTGCAGAGTAAGATGATTGCCTGTCTTTTGGTTTGATGAAACAGACTTAAAACCCTTTTTGTCATAGAAGCAGAAACACTTATTGAAATTATAAATTATTTTTATGGTCATGTTATTGGTTGAAAGATAAATGAATGGATAAATATTACTTTCAGAGGAGAAAACCAAACCAAACCAAAAGCATCCATGTAACCACCATCTCTTAGAAAAATCGCTTAGGGCTGCAAGGAGAGGGCATTCTTTCTGGGAATGAAAAAAGAATATCCAAAAGACTCAAATAAGAAGTTTCTGGTAAATGAAAAAAGAATCTGTTTCCCCAAGTTGGACAAAATTCTGCATTAATGAATACCCACTAAACAGAGATAGTTAGGCATTTCTTGTGGTAGCTTTCATTTTGTTGTTCTGGGAGTATTATCTTTAGTTATGTTTATTTCTTTAAATAATAAAGCCTAAAGCTCTTCTGCCCCCCCCCCCTCCCAAATACTCTCTGGGTCCTTTCCTTTTTCAGTTTGGTGGCTCTGATGGGTTTACCTGCTGCTGCCTGGAATGCGCAAACAGCATCATCTGTAGGGTGGAGGGGCACGAGATCAAGGTCCTTGATCTGCAAACCAGGCTACAGCCTCCATCCCATGGAGAGACTGGCCTTACAGAGTGACTGAGAGGGGAAGGTACATAAGGAAATTGGCCCCGAGAAATACTTGACGCCAAACCCAAGCTTCACACGGCTGCTGAGGCAAACCCTCTGAACAGAAAGCGGAAAATTATGACAAGACCAAGCTTTTCTAATAGTCTCTGGACTCTTGGGAATTAGGGGTGGGGGAGGACATTCCTGACCCAGCTGTCAAAGGATTCTGACATCTGTTTTATCTTTTGTGCCTCTGGTGGGGAAGATGGGGCAAAAGCATGGACAGGAGAAGAGACCGGCCCTATGGTTTATCAGAGGACACATTTCCCTAGCTCCAGGACTGAACATCCTTCTGCCATTTTCCCTGTGGTTATCCTCAGGTACAGAGCCCAGCCAAGGTGGATCCTGCTGGAACTACACAGAAATCCTCAGGGCGCTGGGGAGCAAAGCCCAGGTAAGAAGGGGCAGCCCCTCGGCTCCGTCCCCTCCGCCTCCCCTGGGCACTTCCGCGGGGCGGCTGTGTGGTCCCCAGGCCGAGGTCCACCGCCGGGCCCGCAGCCGGCAGATGCATCGGGGAACCTGTCACCACACCGCATCGGGTCGCACGATCCGACCCTCGCCAAGGCCTTTGGGAAGTAACCACCGGCCGCGGGAGAGCCCAGGCAACTCCCCCTCGGCCTCGGCTGCCGTCCGGGTGCGCGGAGGGAAGGCCGAGACCGCAGAGACCCCACCGCCCCACCCTCGGGCCTAGGAGGGGGTGTTCTCGGCTGCCCGGCGGGGCGGCCCGGACCAGCCCTGCCCCTCCCCGCGGCACGTGACGCCCAGGCTCCCAGCCCGGCTCTTCCAAGACTGAACAGTATCGACTGAGAATTTAATTGCTCCGCAATCGCTGAGTAAACACTGGCTGGTCATTGATCTCGCCCCGGGCCCGACCGCGGCGCCTGCGGTGCTGACGCAGGGCGCTCCCCTCCTCCAGGGCGGCGCCCAGGGCCGGGGGGGGGTGGGGGGCGGGGGGCCGGGTGCAGGCGCAGGTGCAGGCGCAGGTGCAGGCGCAGGTGCAGGTGCAGGCGCAGGTGCAGGTGCAGGCGGCGCCCAGAGGGGTGGGGGCACGGGAGGGGCTGCTGCGGGCCGGAGGCTCTCCTAGACGGCGCAGCTTACTGAGTGCGAAGTGCGGGCTGCAAAATCTTTTCTCTTTTTGCAAAATCCAGGGCCTGGAAAAATAACACCCTGGAAGGTTGCACCCTAATATATTGACAGTGGTTAATTGTATATAACTGGATTGAATTATTTTCTTCTTTATACTTCTGCATTTTCCGTATTTCCAACAACTAGCAAGTATAACTTACAATCACAGAAAATAGATGTTATTTAAGATCAAAAGAAATGCCTACAAGGATTTCTCCTGTGCTCTTTAAGAAAGAAAAGGAAAGAAAAAAAAAAAATCCTAGCAGCAGCTCAGCGGAAAGAGGTTGCATTTTGGAATTAGAACTGAGCTCACCTTCTACCTCCAGAACTGATTAGCACCATCTCTCTATCAAGAAACAGGACTTCTGGGCAGCCCAGGTGACTCAGCGGTTTAGGGCCGCCTTCAGCCCAGGGCCTGATCCTGGAGACGCGGGATCGAGTCCCATGTTGGGCTCCCTTCATGGAGCCTGCTTCTCCCTCTGCCTGTGTCTCTGCCTCTCTCTCTCTCTCTCTCTCATAAATAAATAAAATCTTAAAAAAAAAAAAAAAAAAAAAGACTTGTCTCCATCCCAGATTCCTTACTGTCTCGCAGAATTGAGATAAAATATTGAGAGTGCTTAGTGCAACATCGCTGCCATGTTCAATAAATATTATGTTCAAGAAATATTAGTGTATCTTCCATCCTGGAGTAAGGGTGGGGTAGGTGAGGAGGAAGGACCAAATACGAGCCTCCTCTCATTACTCTAATAGAAGCTAATCTTCCTCAACTTGGCCCCATTGCCACCCACAGAGACAAATGGGCTGCCATTCTGCTGGATGCTGGGAGGTGGCTGGCCAGCTCCAGGGTCATTGTTCCGAGTGTCACTGAGAGGCTGAGAGGGAGGGAGAGCCACGGAATTGAAAGTAGGACTGCAATTACTAGCCTATTCAGTTCCCTAGAATAAAGCCCTGTCATTAGCTAGCAGCAGGAGGAGGTAGGGAAGGGGGAAGAAAGAGCCTGGCACGCACTTGCTGCCCCTGGCTGGCTGCTCTGGGCTCCACCCCCCCCCCCCCCAGCTCTCACCTGAGGGCTTAATTACCCTGGTAAGCCTAGGCACTTTGCCTAGGGGCTTGAAAGCCTAGGCACCATTCTTGGGTGGTCCAGCCCTTGGCCTCCTTTCTTACAGATACCCAGCTTGCTTCACTTGGGTCTTCCCACTTTCGGGACCATCACTCCCTGGTAGGCTCCAGGTCCCAAGATAGAGTTTCTCCCGACCCCATTCCCCAAAGGCTGCTCTATTGGTGGCTGGGCAGGTTGTCCCAGCAACCCCCACCCCCTCCTCCAGGGCTGGAGCTTGGCTGCCTCTTCCGGAGGGGTAAGGATTTCTTCTGCCCCATCCCCAATCTCTCTCCTGGGCTGAAGGTTTGCCCCAGGCTGTGGCAGCTCCTCTCCACATCACTGACTGATGGGGCTGTGGTTGATCCACTTACAGAGACCAGTTACCATGCCGCCCCTAGGGGAAGAGTCCAGCAGCTCAAGGAAGGGATTCTTGCTCAGCCCCACAGCCTGAGGTCGGACACCTCAAACTCAGGCTGACCTTGGTCACCCCTGGCTTCAGCCTGGGTGCACAGGAAGGATGTGAGACAGCCAGCTCTGAGTTCACACACCAAAGTTCTCAGGGACCCTGAGACCTCATTGAGTGGGTTAGACCTTCTTATTAGGGGCTCTCATAGAGACCAATGGGCTTATCCTCAGAGAACTCCGAGGCGGCCGAGTGGGAAGTGGACAGACCGGAGCCTGGCTAGTCTCAGAGCCCTGCAGCCCAGCCCCAGATCTTGCACCGTGGCCCACTCACCCTGCACTAGCCCACAGCCCAGTCTCTGACCTTGGCACATTCTCACAGAGCAATTTACAGGGAGGTCTGGGCTACACTCGGGAGGCAGGAGATCTGATTAAAGAAGAGGGATAAGGGGCTATGAAGGGGTCAGGAAAGGCCTGGTAGTGGGGATGTTGGGGTCTAATGGAAGAAAACTTTCTCAGATGGAATGTCCCCCATGAAGCCGAGAACAGATAGACTGACAGACACACACAGTTAGACTGTCAGAAGACATCCAGAAGGCTTCCTCCCAGAGAAGCCGAGAAACTGACATCAGAGACACAGACAGACAGACACATGGACGGATAGAAATATGCTCTAGGAAACTACAAACCAAACAGGACAATTTGGAATAACTGGGAGCAGAGGCGGACAGCAGCTGAAGGTCTGGACCAACTGGGGACAAGTCCCCCTGCCCTGCGCAGTGGAGAGGGCGGCGGTGGGCAGTGCTCATGGGCCCTCCACCACCGAATGGTCTCCCACCCTCCCTTCCAGAGTGCCTCCACCCCAACCTCGGCCTCCCCTCTCCCACAGGGCACGCCAGCTCCTCCCACCCCTTCCCACCAGAATCCAGGGCTGCAGGGTGGACCCCGCAGGCAGAGGAGTGTGGGCAGGTGGAGGAATGGGAAGGATGAGAGCGAGAGAGAGGATGGCCATGGGAAACGCTAGGGAGGACTTCTGTTGCTGGCACTCTGCCAGGACTGAGCTTGAGGACACCCTGCTATCTGTCCTCATCTATGCCTGGTGCTTGGGTGGTAGTAATTAAACATTCACTGAATTGAGCTGGGTGGATGGGTGGGAGGTCGCCTAGGCAGGCAGCTTTTTTCTCTTCTTCCTGCCTCGCCAGGGAGGACATTTTTAAGAAGACTCCACTGTGTGTCTGAACAGTGACAGTTCATGGGAAGGAGTCAAGCAAGGCCCTTGGTCCCTTTCCTCAGAGATCACCTGGATGTCACTCCACTCTCTGTCCTCTTTCTTTTCCTCTCCTCCTGTCTCATTCTCCCATTTCTTTCTCCTTCCAGTTTTCCAGACGAGCCATTTTCAAATTGGGGGCATTACAGTGCCCCACTAGATGGGGATTTCCCCCAGAATCCAAGTGGCCTTACCCGAGCTTCTGTCCCTAAGCAGTGGTTTTATATCAAAAGCCACCATCTCTGATTACCACCTACTTACTTTCCAAGGAACAAAGGAAAAAAGATAATGGAATCATTGAGTCCTGATGACTGAGCAGTAGTAGTCACCTGCCCTCAGGGCAAGTCTGGGCACCAGTACTTACTTTCTGGGTGTGTGATTGCGGGCAAGGTCGTTGAGCTCTGAATCTCCCTCTGCTCTCACGTGAGACAGGGATAAGAAAACCTCCCTGGTTCAACCTCACTGAACAACTGAAAGACTCAATGAGATTATATGTCAACGTTACTTTCCAGATAGACTCCCCACCCTTGATCATACAGATGGGGAAACAGGCCCAGAGGGAGCTGAGTAACTTGCCCAAATTTGTCCCAACAACCGGAGACAAACTGGGGCAAATTTCTGGCCAGAATCTGAGTATCTTGACTCCCAGTCAAGTCAGAAACAAGAAAAGAGACATGCAGAAGTGAGACAGAAAAAGTGGTAAAAAGAGAAGAAAGTGTAATAAAGGACCGGGGCTGACAGGGCAAGGATCTGGGATCAAAACTAGGGAGAGGAGTGGAATTGGGTGTGGGAGAGGAAGAGGAGAGCTGGAAGGACAAAAGAAAGAAGAGAGCCTGAGAAGGAGAATGATTAAAATAGGTGGGCGGACAGAGGGACAGTGACTTCAGCTGTTCAGACTGGCTCTCTTTTCTCCTGCTCTCACTGAGGAAGTGGCTGGCCCTGAACAGAAGTATTAAACACTCACATCCCAGGAAAGTCTTGAGTTTAAGGAATATAAAGAAAGAGTAAAGGGGCAAGGCACCCTCTGAGCACCTGCTCAGGTTGCTGTCAGGTGTCAGTCCCAAGATGTAACCCATACACAGCAAATAGCTGGGAGCTGACAAGGGGAGAAGAAAGGTCGGAGCATAGGAAGCTGGCCGCGCAGAGCTGCCCTGCTATGCTCATGCGTCCGCACAGCGCTTGATGACTCACTGCCCTTTCCGCGCAGGCTTTGCAAATGTGATGACAATGATGCACATAAACTTAGATGAATGTGGATGTACTCCACGGTAAAATGAAAAATTTATAGTACATTTAGAGGCTAAGCAAATAGATTTTTTGATGACTATGACTATTTCCCACTGAAGGCTGCTATATTATTGACAATATTGGAAAGACCCCAAATATATACTGTAAAACCTATATTTTCTGTCTCATTACATTGCCATGCTATGCCTGTTCAATCACAATAATATATATATGTACATAATACATATACATATATATTTAAATTTATTACTTAAGATGTCATCAATGACTATTAAATGATCTGATATTTTCCTAGTAAAAAATTAATTAATTAATTTTTTTAATTAATTAAAGAGGGACCATGACTAACACAAACAAGATGAAGAAAGCCAGGGACAGTGACACTGACTCTTGACCTAACACTCCCCCTTACTTCCCAGGTTGACAGCTATCTGAGTCAAGTTTCGAAATCCTGAAAACTAACCCAGTCATCTCGGCTCCTTTATGGAAGGAGAAAGAAAGAAAACTGTAAATCTTTGCTATAATAGAAAGAATAGGCACTACCATTGGTTGAGCACCTCTTGAGTTCCAGACTCTCTCTCTCTATATATATATATAAAAGACCTAGGACTGTATATATATATATATATATATATACACATATATGTAATTTATAAATATATAAATATTTATATAACATACAAATTAATAATTATTTTCTCTTGATGTTTAAAAAGACGACATTTGGGGATCCCTGGGTGGCTCAGCGGTTTGGCGCCTGCCTTCGGCCCAGGGTGTAATCCTGGAGTCCCGGGATCGAGTCCCATGTCAGGCTCCTTGCATGGAGCCTGCTTCTCCCTCTGCCTGTGTCTCTGCCTCTCTCTCTCTCTCTCTCTCTCTCTCTCTCTATCTCTCTCATGAATAAATAAAATCTTTAAAAAATAAATAAATAAAAATAAAAAGACGACATTTTATGTAGGTCGTTTAGGGGGAAGGAGCCTAGTTTGAAATTTAAACAATGGGGTATGATGACCTCAAGAGTTGGGAATGGTTCATCTGGGGTCCAGAGGAAGGAAAGAGAAACGGAAGCAGGAGGAAGGAGGTAAAAACAGAGAAACAGGAGCACAGAACTCAGAGGAAGAGGTGCTGTGTAATGTGCTTTGCTCTGGGGGAAGGACAGTGGGGGTAGGGAAGGGAGGACAGCCACCAGTTCATCCCCACCTTTGTGAGACCGAGTCAGAGCAGGCGGGCTTCTGTTCAGCGTCAGCAGCTGGGCAGCAGAACTGGTGCAGCACGGTCTCATTCCTGAGGGCAGAGCAGAGGGAGAAGGTCAGAGGTGGCCTCAACAGACTGGACCCAGCTGGTACCAAGGCTTTCCTCCTCCAGACCCCTTGACCTGTGTTACCACAGAGTAAGCACGCACTGCTCTTGGGAAGGCAATGCAGCACCGAGTTTCTGTCATCAAGGGTTTTCTCAACCAGACAGTAGACAGTGCCTATTCAAACGGCACCTCCTGCTTGCAGCCCCTGGACCTCCCATCAGCAGCTCTTCCTCCTTCTCAGCTTCCAGCCCTGCAGCAGGTTCCTCTGCATAGGATGTCCCATTAATTCGGCTCTATCTTTCATCATTATAGTTGTTTTCAACCCTGTTCCCCACTATGGTCCAGCAAGTCTAAACTAGGTCTATTCATCTATGATGCACAGAACTGTATGCAGTGAATGTGTTTAAGCTGATCATATGCAAAGATACAAAGCACTCATACAGAGATTTTAGTGTTGCCGGGTGAAAATCCAAGTCACGCGCTTGATGAAGGATTTGTTTGATGCAAATGAAAAAGCCACCCCAGAGGTGGAGATATAGGTTCTAGTGCCAACTCTAGAGCTACCCAGCTGTGTGATACCTCAGTTCATCTTTCCTGGGTCTCAATATATTTGCTAATGAAATAATGGAGTTGAACTAGAGAAGTGGTCTTCAACCCTAGTTGCTCATTAGAATCACCAGGAGACTTTTTAAACCATCAGTGCCTTGGCCCTACCTCCACCCAGGGACTGATTCACTTGGTCTGGCCCCAGTCAGGGACACCAGGACTTTTTATAAGCATCCAGGTGATTTGAATGGTAGCAATAATTGAGAGTCATTAGACTAGATGATTTCCAAGGTGCCTTCTATCTCCAAAACTCTGTGATTCTAATATCTACTTTGAGCCATCTTGCGATTTAATATTAAAATTACTTTTATATAAAGTTATGCTGACATGTTGTCTTCTTTCTCTTAGCAAGCACTCACCATCATGGAGTCAGAAGATGTTAGACCTGGAAAGGCCCCCAAAGATTGCATGAAAGAGGTTTTTTAGACCTCCTTTGGCCTCAGAACACTGTGTCCAAACCCAGTCTTTACTGGGAGCTCATTGTATAAAACAACCAAAGTGGGATAGCTCTATGGTCAGGAAGTGGGAAGTCTCTGCCACCTCCCTGACCTGCCAGCCTCAATTTTGGTAGCCACCTCCTGGCGTCTCTTGGGGGCCCCAGGATTATAAGAACATAGATTAGAAGCTGCTGAGTTTGGTTCTTCCCATGGAAGAAAATAACGATGGAGCCTACCTTAATTTGACAAAAAATAATTCCAGAAAGATTTCATGTTTCAGTAGGAAAAAGTAAAAGAAGGGAAAACTTACAAGGAAACCTAGGAAGACAGCTTATGTGTTGGGGAGACTTTGAAGACAAAACAGAAAATTGAAAGGCCATTCGGAAAAAGAAATATATCTGACTACATAAAATGAAAACATCTTGTATGGAAAAAGATACTCTAATAAGTCAAATGACAAATGATTGAGTGGGAAAATATATTTGCAATGCATATGACAGAAGGCAAGTTCATATCCTACATTGAGATCCCACAAATTTATAACGTGAAGACAGACCCAGTAGAAAAAAATGAGCAAAGGAAATGAAATCCGATTGACCGAAGAGGAAATCCAAAGGGCTAACAAATAAATGGAAAGATGCTCTACCTTCCTAGTAAATAGGGAAGTGCAAATTGAAGCAACACAAAGATGCCTTTTCTCATCCGTTAGAAAGACAAGTAACTACAAGTGCTGGTGAGAATGTGGGCAAAGAAGTGCCTTGATCTACTACCTGTGTGGCTGTGAATTTTTACAGCTGTTTTAGGAGATTAAAAAGAACACATGTCTTCTTACCTGGCAGTCCCACCTCTGGAATTCTATACCTTAGGGATGCAAGTAACCTATTCATAAAGGTATTTGTACAAAATGTCATGGCAACATCATTTTTAGTGAGGGAAACAAAACAGCTGGAAATAACCACGGTCTCCATCAATCAGGGACTGATTGAATACATTGGGATAGCTTCATCCACACCATAGAGTTATGCGCTATATCTCCAAGTGGAATTATGTGTGGTATCTCTTGGCTAAATGAGAAAAGCAAGCAGCAGAGAAATGTATATAGATTTGTAAAATAATGACTCTTCTCCCCTAAATACACATTCTGTACAATATACTGTATTTTTACATGAGTGCATATATAAGTAAGTGGTTCATATTAGCTACCTCAGCAAGAAAAGAGTAGAGACAAAGGAGGCAAAAAAAAGGAAAAGGAAAAAATATGCTTGGTATAATGTTAGCTGAAATTGTTCAATATAAATCCTACTTATGATATTATTGTAAATATATTAAAATTGAATATGTACCTGAACAAGGATTAGGAAGTATCAGGAACCAACACAAATATTAATATGATTTCAGGGTAGATTACAGACAATTTTTATCTTGGGTTTTTGTTAATTTAGTAAGTTATGATTATGGATTATATATAGATTATAGACTGACAATTAATGCAACTAACATAGTTTTGTAAAAGGGCAGTAAGGAAAATAATTGAATCTAATCCCTCATTTCACACATTAGAAAACTGGGCTCAGAGTGGGGAAGTAATTTGTCTACAGTAGTTCCCTGACCAAAGTCCGAGTTCACTTTTCCAGCTCCCCTCACCTCCTTTATTCCAGCCCCGGGGTTCCTGGGGCAAATCAGAGCCTTTAGAGAATTGCCTGGATCCCAAATGTCTCATTATAGGACTGCCCAGCCTGAGGAGAAGGGAGGAGGAAGACAGGACAGGAACCAGATTGGCTCAGAGCAGTGGAGGGACAGGTAGACCCAGGTATGCAGGAGACAGAAAACCTACCCCCCAGTTCCTGCCACCAGAAGTACCTATGTCCCAGAGTAGGCTCAGAATTCAAACAAAAGCTCCCCAAGATCCTAGGCAAAGAGGCAGAGTTTGTTCACTACCCATGGCTCTAGCATTTCAGGAAGGAGAGCTCACTGGGATACAGCCACAAGCCAGGTGCCTGGGGGCTCTGTTCTGATTCTGCCTCCATTTCTCAGAGGCCTCCTCTCAGAACTGGGACCTGCTTCCCTGGTCAGGCACTCGGCTGGCTCCAGACGGTCCTCCCAATCCTCCAGATTCAGCTTCGTTGGTATGTGCACTGGGCGATATAATCCTGGATGTCCCCAGGTCCTTCCCTACCTTGGGCTTGGGATGGCAGTGCTTTTGGGGCTTGCTGTCTCTTTTAGGGTTCCTGCTGAGGAGGTCCCTCAGAACAGTCCAGCTGAGGGGGAAGTTTGCCTTTAGCCCTTCTCCTATTTCTCCTCTATCCACCTCCTATCCCATGGGCCTCCTCAACCTGGGCCAGGGGCTCCCCATTAGAAACTCCCTTCCTGCCTTCTCTTGGGTTTAGTTCATGATGAATTATAAGTTCTGCTCTATCCACCTCTGACCAGCCTGGCCACCCTCCCCGCCCAAGGTCATGGTCCAAGACCCCACGGTCTTAGCTTAAGTTGGCTGAACATTGCTTTGACCCTCCTAGACTTCCTTCCCTTCAATCCAAAGGAGAACCCAAACAAAGGGATCCAAAGAATTCATTTCCATTAAAAATAAAATTGGGGGTGTGACAAGAAGAGCACTTCACCTCTGTGGCATTCTTCCCCCAAAGCTATAACCCCAGGCTAACCATAAGAAAAACAACAGACACACGCAAATTGAGGACATTCTACAAACTATCTGACCAGTACTCCTCAAAACTGTCAAGGTCCTGAGAACCAAAAAGAGACAGAAACTGTCACGACCAGAGAAAACTAAGAAGACACAACAAATTGTCATGTGGTACCCTGGATGGAATCCTAGAGCAGAAAGAAGATGGTAGTGGAAAAACTAGTAATACACAAATAAGGACTAGCGTTTAGTAGATAGATAGATAGATAGATAGATAGATAGATAGATAGATAATTAAATTGGGGCAGCAAAATACTAATCATTGATTTTAGTACTTTATAATGTTTACTATGTGGCAAGACTATGCTAACACTTCCCATGTGTTGTTATTAATTCTCACAAAACACCATTGAACAAAACTTCCTCATCAATTCTACAGATGAGGAAACTGAGGCATAGTCAGTTTATAGAACACTGATGAAGTGTCATGCATTTGACATATGCCTCATCCCTTCCAACAACTCTTTATGGGATGTGTCATCACTTTCTCTTTTACAATTGAGAAAACCAAGACTCAGAGCAGATAAATGACTTGCCCATGGTCATACAGCTGGTTAGTAGGAGAGCCTAAACCCCAGGCAGGCTAGTTTCAAGGATCATGCCCATTACTTTACTTCATAAGATTTTTGGCCAGTGGGCATTCATGTGTCCAGCCACCAAGCCCTGGACTGGGAGTACCCAGCACATAACCCAGTGTCTGGTACACTGCTGGTGCTCAATGCATGAGTATGCAAAGAAGCATCACATGCAGTCCCTGCCTCAGGGAGCCCACCAGCTAAGAGAACATCCAAATTGGCAAAGGAGAGGTTCCTGTTTGATTGAAGCTGAAAAAGGAAGCTGTAATGAGAATGTGGGCAGAGGGATCATCGCCAAGTTCATTCTTCCCTGTCCAAGTCCAAGGCTTGTACTGACACTGCCTTGAACTGCTTCCTGAATCCCTAGCCCACAGGTCATAGTCCTTTGTGTCTCCCTCTCCCTCTCTCTCTCTCTCTCTCTCTCTCTGCTTTCTTTTCTTCCCTCTTTCTCTTGGAGCTCTGCCACCACAGCAGATGGGCCAGTGGGCACCGGAGGCTGCAAAGGGGAGTGGGAGTCTGGGAGGGACAAGACAGGGTCCCTGGGATAGCACCAACCCAAGGCTGTCGCCAGCATGTCCCATCATAGCTTGTCCAGGTGTGAGGCGGAGGCATAGGCACCACTGGCTTCTGTCCACAGAACCCAGAATAAGGCTTTCTCCCCTCAGGATGCCTGATGTGAGGCCTTGCCCCCATGCCACTCCACATAAGGTTTTGGGGTCTATGCCAGTGTTGTCAGCTCTCCACAAATGGGCTGTGGCCCTCATGTGAGTTCATTCCAGTCCAATACCTCTTGAAGCCTGTTTTCTCACCAGTAGAACTAAGACAGTAGCAATGCCTGCATCTGCTTTTAGGGAATCAAATACAACATCGAATACCTGTACACCTCCTGAAGGTAAAGGCTTACAATTGAACATTCATTCATTCACTCATCTGACCTAGCCCTTTCATTTCATCAGCTCAAATGACAGGAGAAAAGGAAGAATTTTCTTCTGCCGCCACCATTTCCTGTTTCCTGAAGTCAACCAGTGCTACATTTTATGAGAATCACAAGGCAGAGAATGTCCCCTTGATACAGCAAGAATCAGCTATCATATCCATGCCAAAAGCTTATTTCTTATATTTTTAATTCCATGGCCCATCACTTTAGGCAGAATTCAGTCCTTCCTGGCTTTAGTGACACCAAGCACCCCAAGCTGATAAATATCAGGGGGTAGCAGAATTGTGTGAGGATGTGGCAATATGGGGTGGTCCAGACCCAGAATGAGAATTTTGATGTGTGTCTCATCCCTGGTCATGCCATGAGACTGGGCTGGGAAGGAGCTTGGAAGTCTCAGGAATGAGAGTTGTAGAGTGAGGAGCAGCTGGCTTAAGGAACTTCAGGCCATCATCCAAGCAAGACAAGGGGTTCAGGGTCTTCAAAGAAGGCATCATGGATCTGAAGGAAGAGGAGAGCCTCAGGAAGAGCCAGAAAAGGACAGGACCCTGTTCCTGGAAGAAATGGGAAGGAAGCTGGGAGAGAGTGGTGGTGCTATCAGGGGAGAACAGGGACCAAGGGGCCAGGGGGCTGGGAGGGGAAGGAAATGGCAAGTGCTGGCAGGAGCTAACTAAAGCTTTAGCCAGGGCCAGGCTCTCAAAATTCTGGGAGGCTATGCACCTATAACTCCCCACATCTGTATTTGGGTTGAGACTCAGGATTTCACTGCATGGCCATAAAAATAGTCGAGTAGTTTGGAGGAACTGATGGTGTATACAGCAAATGAAGCTGGCAGAGGGAAGAAGGGGGACTCCCAACAGGAGAATCAAAGAGGTAAAACCAGGATCCCAAGGGGCAGCTTTGAATGAGGAACCCCCTTCTCTCCTTTCAAGTTGAAGACAGAAGATTTAACCACTAGTCCTTGGAAGAAAACAGCCAGGGACCTCCATAAAGGGGCTTCTTTGAGCTCCAAGAAAAGGGAGAAATCATAGAATCGTTTTCCTGTTACCTCCCTGATCCCCACCCCTCCTAGGACCACCATCACTAGGGCTGGTAGAGTCTGAAGACCAGGCTCCTTTATTATTTTTTTTTCATATTTCTCTTAATTTTCTCACCTCTTCCAGGAAGACTTCTCCATCTAAAATAAACATGATGAATAGGAAGAAAATGTCACTCCTTTTCTCAGAGGTCACTCCTATTCCTGGGAGAGTGGGAGAGGCTGAATAGCCAAAACAACTTTGAAAAACTAGAACAAGAGGCACCTGAGTGGCTCAGTGGTTGAGTGTCTGCCTTTGGTTCAGGTTGTGATCCTGGGGTCCTGGGATTGAGTCCCACACTGGGCTCTCTGTGGGAAGCCTGCTTCTCCCTCTGCCTATGTTTCTGCTTCCCTCTGTGTGTCTCTCATGAATAAATAAATAAAATCTTGAAAAAGAAAAAAAAGAAAGAGAAACAAGAACTAGTTGTGCTTTCAAGACTTAAAATAAAGCTACCAAAATTAAGACAATTTGGTATTGGCAGAAGCACAGACATATGGATGGATTGAACTAAATAAAGAGGCTAGAAATAGACTCAAACATGTATTAATTCATATTAATTGATTCATGGTAAAAATACCAAGGTAATTCAATGGGGAATGATAATTTTTTTAACAAATGGTGCTGAAACACTGGAATATCCATATGCAAAAAAAATAGACTTCATACCCTGGGCCATATTTATATATAAATTAATACAAAATGGAATATAGACTTAAAATAGCAGGTACAATAAAAAACTTCTCAAAGAAAACATAGGAGAAAATGTGTGACTTAGAGGATGTAGAGATTTTCTAGGTAGGACACAAAAAGCATGGATAATTGAAAAAAATTAATAAATTAGACTTCATCAAAATAAATATTCTCTTTGAAAGATACTATTTAAAAATGAATAATCCTTACAACTTAGTAATAAAAAGACAAACAACTTTATGGAAAAATATACAAAAGATTTGAAACAGATATTTCACCAGAGAAAATCTACTAATGATGTGATAAGTTATTAGGGAAATACACATTAAAACCACAATGAGATACCATTAGACACCCACTAGAATTAGTAAAATTTAAAAGTCTGACAATACTAAGGGTTGAAAAGGGTGTGGAGCACCTTGAACTCTTACACACTTCTGGAAGAAATGTAAAATTGTACAACACTTCAGAAAGCAATCTGGCAGTTTCTTATAAAGTTAAACAGACACTCATTGTTATTGCATTCCTAGGTATTTACCCAAGATGAATTAAAACATAAATTGACAAAAAACTATTCAGAGCAGCAAATGTTCACAGCAGTAAAAAACAGGGAATTCTACACATATACATTCAATTAATCTTTGACAAAGGTGCCAAGAATGCACAGTGGGGAAATGATAGTCTCAACAAATGGTATTGTGAAGTGGATATCCACGTGCAAAATTATGAATTTGGATTTATATCTAACTGTACACAGAAGCAGCTCAAAATGGATGATAGACTTAAACACAGACCTGAGACTATAAAACTTCTAGAAGAGAAAAACACAGGGAGAAAAATTCATGACATTGGTCTCGGCAATGATTTCATGGATATGACATGGAAACTACAGGAAACAGGGATGCCTGAGTGGCTCAGCGGTTGAGCGTCTGGTTGGTTCAGGGTGTGATCCTAGGATCCTGGGATTGAGTCCCACATCAGGCTCCCTGCATGGAGCCTGCTTCTCCCTCTGCCTGTGTCTCTGCCTCTCTCTCTCTCTGTGTCTCTCATGAATAAATAAAATCTTAAAAAAAAGAAAAAGAAAAAGAAAGAAAGAAAGAAAGAAAGAAAAAAGAAAGAAAGAAAGAAAGAAGAAAGAAAGAAAGAAAGAAAGAAAGAAAGAAAGAAAGAAAGAAAGAAAGAAGAAAAGAAAGGAACAACAGGCAACAAAAACAAAAATAGACAAGTGGGACTACATTAAACCAGAAAGTTCCTACAGAGCAAAGAAAACCACAGAGTGAAAATGCAACATATAGAATGGGAGAAATTATCTGCAAACCATATATCAAATAAGCAATTAATTTCCAAAATGTATAAGAGCAAAAAAGCTAATAACTCCATTAAAAATGAGCTAAAGACTTAAATAAAATATTCCTCCAAAGAAGACAAATGAAGGGCCAATAGGTATATGAAGAGATGTTCAATGTCACTCATCATCAGGGAAATATAAATCAAAACCACAATGAGATATCACCTCACACCCGTTATGATGGCTGTTATCAAAACATATGTATATATGTATGTGACAAGTGATGAAGAGGATGTGGAGAAGCTGGAATCTTTGTACACCGTTGGTGGGAATGCAAAATGTTGCTATGGAAAACAGTATGGAGATTTCTCAAAAAATTAAAAATAGAACTACCATATGATCCCAAAATCCCACTTCTGGTTATTTATCCACAAGAACTGAAATTAGGATCTTGAAGAGATATTAGCACCCCGACATTCAGTGCAATGCTATTCACAATAGTCAAAATTCATAAGCAATCTGAATGTCCATCAGTGGATAAGTGGATAAAGAAAATGTGGTATATACATACAATGGAATACTATTCAGGCTTTTAAAAGAAGGAAATCGGGCAGCCCAGGTGGCTCAGCGGTTTAGCGCTGCCTTCAGCCCAGGGCATGATCCTGGAGACCTGGGATCGAGTCCCACATCGGGCTCCCTGCATGGAGCCTGCTTCTCCCTCTGCCTGTGTCTTTGCCTCTCTCTCTCTCTGTGTCTCTCATGAATAAATAAATAAAATATTTTAAAAAATAAAAGAAGGAAATCCTGTGATAGGTGACCACACTGATGAACCTTGAAGACATTACCTTCAGTAAAATAAGCTAGTCATGGAAGGACAAATACTACATGATCCGACTTACATGAAGTATCTTAAAATAGTCAAACTCATAAAATCAAAGAGGAAAATGGTGGTTACCAGAGGCTGAGGGAGGAAGGGGAAATGGAAGATTGCTAAATAATGGGCACAAAGTTTCAATTATGCATTGTGAATAAGTTCTAGAGAACTGCTGTACAACATTGTGCCTGCCTGTAGTCAACAAGCCTATATTATACACTTAAAAATTGAAGAGAGTAGATATCATCTTAAGTGTTCTTCACAATAAAACACAATAAATAAAGTTAAATACAACATTTTGCTTTGAATATTCATTTCATGAGTTTATATGACTAAACTTTGTGAACATCTGCACCCTGGACAGAGGAGTAGGAATGAGGTGGAGCTGGCCCACAGTTAAAACAAGGAGGGGCACAAGTACATATGCTCACCAAGCATAGTCTGTAAATTAAGTAAATGATATATCCTGCACATATATCACATATGACCCATGTGTTCCAAATGTATGTAGAGACAGTATCAATAAAACAAAGATCCATATAAAAAAAAACCCAGCAACAACCTAAATGTCCATGAACTGGTAAATGGATAAACAAATGTGGTATGTCTATGTAATGGAGTACTATTCAGCAATGAAAAGGAACAGGCTTTCCTTCAAAACTTGTTTCAAAAGAGCACCACACTAAATGAGGGAGGCTAGACACAAAAGTCAACACACTAGTATGATTCCATTTGTATGACTTTCTAGAAAAGGTAAAACAAGAGTGACATCAGATCAGTCTCAGTGATATGGGAGGGGAGATATTGAACTGCAAAAAGGAACAAGGGGTCCTCTGGGGTGATGGAAATGTTCTATAACTTGATTGAGATAATGGTTTCAGAACTGTAGACATTTCTTTAAACTCCCATTTAAAATGGGTGAACTTCATTGATGCAATTGTACCTTAATACGGCTGATTTTTTAAAGACCAAAGTCTTTTTCTCTCCCTTCTCATTTCTCATCAAGAGGCTTTAGAATAAATTCTTTTCTAACGTCCCTGCTCCCATTGGTCCCAGATCACCTAATTATTAACCCCCCTCTAAGCAGTGGATAAAAATACCAGATTCTTCCTTCCTTTCAATGGCTAGATTGGATTTTCAGAGACCAGATGGCTCATGACTGAGCCAAAGGAGTCCAGGGGCCAGAAATTAGGACAATGAGAAAATTGGGGGTGGGGATGGCTGAATGGGGGAAATTTTGGAGCTGGGCCTAGGGCTGAGAGCCCCTGGAAAGTGCAATGGGAATGGCACTGAGCTGGAGATGGAGACCCAACTCCTCCTCCACTATCACTGGCCCTCAGGAAGGTCAAGTCATGGTAAATGAGGTTCTTATTCCTCCCCTGTTTACATCACTGAATTGTAGGAGTTCAATAAGATTTTGAATGTGAAACTGCCTTGGGAGAAACATAATAAACCCTGCACAGATGCAAAATCTTATAATGACTATTATTGATATTATTAGTCCTTGACTGGGGCACTCAGCAACTGCAGCGCTATTGTAAGCAGGGACAAGCTGGGATGCCATTGTGACTTCCTCTTGCCCAAGCCCCCACCCGCTCCTCCAGGCATGGGGGCAGTGGAGGAAGGGGGTAGATATTCTTTGCTCATTGGTGCAATCTGCCACTGCAGTCTTCCATGGGAAGTTTTGGAAAGATCTTAATAAAGCAAGTGCTTACAGATGTTCCAGCAGCCAGGGGCAGAGAAAGGAAGCGGCTTGTACTTACTTATATGCAGATTTTGCAAGTTTCCCCCTCAATTCAGACTAGAAACAGTGGATCCCATCTCCTTTCTCATGTTTCCTCAAAAAGGCATCAAAGCATACTCTTCCTCACAGAAAGGGTCATCTCTCCTCCCCACCCCCCTCCGCAGAACTCAGAAGTCAGTAACATTCCCTAACTGCTTGCTTGTTCATTTACTTTTTGAGCACTTATTGCCTACTAGGAACTTGATGTACAATAACCATAAAACGATAGATTGGAGAGGGGGCGCCTGGGTGGCTCAGTCAGTTAAGCGTCTGTCTTCAGCTCAGGTCATAATCCCAGGGTCCTGGCATCAAGCCCCACATCAGGCTCCCTGGCTCAGCCAGGAGCCTGCTTCTCCCTCTCCCTCTGCCTGCTGCTCCCCCTGCTGTGCTCTCTCTCTGTCAAAGGAATAAATAAAATCCTTAAAAAAAGAAATAAGAAGGGTTAGATTTTCTTAAAAAACACACACACACACACACACAACAGATTGAAGCGGTAGATATTACTATGTCATTTTACAGATGAGTAGAGAAATTTAGTAACATGGTCAAAGTCACGCTACTAGGAAGAGGCTGAGGTAGAACTTGAATCCAGGCCCGATCCCAGCCTCCTAGTGATTTTACTGCCATGGAGAGCCTGAGGTGTACAGTTGACCAAACAGGAGGCCTGGGTGCAAAGTCTAGAGAGGCATCTGGTTGTGTGGTTGGGGCAAGTCACTCGAGAGCTCTCTAAGCCTGTTCCCTCATCTGTGAAATCCACTGTGTCATGGTGCTGCTTTGAGTGTTGTAAGAGGTAATGAAGGCTCTCAGTAGACAAAGCAGAGCACAGGCAGCCCTGGGGTGCTAGTTGTTACTATAGTGGCCTCCCGACTGCAGCTCCACCTCCAGCCCATACCCCTGACCACCACTGTGCCCTTCTGAAAACGTGATTTCATTTCACGGAAGTGGCAGGCCCAGGGGAAAGACCTTGACTTAGAATCAGGATGACTTGGATGTACATGACGCCTTTTCCATTCACTAGCTTTGTGACTTTGGGGAAGTTTCTTAACCACTCTGAACATCTTCCTTTATCACTCAAATGGGCATGAGAATAGCAGTACCTCATTGCATAGTGGAAAGAATTCAAAGAGAAAATGTACTTTAGGAATTTAGCCCGGAGCCCATGGCAGTATATAATAAGTGGTAGGCACTCCATTCTTGAATCAGTTGTTATATATCCCAATCAAATGGCAAACTCCAGGTCCTGTGTGTGTCTATGTCCCTAGGCACATGCACAGGGCCTTACCTTGGGCTGGCCTGTCGTCGTTCCCTAAACTGAGGGCAGAGTCCGCCTGGGTCTGGCACATGCCTTTTTGGCGGTTATTCAATTATACAATTCAGCATTATCAACTAGAGTCATCAATGTTTTACATTAGGTCCCCAGGCTTTCTTTCATCTTGCAGCTGAAAACATGTGCCCTTTTGCCAAACTCTCCCTGTTTCCCCCAGCCCCTAGTCCTTGGCAACCACTTTGTTACTCTGAATTTGACTTTGTGTGTGTATGTGTTTTTAAGATCCCATGTGTAAGTGAGATCATGCAAGATTTGTCTTTCTCTCTCTGGCTTACTTCACTCAGCATAATGCCCTCAAGATCCATCATAAATAGCAAGATTCCCTTCTTTCTCACGGCTGAAGAATATTCCAGTGGATGCATATAGCACACTTCCTTTACTCATTCACTTGTTGGTGGACACTTAAACGTTGTTTCCATGTCTTGGCCACTATAAATAATGCTGCAGTGAACATGGGGGTGTGGATACTTCTTCCAGATTCTGTTTTCATTTCCTTCCAATAAATACCCAGAAGTGAGATTGCTGGATCATATGGTAGTTGTATCCCTACTGTTTTGAGGAAATGCTGTTTTCCAGAGTGGCTGCACCATTTTACATCCCCACCATGAGTACACATAAGTTTCCTTTCTGTCCTCATCCTTACCAACACTCGTTATTTCTTCTCTCTTTGATGATAGCTGTCCTAAAAGGTGTGAGGTGACAACCCACTGGAGGTTTGATAGCCATTTCTCTGATGATTAGTGATGTCAAGCACCTTTTTAATGTACCTGTTGGCTATTCATATCTTGTTTGGAAAATGTTCATTCAAATCCTTTGCTCATTTAAAAAAATTTTTTTAAAGATATATTTATTCATTTGAGAGAGAGAATGAGCACATACACACAGGGAAGGGGCAGAGGGAGAGGGAGAGAGAGAACTTCAAGCAGACTCCCTGCTAAGCATGGAGCCAGACATGGGGCTCGATCTCACAACCCTGAAATCCTAATCTGAGCTGAAATCAAGAGTCAGATGCTTAACCGACTGAGCCCCCCAGGCACCCCTGCTCATTTTTAACCCAGATGTTTGGGGGGTTTTTTGCTATTGAGTTCTACGAATTCCTTATAAATTTTGGATATTAAACCCTCATCAGACATGATTGGCAAGTGTTTTCCTCCATTCCTTAGGCTGCCTTTTCACTCTGTTGGTGTTTCCTTTGCTCTGCAGAAGCTTTTCAGTCTGATGTGATTCCACTTGTTTATTTTTGCTTGTGTTGCCTAGTGCATTCCTTATCACATTTGCCACAGTGGTTGGCACACAATGCTGCTTTCTCTTCCTTTCACTACAGCACTTCATATTTATACAGCATTTTCTTCCACATCTTTTAACCTTTGTACCACCTTGTGAGTTAGATCTAGTTATCATCCCCCTTTGCAGATGAGGAACAGAGACATGACCCAGTTTCTCCGAGGCCACATAGCTGGTAAGGAGTGGAAGCAACATTGACCCGAGGTCCTCCAGTCCTTGGAGTATACCTGCATGTGGCAGTGAAGAAGCCACATACTCTAGGGAGGAATTTATCAAGGCTGCTTAAACCACAGGCATGGTTCCATGGACAGCAAGCAGATCTGGGGATTGGGGAGATGTGCACTCAGCCCTACCTTCCCACCAGGATGGCTGGGGGATCTCGGGCAGATTATCTGAACTTCTTCAGCCCCAGATTTCTCAGCTGTGAGCGGGAAGGGTCATAAAGGAAACCACTTCATAGGGTTAGCATGGAGATCAAACAAAATAACCCACGTCACACTAGTGCGATGCTTAGCACACAGCAGGGGCAGAATCAATATCTGTACCAGGCACCGACACAGGGAATGGGAAGTCCAGAATCCAAAGTCTGGTTGTGCCACCTTCCAGTTAACAGTCTGGCCTGCCTGAGCCTCAGTTTCCTTACCTGTAAATTAGGATACTAATGGGATCTACCTTAAGGGTTATGGTGAAGGCTCAATGAGCTGATATATCTAAAGTGCTGGGAATTGTGCCTGGCCTGGGTGGTAAGCCCCTGCTGCTCCCAGAGCCCAGCCCTTGGGTGGCATGCCCCAGAGCCTTGGAGTCACACTGTGGGAATGGCACAGGCCCTATGCATCTCTGAATTATACCATTAGGAAATAGAGTGAAGTGGAGGGAACCTCATCCTCAGATCCCAGGCTGCTTCAGTCTCCAGTCTCCAGTTTCTTCCCATCCTCCAGAGCCCAGCACCAAGGCGTGTCCCCTGCAAAGCTTTCCCCCATTGCTCTTGTGCCTTCCCCCCAGCCCTGCTGGCCTCAGCCCCTGCCCCTGCCTGGGCAGGACCCGCTGTCCTCTGGATTCCCACACCAGCCTCCTGTCAATTTTTTCACACCCGATCACCAATGTTTACATACGTGCCATGTCTCCCTAAACTAGAGTGAATTCTTCACGGCAGAGCAGCGCCTACGAAAATTTGCCTCTACATCCAGGACAGAATGCAGCCTGGCTCATGGCATATAGTAGATTCCATTTGTTGACTTGATGCATGAATTAAGTCCCTATTACTGAGAGTGCTGGAGAAAAGTGGGGAATGAAGCATGCACATTTGTGAAACTCGCATGTGAATGGGAACAAAAGCCCAAGTAACTGCCACAGAGACCTGTCCACCTGCTATTGATGTATGCACAGGTGGACAGAGCCCTTTCCAGACACTGCCTCATTTTATTTTTATTTTTTTTAAAGATTGTACTTATTTGAGAGACAAAGAGTGCAAGGGTTAGGGGGCAGAGGGAGAAGCAGACTCCTGGATAAGCAGGAAGCCTGACGTGAGGCTCCATCCTAGGACCTCAAAATCATGACTTGGCCTAAGGCAGACACTTAACCAACTGAGCCACCCATGCTCCCTTCATTTTAATCCTCATTTTACAGATAAGGAGGCTCAGAGAGACAAGGTATTTGCTTAATAAAACAAAGGCTTGGCATCAAACTGGCAGCTTTTGGGAAGCCTAACTCAGGCTCGGAAACTCGGTCTATAACTTGAGTGTGCCAGGAGGCCCCAAACTCCTCCTCCTCCCACACTCACTGCCCCAGCCCAGCCCTATGGCTGTCAGGGCTTCCTCTCAGTCCCCGGCCTTCCTGTTGCCCTCTCTCCTTCGTGCCCAGCAGGGTGGCACTGCCCACAACCCCAGAGTCATTCAGTTGCCTATCTTGAAGCCTACTTGTTTGAAGTCCAGCTACCTTTGTGGAAAGCCAGGAGAGATCCCAGTGCCAGGCTGGGTGGCTCAGTGGGAATTACAGAGCCGGGCACTCAGTTGCATCTTGCCAGCTTCCCTCATAGAGATCTCTTTATTACCTGGCAGACCAGTACCTGGCTACTAGGCAAAGCCAGCCTCAGAGGACTAATCAGGGCCATCTAGTCCATGCCAGCCTCAGAGGCTGCCTCACGCTACATCCTGCCTCACACCAGAGAAGCACGCCTACACAGCGTTAGTCACCTACCCTTAGTCAATTGTGGGCATGCACCAGTTTTTGCAGGAATGATGAAGGCAGATCCTGGTCGATAATAATGACTGCATTTATCAGTGTTTCTGATTTGCAAACATTTTTGAATGCCCTGTGAATAAGCCGAGTGGATAAGAGTAGTAATAGTAATAATACTATATATCATGATTATTATAGTAACTAATGTTAATTAGTGCCATGTACCTGACAAGATAATTAAGGATAAGGGAGGTGTGATGACCTCCTGAGAACCCACAGCTAAGATGCTCACCCCATGACCTTCCACAGCTGCTCACTGCTTTTGGCACCCAGCCCTGCTGTATCCCAAGACCCCATGGCAGCATCTGCAGGGAAGATGGCCTCTGGGCTGTGAATGGAAGAACCTCGATCTTGCCCTCCATAGTACAGTCAGACTCAGAGCTAGACAGAAACACAAACCTCAGGTAGTCTCCAATCTCATACCTCAACTACCTTCTAGCCACACCTTCTGCTCATGTGCACCAACCCAATTCACATACCCCCAGAAACACCCACTGCTTCTGGTGAACCAGATACATGCTAACACTCAATGTGCTTATAGACACTTGTTTGGGAGTGCAAAGATTCATACACAGAAATACACATGCATGCGCCTCGTCACACACACACACACACACACACGTGCACACACTCCTTAAAGGCACATCTCATTTCGAGAACAAATCCAGAGGTCTCATAAAAATGCACATTGGTCCTAAATATACCCCAACTCTCACACTCAGTAGAAATCCCCCAAACCTTTGCACACGTGAACACATGAATGCACACACACTCACCCGTGGATATGCAGACACACATATACATATAATACATATTTTCACACACAACCCTCCATGTGCATGCACACACATGCAACTGGGACCAAGGATTTGTCTCCCCTACATAAACCCCCCTGACCATTGGGCCCTGGAAGGATACGATGTTCCATAGGGACCTACAAATCATCCATCTGTGGTTCCATGTGGGTGGCATTCTGCCAGTCCTCTAGCCTAGTCCTGTGTGGCATGACAGAGACGAGCGGGCCAAAGGCCAAGTTCAGAGCTGCAGCAACATGAGCAACTGTCATACGGGCATGGCGCCACCAACCTTTTTGTCCCTGAGCACCGAGCCAGGTTCCTGAGCTGGCCTGGCCCAGGGCAACTCTTCCCACCCTGCAGAGGACTCCTCTAGAGTGGGGATAGCTGCGTCAGGGTATAAGAGGCTGAAGCTCGCACTGGATCACACTTTACTGTGTGACCTTGGGTGGGACACCTCAACCTCTCAGAGCCTGTTACATCTTTGAAAGAGGGATAATCATACCCCGCCCCCCAATCAGGAGTGTGGCAATAAAATGAGATGTACATAAATGCCTAGCACACAGCAGAAATTAGTACATGCTGTTAAAGAAAGAGTAAACAAGCGAATAGCAGATGATTGTGAATGGCACTCTGGGGTTCTCTGCTGAACTACTCTCGCTCTTCTGCCCTTTGAACCCTCGACTCAGTTTTCCATAGGAGTGCATCATCACATCGCTGCCCTGCTCAAAGATCCACCCGCATGACTTCCCATTAGCTTCCCACCCCACACAGTCCTCTGGAAGGCCCATTTACCCTCCAACCCCATCTCCCCACTTCTCTGCCTTCTGGCCACCCTTCCCTTCTTCTATTCTTTGAGCCCATCCATTTCTTCCAGCCCCAGGGCCTTTGCACAGAATATTTCCCCTTCAGGTTTTCACATGGCTCTGTCCCTAGCTCTATTTAATCTCTCTGTTTACATGTCACCTCCTAGGTGAGGTCTTTCCTATCAAAACCACCTCTCCCCTTCATCCTATTTTCCATTTGAGCCCTTATGGATTTATATGCACATATGCTCATTTTCTTGTTTAATATCTATCTTCTCTTGAATGTGAACTCCATGATGGCAGAGTCTTTGTCTGGTTGTGAATCCCCAGCACCTACAGCAGAGCCTGACATGCAGTAGGTGCTCAATAACTACTTGTTAAATGAACATACAGATAGAACTCCAGCTCTTGGGGAACCTAAATAAAAATTTCCATCCCTAAATAACAGTAATGTGCTTAGCTCCCCTCTCTCCACATTCCTTTTTCCTGTATAGCATAGCTCATTAATTTTAATTTTTTCCCAGCCCCAGCTAGCCTAATTATTCACAGCACTCATGTGAATATTTGTGTATGCGTGTTGATAAATGAGTGAGCTTGGGCTGATCTATTCTAATGGTTCTTAAGCAGGGAAATGCGTCGAAATCCTGAGCCCGCCATTTAAAATACCCTTGGCCGCCCTCCTTCCACTGGCCTCCTACTGAACAACAGTCTCCAGGGCAAGTGCCTCCTGAGAAACTTCTCTTGGCCACCTGGATGCGTGTTACTGCATCGTCTGCAGGAAGGCAGTGGAGAGCAGAGGTGAAGACACTGAGGCCAGAATCACTCTGCCAGGGTTTGAATGTGGCACTACCTCATCATGGTTGCTTGAGCTAGTGCAAGTCACCTAACCTCTTCGTGACTCACCCCCCAACTGTAGCAGCTATCAGGAGGTATATTGAGATGAGTTTGTTAAGCCCTTAATGCAGTGCCTCACCCATAGTACACTCATGGTAAAATATTTGCTTTCATTAAGTTAATAGGATTTTCCTCTAGGTTGTGATGCAGGCTTCCTCAGTTTCCCTACAGAGCTTAGTTCAGGGCTATTCTGTGGCAGACGGTCAGCAAGTGGAGTCACCTGTCGTGCTGATGGAAATAAACATGCTATTTCTCCCACCTTCCAGAGCTACCCTCTGTCTTGAACCCACATCCCCATCCAGTTATCAACGCATTTCTTCACGCTTCTTTATAGGAAAATTCATCAAAGGGCTTTCTGCACTCACGGTCTGCAGTTCCTCTCCTCTGCCATCCTTTAAACTTATTAGGGAAATTTCAAACATGTATTTTACCAATCTTCCACCCCAATATTTTGTGCTGGAGTATTTTAAAGCATACCCCAGAAATAATAGCATTTTAGCCAGGCTGTATTCTAACAGGGAAAAATTTTAAAAGATATAATAACAGGACCATTATTATGCCTGGCTAAATTAACAATAATTCTCCAATATCGGTGCTCAAATTTCCCTGATTGCCTTAAAAATGTCTTTTTATAGTTGATTGATCTGTATTAGGACCTACTCAAGGTCCACACATCATATTTGGTTGATTTGTCTCTTTTCCCTTCTCTCTCACACCCACACTAATCAAGCTTCTGCCCCAATGGCTTTAGCAAAGCTCTGCCTTTCAAGGTCACTGACTAGCTCAATGTTGCTAAGGCTGCTGGGCAGTTCTTGATCCCCGCCCTACTGCAGGGCTCCTCGCTATGTTCCTGCCCTCCTGGTTGAAACCCCTCTCTGCAAGGACACCACAGGCTTCTCCAGCTTTTCTCTTGACACTGGTGGGTACCAAGACTCCACTCCTGGTCCTCTTCAGTCTTACTTTTTTGCTCCTTAGTGATGTCATCCAGGCTTAAAGCTTTCAAATCCACCCCTAATTTATATCTCCAGTCCAATCCAAATGCCGACCGTCTCCACCAGAGTGTCTAACAGGCATCCCAAACTTAACACATCTGAAACTCCACCTGAAATCTCCCCCAATCTGGACCTCCCCATCACCCCCTTCCAATAACTTTGGCCCAAACTCTTAGACTCATCTCCAATTCCTCTTTCTCTCGCATTAATCCTTCTGGAAGTACTGTCGGTTTGCCTGCTCATTGCCACCTTCACTGCTACTACCCCACGTTCACACTACTTCCATGTCTCGCCTGGACTTTGCAACAATGTCCTTCCTTATCTCCTTGCTTCCAGCTTTCTTCCTCTTCAGGCTGTTCTCAACAGAAACTCAACCAGCAGCCAAGGTTCCTTTTAACCCATTTTTTTCTTTTTCCTACTTTCTTTTTTTGTGTTTGTTTAAAGATTCTATTTATTTATTTGAGAGAGGGAGGGAGAGGGAGAGTACGTGAGTGGAGGGAGGGGCAGAGGGAGAGGGAGATGCAGGTTCCCCACTGAGCAGGGAGCTTAATGTGGGACTTTATCCCAGGACCCCAGGATCGTGACCTGAGCCAAAGGCAGCCTCTTAACCACTTAACCAACTGAGCCATCCAGGCACCCCTTAACCCAGTTTTCCTTAAAGTAAAAGCCAAACTCATCATAATGGATGTCAAGACCCTATCACTGTTTCTCAACAAGAAACACTGGTATTGGGCACCTGGGTGGCTCAGTGGTTGAGTATCTGCCATTGGCTCAGGTCGTGATCCTGGGGTCCTGGGATTGAGTCCCCGCAGGGAGCCTGCTTTTCCCTCTGCCTATGTCCCTGCCTCTCTCTTGGGTGTCTCTCATGATTGAATGAATAAAATCTTAAAAAAAAAGAAAGAAGAAAGAAAGAAAGAAAGGAAGAAAGAAAGAGAAAGAAAGAAAGAAAGAAAGAAAGAAAGAAAGAAAGAAAAGAAGAAAGAAGAAGAAAGAAGAAAGAAGAAAGAAGAAAGAAGAAAGAAAGGAAGGAAGGAAGGAAGGAAGGAAGAAAGAAAGAAAGAAAGAAAGAAAGAAAGAAAAAAAGAAAGAAAAATACTGGTATTTTGGGCAGGAACATTCTTCACTGTGGGAGCTGTCCTGTGCATTACAGGATGTTTGGCATAGCCCTTGCCCCGAAATGCTGGACGAGCAACACCTCCCCCTCAACCCTGCCACCCATTGTGGAATATCCACACATTTCCAAATACAGCCTGGTGGATCCCAGTTCAGCATCTCTTACCAGATTTGCTGCACCCCTGCACTCTCTCACTTTTGCTACACCCCAATATTTCTGATTGGCCTCAGACTATTCTCCCTGTATTCCCTCTGCTCTTGGTGGGTTCCCTCACCTGAGTGGGGGGAGGGTTGCCTCTGCCAGCAGTGCTTCTGCCCCAGACTGCACCAAGCCCCTTCCTCCACGTCTTTGCCTGGGTGTTACCTTCTCAGTAAGGCCTTCCTTGGGCCCCCTGTTTGAAACTGTGAACCCCTTTACTCTCAGGTCCCCTTTCTCTGTTTTATTTTTCTCTAGGACACCCAACCCATCAGATGGTACTATATGTTTTCTTTTTTTCTCTCTCTTTTTTTTTTTTTGTCTATCAGCTTCATGAAGGGAGTTGAGGATTTTTTGTTCACTACTGTACCCCAGTGCCTGGAACAGTAGTAGTAATGGGCACACAGTAGACAATCAAATATTTGTTAAGTGAAAGAATACACATACCATGAATATGTACTTGTGTAGAGAAGAAAACAAGCACTTTTAAACCAAGGAATAAAGAATTGGTTTCATCCTTAGCCAGGACTGGAGTATGCTGAGCCTGGGGTGGGAAATAGGGGGAGAGGTGATGAGAAGGTTAGTTTCTTCCTCAGATCAGTTCAGGAAGACTTCCTGAAAGGTGAGATTTTCAGACTCATCTGCAGCTCATGGGAAGGAGACTATAACACCCTGCCAGCTCCCTCAACCTTGATGACTGTAGGCAACAAAGGGAGCCAAGCTAAAAGAGTGGCGAAGACATTTCAGGTAAGGAAGCACACTTCCCGAGTCTTATTTCTACCGCAATTTACCAATGTCTGGAGGAGACTATAGCAGGACACCTCAGCAGCTGGAGGGCCAAGTTCAAATGGAGCTCCTAAGTAATGTCGGCCTACGCATCCACCCCTCAGAAAAACACACCCCAAATGATCACACAGAGGCAGCCTACCCAGAGCTTGCCTTCCAAACTCTCAGCAGAAAAGAAGGAACCCAGATTCACAGTCAATGGCATACTTTTGACTGAATGATGCAATTCTATTTATACTACATATGGAAGGACAGATATCACCATATCACCAAGATTATTAGGGGTGAAAAAGCAAGGTGCAGAACAGTATATAGCTTACTGCCATTTGTGTAAAAAGAAACACACACACACATAAACACAAATATACACATATATTTATGTGTGCACAAATATATATGTATGCGTGTGTGTATTTGCTTGAATGGACATAGTACATCCCTGGAAGGGTGCATGAGAAGTTGCTAACAGTAGTTTCTCGGAGGTGGCAATGGTGATGAGTGGGTTGGAAACAAGGGTGGGGAGACACTTTTCACTATCAACTCCCGTATCTTTTAATTTTGTGCTATGGCAATGTGTTCCTTGAAAAAGATAATTTAAATTTGAAAAAGAACACAAATAGATTAACAAACTGAAAACCAACAGGGCCAGGTGAAATGTTCAGCATTTTAAGTGTTAAAATGGAAGCCACTTGCATAAGAGGACGTGGCCAGAAGTCTGGGGACAGTCCTTCAGGAGCCTTCACTGACCTTGTTTGATAGGTCTCATTTGTGGCTGCAGGTTGAGAAAGCCAGTGGGTTCCTAGGTGCCATCTAAGGATGGGCAGAGTTCAGAACCTATGTGGCTGTGCCAGGGTGAGGGTGGGACTCCCGTACCAAGGCTGGTCTGGCCAAAGGAAATGTTCCTGGCTCCTGTTTTTTAGAGAGCAGTGAGGAGGTGACCACACAGAGCACCCCACAAAGCCACGACGAGAGGAAGTGGTAGGCTTAGGTGCGCTCTTCTGAGAGAGAGAGAGAGAGAGAGAGAGAGAGAGGCGGGCAGGGTGTGTGGGTCAGGGACGGGAAGGCCAGGGATGGGAGAGATGACAGTCTTCAAATATTTGAGGGGTTATCAAAGAGAAGTCCTGTTCTGAGCCCTCTGGGGGCTCCCACAGGGGGATAACGAAGAGTGCTCTACCTTCGAAAAACACTTTCTGGCCCCAAGGGTCCCAAAAGAACACCAACTACCATACTTTTTTGAGTCATCACTGTGAGTAGGCACTTGCCTTGCTTGGCGCTTTAGTGGAATTGCCTTTCAGTTGCACAGCAATCCTGTGACGTAGGGGCTCTGCCTATCCGTATTTTACAGAAAAGGAAACCAGGACTGTCACTGCTGAGTATCACAGTGAGCACCGGACAGAGGATGCAAATGTAGTGCCACATTCTGAACTATTATCCTTCATCACAGGTTGGGCCCCATGTGAAGAGAAGACTCTGTATGAAATACAAATATAAACCAGGGGAAGGCTGAGACGCAGCCGGGATTCTCCTGCCCACGCGGCTCGGGTACAGGGAGGCTGGGGGCGGGGTGGTGGGGGTGCGGGTGGCTGCTGTGTAGGGCTTGGGCCTAGGTGACGGCATCCTGATCCCTGAAGTCGCCCACGCCTCATCTCCGCCCTTCTCCCAGGTGGATGCGGGCACACCCGCGCAGGCCGCGGCCGCAGAGGCCCGGGAGGGGTGCGCAGCCTCGAGGAGCGGCCGCGGCGCAGGGCGGGGGAAGCCGGGGGGCCGCGGGCGGCGGCGGCGCGGGGGCCGCTCCCAGACGCCGGGGGCGGGGGCACGCCCGGCTGAGTCGGAGGGGGCCGCGGGGAACCGCCACGCTCCACTCCCCTGCCGGGGCGCGGGGCGAAGGGCGGGGGGCCCGGCGGGGCCCCGGAGGGCGGGCGGGGGAGGAGGTGGGGGCGCGGCGGCGCGGCCGAGCCCGAGCGCACAGGTGCCAAGGCTGCGCCTCCGGAGCCGGTGACTCAGCAGCGCGGCGCCGGGCGGGGGCGGGGGCGCGCCGGGGGCGGGGGGCGGGGGGCGCGGCTTCCCGGGGCCGGGGCCGCTCGGGCGGGCGGGCGCGGGGGCCGGAGGCTCGGTCCCGCCGTCAGCCGCTCGCAGGGCCGCCCACGCAGCCGAGAGCCCGGCGGCGCGCGCCCCCCCGCGGAGAAGCCCCGCTCAGGGAAGCGGCCAGAGCAGGGAGGGCTTTCCCCAGGCTTGCCGGGCGAGTTCGGGGCCAGGGGTTCCCGGTCCCTGAGCTCCCCTCTCCAGCTAGCTCCCGGTTTTCACGCAAAGTCCGGGGGGAGCCCGGGGTGAATTCCTGGGGTGCTTAGAGCTGGAAGCCCCTGCAGAATTCACCGCGCCCCTCCTGGACCTGCAGGGGGCCACCCTACGCCGCAGAGGTCTCCCGGTTTTTTCCTGCAAGGGACAGGGAATTCAGCGTCTCCCCCTGTCCGCCCTCCTGAGCTCCCTTCTTAAGGCTCTTACCATTTGGAAGTCACTTTTCAGGTCTAAGCTGGGTCCTCCTGCTGCCGCAACCTCTTAACAGCCTTGCTTTTCATGAACTTGGTGAGTCCAGGAGAGAGAGAGAGAGAGAGAGAGAGTCGGAGAGTGGGGCAGAGTGATTGTCCCCATTGACCAGAGGGGACGTCAAGGCCCAGAGGGAGGGTTTGCACCAAGCTTCCAGATCAGGTCTGTGAGGGTGGCACCGTCATCAGGACTGAGGAGCCTGAGTTCTGGGTCAGGGGCCTGCCTACTTCTGGAATTCGCTCCGGCCTTCCATGACTGGCCCTTAGGAGTTAAGTCAGATGCCAAATGAGCCAGTTTGGAAGCATCCAGGGCATCTCTGTAAAGACCGGACTGTGCACAGGAAATACTGAAGCTAGACACAAGCAAGAGATTGCCAACTGCTTTGTGGAGTTTTTGTTGCTGTTGCTGTTTTAAAATAATCATTGTGTTCAACTCATGTGTTGAATGAAAATTGTGGTGCATTGGAATCACTTATCAAGGAAGAAATTGTGGAATTCCCTTGCCTCTCTGCTCGGGATGGGGAGTGCATTCCTGATCGGAGGCAGGGAGACAGCAGGTTTGCCCTGACAGCTCCGAAGCCCTGAGAGGTCACAAAGCCCTGAGAGGTCATGTGGTGCCCGCCCTGGCCAAAGCCAGGCCAAGTCGGGATCAGGGAAAATCACAGCTCAGCTTTCCATGCATCACACGGCTGCTAGGTACCTGAGCTTCCAAACAATACCTCAAGAGAGAATCTCTGATCCCTGACCCCTGCACTTGCCCATGGGGCAGGCTTCCTCTCCAGAGCTGGCAGCCTCCAGAGGCCTGGTCTCCTTCATGCTGCAATAGGGTGAGGGATCAGAAGCCAGGATGGAGGCATTATAGACTTGCCCCATTTTACAGAGGGGGGACCCAGAAGGACCTGGCTAGCCAAGAGAGTGAAACAAGTCATGCAGAGAAAGGAGATAGAACCCAGAGTCCAGACTGTGTAACCAGACCAGGGGGCCATGGGGAAGCAGGAAGAAGGATGAGTTTCACCATGAGGCCCACACATCTTTTTATGGTGTGCATTGTGATCCATCTCCCCCAGCCCTAGTAACACACTCATCCTTGCACAGCCATACCCACTCGATCCCACAAACACATCCACAATGTATACACACCCACTCACCCCCCTTCAGTGTCCTGACATCTCCCTGCACAGAGCTGACACTGCCTGGTCAAGAGATAAGAGTAAAGAGGCCTGGAGCCTGAGACTGGTTCCGGTTTCATCCCCCAGGCTAGAATCCAACTCTCTCTTTTCTCTCTGCACCTGGCAACATGGCCACAGTTGGGCTTCCTCTCCGTCCCATCATCATAGACCTTTTGCCTATTCCTAGTTCAACCCTCTGGCGAGGCTATGGGCCTTTAGAGGGCTTTCTCAAGCTTAATTCTTAACATTGCTTCCCACACTGAGGACTGGACTGGTCTGGGATCAGAAGGTGGTGGCAGAGGGAGGGGAGGCCCTTCCATACTCATAGATAGGATTGGGGGGATCTATTAGCTGGGAGGAGCATTCATGTGCCCCTCACACCCCAACTGACCTTATGAGCTGAGCCTCTGATTCAGCTTCTCACACATGCTCAGCTGCAGAGCCTGGGCTATTAGGCCTAACTAAGCACAACCTACTTCCCCAGTGGGGCCTCCCTCCAGCTGAGGTCTTCTTCAGCCTTGACATCATACCCTTACCTCCCTCCGCTCAGTGATTACTGAGCCTGCCAGGGACCTACATATTAGGAATTTTTTTATTCAAGCAGTATTTATCAAGCACCTACTAGATGTTGAGTTAGCTCCTCATCCCCTGTTCTCTCCAGGCCCATGTAACACCAACCTCTACTGCCTCTTAACCCTCTTGCCCACATCCTGCCACCTCACAGCAAACCCCAATAGAGTTGTATGAAATTTTGCCATCTAGAAAATTATTTTAAGATCCTAGAAAGGATCAAGAGAGATTACCAAGTGTCAGGATGCTCCTTAAATTCCTGCCTACTGATTTTTACACATGAAGCTCATTGGACAAGTATCCCTTCTACAGCCAAAATAATTACTTTTCCAAAGCAAGCCAGTGTGGGAGTGCCCAGGGTGCCCCCACCACATTGCTTGCCAGGTCCACGCAAGACAATTCCAATTCCATGCAAAATATGGCAGAGATAAAAATCACTTAGGCTTTCAACAGCCTTCCCCATGAGCCCTTCAGCTTCTTCTGAGCCTCCTGCTCTGTCCCTTAGTCAACCAGTACCACCATGGCCGTCTCCTCCCTTATCCAATCTGCTCTTGGGCACTGCTGAAATAAGAATTCTTTCATACTGAAGTGTCAAGTCTGATATAGCTAAATGTGTTGTTTTTCTCCTGTCCTAGGAGATTTTGCATTTTAACAAGGGGGATAACCTTGAAGTATCGAAAGGAATCTCTAATTGTGGAATAGCTGGCACAGGCAAGCTATTCTGCAAGGCAGAGACCCCCGTGGGTCCCTTGAATTCCTGTAACTAGCTATAGGTCTGGCCCCAGACACCCAGGGAACAGTCCGACTGCTTCTTATGGCCCATCACTGGGTTATGTCAGCAGCGCCAGATGAAGAATGCTAAGTCTAGTTCTGCTCCAGTCACTTCTCTCTCCAGCCATAGTTTTCTCATTTGCCAGATGAGAAGTTTGGACCAAAGGACCTTTCCGTACCTTTCCAGCTCTGATGTTTTCTTGACTCACCAATGGAGCTGGAGGACCCTGGTCCAGTTCCTAAAGCCCTCCAGTCCCTACTGCAGTGGCCTAGAGGGAATGGCCGGATGCCAGCACAGAACGTGGGCAGGGACTTGGACCGTCCTGCATGGCCTCTGTCCCAAGTAGCCTGCCTGCCTGCTGAGGACAAAAGATACCACTCAGCACACACACTGGTCCTGCAGAGTTACATAACCCTCCCAGATGGGCTATTCCAAACAAAGAGCAATAGCAGAACAGCCCATTCCCCCACCGTGCCCAATGCCACAAGTAGCAGGCTTTGCCTGTGGTTGCCTCACAGCTACAGCCACCCTGGGAAGGAATTTCAGATGCCCACTATCTTTTCTTTCCTGGTTTTTCTCCCCCTAAATGGTATTTCATCTAAGAAAGTCTTAGAAGAAGAAATTCTTATCTCTAGGCTTGACCGGAGAAAATGGAGCCTTCTCCTAATCTCCCTGCTTTTCCCCTCAACCCACCACCCCAAATCCCGCAACACATCAGGCTCTCCTTTTCTCTGGCAATCCTTGCTAGTTGTTGTTGTTGTTGTTGTTGTTGTTGTTGTTGTTGTTGTTGTTGTTTTACAACCCCAGAAGCCTGCAAAGAGCAGGGCTACCCTTCCATTCCCAGGGTGGAAGAATTGGGTTAAATGGATATAGCTTTCATTCCAGACAAGTGGGAAGCATTCCCCTGGCTCAGACTCCATTCCCCTCACCCTTTCCTTTTATCTTTAACAAGTTCATTTACTAGATGAGACTGTGGTTTCCCCACTTAGAAAATGGGTAAGGTCATTCTTACCACCATGGGGCATCAGGTGATAACTCGGATCCCTTGGATGTCTTTAGGAGAACTGCACATTGTCTTAAAATGCAAGAGAAGACATTTAAGTTGAGCTAAAGGAAGCATTTCCCAACTATAAAGTTGTGAGACCCCATCACAGATTGCTCAGGGATGGTGAATTTGTCCTTCCTGGCTACATTTCATGGTGAGCTACATGGTCATGTATCTGGGATAGCCTGCATGCATATTGTCCAAAGGTAGAGGAATAGATGAGAAAAGGGCACAGGTTAGAAAGCAGATTTGGAAGCACGGAAGGAATTCTGAACTTGGATTCTAGTCTTTCACTGTGGTCTGACTGTGGATGAACCCTGGGCCCTGGTTTCTTTATCTGTAGAAATACTGCAACGTACTGAGCACTTACTGTGTCCAGAATAGACCTAAAAAAATGATACCTTTTAAGTTTTAAACTTTACAACAATCCTTCAAAGTTTATATTACTATGAACTATATTACTTTTCATTTTATAAATGAAAAAAAGGGACACCTGGGTGGCTCAGTAGTTGAGTGTCTGCCTTTGGCTCAGGTTGTGATCCCGGGGTCCTGGGATTGAGTCCCACATCGGGCTCCCTGCAAGGAGCCTTCTTCTCCCTCTGCCTGTGTCTCTGCTTCTCTCTGTGTGTCTCTCATGAATAAATAAATAAAATCTTAAAACAAAACAAAACAAAACAAAACAAAACCTCAGAGACTTAAGGAAGGTAAATAATGAATGTAAGATCTCTGTAGCTGGTCATGAGAGAGCAGGATTTGTACCTAGATATGCCTGACCTCAAAGCCCATGTTCTTAAGCACTTCAATCTTGAAAATTCTGTGATTCTATGGTTTCCTTAAGTTCCCCTCAGCCTGAAAAATCTAATTTCTCCCTCACTCTACTCCTCATCCTCTTTGTTTGTTAATGCCCTCACTCCTTGAAATGGAGATGACCACCAGTTTCCTGGCTGGAAACAAGAAATTCTTTGCAGCCTGTGTGAGAACCTGTACTTTGTGCTTTTCCAGAAGCAGAGAAGGAAGGTGCTGCAGTGGCCCAAGCCTTGGAAACCCTGCCAGATGGCCTTCCCTTTGGGGATTTGCCAGGTACAATGATTGTCCCTGGGACCTACTAAGAAACCCCATACTAAGCTGCTACTTAGTTAGTGTCCAGGGCCACTGAGAATATTTTCGGGCCACAGTGAAAAATATTGAGGCTTCCCCAGCAAAGCTAGTCTGCCTAAAAATCTTAAAGGGGGATTTAAATTCAGGATCCAAGTCCCTTTCTAGACCACAGGTCCAGTGGCTGGTCCCAGCTCTCCCCTCTTTTTCCCTATCACCCTGCTTTCTTTGGCTCTCCACCCAGATCTGACCCCATCTGCCTTTTCTCATAAGTGACCTTTGAAATGCAGGTGGTACAGATATTTGCTGAATCAGCAGAACCAACTGCTGCTCCTCTTGTTTGGTTTCAGGCCAGCAGGAAAATGTTCCAGGATGCCATCATGGGGCCCTTATAGCTTTGATGTGTGGGCCTGGGAAGGGCTTGGGAGGAAGGAAGGAGAGAGTGATTGGAGCAAGGCAGAGGGAGCCGGAGAGGAGGATGGAGGCCATTGCGTTTTCCCAGAGGCAGGGGTAACTTGTTTCTCTTGAACTGTGTCTTTTTTGGATGAAAAGGAGGAAGGAGCAGTGCTCTGGGCTCTTGGACAAGCAGAGGAACAAAATATCTTTATAAGTGCCCACTTTGTGCCCACTTCTAGGTGAGCAAAAAGAGGCACACTGCCTCCTCTCAGTGAGCCTTCTCTGGCCCCATTTTCCAGCTTACCAGCTAGAAGTCCTCTCTCTTGCTAGAAGCTGGAGGCAGAGGAAGAAAAGGAGCATAGGCAGTTTGGTGAGCACTGGCCTTCCTGTTGCATCATCAGCAATCAGGCCTTCCAGCCACAGGCAGACAAGGGCCCCAAGTGCCAAGGCTCTTACTCTATTGACAGTTTAGCCTCATGGGAGGTCATTAGAGTTGGGGGGACTGTACTGTCAGGGAATGGGAAGATACGCACCTGCCATACAGATATCTCCATGAATTGAATCTTCAGGGCTCCATCCTCCTTTCAGCTATCCTTGGCTCTTACTGTTCCTGACATATACCCTTAACTTCAACAGAGAAAACCTTCTCTCTGGTCTCTCAATATGCTCCCCATTTTCACCCTGTTCTCTTCTGATGGAGGGTAGCTCGAGGCAGCAGCAATTTGCTTACCCTTGTTTAGATGTTTTTAGATATATGCCTCGAGTATGTTGAACAAGGACTGCTTGCTTCTTTCCTGGTTTTCTACAGCACAGGGTATATGGTTTCGAATGGACTGGACACTAGATAGAATAGAGTTGATTGACTGACAGACCTTCACACTCTCTCAGTAGCTCTCAGAATGGGCCATACAGGACCTGCCATCTCCAGGCAGACAACCTTGACTCAGTAGGTGCAGAAACACCTGCTCCAATCAGCATTCTAGACAGCAGGCTAAAAAGCACATCTAATGATTGTCTAGCTATCCTTCAGCCTCTAGTCAGTGTGATGCCATGGAGCTCAAAGAATGACCCAAGATTTATTTTATGCTCAAAGGATAGTAGAAGAGAAGGGGAGACTTCCCTGAGCAACTTAGTTGGAGCCAAAAGATAGATAGAAAGAAGAAAATACAGGAGAGAGAAAGAGTTTGAGGGGAGGGAAGAAAAGGGAAAGAGAGAAGGAAGGACAAAGAGGAAGGAAAAAGTAGTGAGGAAGAGAAAGTAGAAAAGGAAGACAAGGGATGAAGGAAGAGAAGAGAAGACAGGAGCTACTGAGCCATTCAGACTTCATGGCTACTTGGAGTTGGGGGGTATGGGGTAGAAGCTGAATTTGGATTATAATTCAAGAATCTCATGCAGCCTCCAGTAATCCTCTGCCTAGAGGCTGCAGAACACAGGCAAGCCCCGGGCTCTAAAGGCATGGCTGGCTGCATGGGCAAAAGTGTTCAGACAGAGAAGCTGTGGTCACATGGAAGCCAGTAGCCTCTGGGAGGGTCATGTGCTTCCATGGCAAGAAGTAGACTTTGCCAGATCAGGCTGAGGCTCTGACTCCAGCCAGGAAAGGGGTAATCAATTCTGTAGATGCTGTGAGCCTTGATTGAAAAAATAAAGAGGAGGAAGCTAGATCTCTGCTTTCATTAAGAGTCAAAAGCAGTGGGGGCTGGAGCTTAGCAAGAGCCAGGAAGCATGCAGAGAAGAATGTTAACCCCTCCAGCATCTTTCTTCCATGATATCTCTGCACTAACCCACCCCTTCATCATAGCTTCCTTGTCCTGACTTCCAAGGCCACCACCTTCCTTTCTTTGTCAGCTGAAGAGCAAGAGAGCCTATGTCAGGCTGCATATTAATGCAGATCTGATGACAATTAAATGATCCATTATTTCCTGGTCCCAGGTTCCCTGGGGCTCTTGCCTCTCCTGGATTTGGGCAAGGAAGAAGAGTTCTGGTGATAAAAGACAAACTGTGTGGGGGAGATAATGCATCTGACACAGTGCCTGGCCCCATGTAACCTTCACCCAACCCTTAGCAACCAACCTCACCAGGACCACGATTTTACTATAATGAGGCCAGAGAAGGGCAAGTGAAAAATGAGAAAAGATTTCAGTAAAATTATAATCCAGAGCCCTCATCGGCCATATCTTCTTCCTACTTCAGCATGCCCAGGAGAGAACTCATTCAGCAGGGAGCTCCTCAGGAGAAACACCAGGGAGAGGGTTGCTGGCTCTGCTCTTCTCCTCACCTCCCCCTATCCATAAAGATCTGTCTGCCTGCTGGCTGCATCTAGCCCTACACCACTGAGAGGTATGGGCAGAGGAGGATAGCCATAGAAAATGGGGGTCACAGGTAGAGAGCAGGGTGGGGCCAAATGTAATCAGCAACAGTGATTTCATTACTGAGGTTCTGTGGGGAAAACTCAGGCTGAAGTTAGGCAAAACAGTGGGGAGTAATGAGTGGCACAAAAGGCACAGAGAGGACATCCACACAACCAAGATATCCATGATTTCACATCCAAGGAAAGAGAGAGTTGCGGGGAGGAGGTAAAGTGCTCTCTCTGTCTCTTGGTGTCTAGGCTGGGGAGCAAGGGGAAAAACTGGAGGATCTGGAGGAAGGAAGGAGCTACTTGGGGCATTAACTCATTAGTGTCTGGCACAACTTCCTAAGTGAAAGGTTTTTAACAACTTCCACTCTCCTGCACCATTCTAATTATTTCTTATTTTTGTTCTTCTTCTATGAAGCAAAAGCAGGACAAAGGAGAAGGAAGGATGGAGATGCTATGGTTTGTCTCTGGTTTTGACTTGGGATACTGGATAGGAATCCAGGTAATTCCTAAATCCCTGGCTTCCCAGCAAAGGCACCTGGGCAGGAGAGTTTGGTCTCTTTAAGCTACATTGGGGGCCACCACAAAGTCTTTCTCCAAGAAAAATTATCTTTCCTCAACCGTTCTTGCTCACACTTCCCTAAAGAGATGCAAAAAAAAAAAAAAAAAAAAAAAAAAAGTGGAGAAGAGAAGGGAGATACCAAAGGGCATGAGGAGAGGAATCAGGTGAAGAACCATAATTACCAAGAAGCTGTGGCTGCCCCCAGGGAAATAAATGGAATAGTTCTCCCCACCCTCACCCCATTTAGGGAAAAAGCCACATAATACCTTGTAAGAACGTTGTCTTTTGTTGAACCATGGGCACTAAGGGAAAACTGACTTTCTGCTAATAAACCAGATAAGGAAAGAAAACTGTGATACTGAAGGAAGGGCAAATGGGGAAGAAATGCGCATCTTCTTGGGGCTTGAATCAATTGCTATAGGTCTGCCAAGTCAGATCATCCTGGATCTTCACCCCTAAGAGCCTGTGGTTCTGGTCAAATGAATGCTGTGAGCTCTCATATCCTGACCCAACTTCTCGAACTACATAGATATGAGGAGAAAATGAGTTTTTAAGGAACGCATCAAATCTTCACAAGTATCTGCAGACCTGAAACATGCTGAAGGTGAGGTTCTTGGCTCTCCTCCCTCCTCCCCCCACCCAGCTCCTCCTTTAGCATCATCACCATTGTCAGGGTCAGGTGCTGATTAGGTGCTGATTTCCCCTGAGCTGCTCTTCCATGCAGTTCTCCCATCACCTGTATACTCAGAGGAAGGAAGCTAATATGTCACAGCCTGCCCAATACAGAGGAGAGAATATTCCAGTCCTCTTTCATCTCTTCTTCCCACGTCCTTAGTTAATAGACATTGAAAGTAAAAAAAAAAGGGGGGATCCCTGGGTGGCGCTGCGGTTTGGCGCCTGCCTTTGGCCCAGGGCGCGATCCTGGAGACCCGGGATCGAATCCCACGTCGGGCTCCCGGTGCATGGAGCCTGCTTCTCCCTCTGCCTGTGTCTCTGCCTCTCTCTCTCTCTCTCTCTCTCTGCGACTCTCATAAATAAATAAAAATTTTAAAAAAAAATTAAAAAAAAAAGAAAGTAAAAAAAAAGATTTTGAGGTCCTAAAGACCCACCCTGAAGTTAATGAGTATATTTCTCTCAGGACCCAACACGAGATTCTCCATATCACCAAATAAGCAAGTGGAAGCAAGATTTGCAGTCACCAGCCATAACAGAGAGATTTAAACATCCAAATACCAACACCTCTGTTTGCCAACTCTCTCATCATTGTTCCACAATTGTCAACCATCCCGCACAGAAATCCTCCTGAGTCAGAGGGAAAAGCTATAGCCAGATTGAGTCCTCATGCTATAAATGAGTCCTCCATTGGCTTGGTGGGTTGTGTCTTTGTGCCCCTTTGGTTCTGTGGAGATTCGGAAGAACGATGCCCACTCAGGTCAGAGCAGAGTAGGCTTCCCCAAAGAGCCACTCCTGGCTTTGATCCCACTGCATCAGTTAAAGAGCCAGGCTCATTCCTCTGGGAAATGCTTTCTCCCACCATTTATCTTCCTCTATCTCTAGCACTTATGCCTTCTCACATCTTTCTTGCTTCTCAGCCTTATCCCCTGCCTCCTAAATTTTCTCAGACCCCAATTCTACTCTCCAACTAGGGTCCTTTAAAAGGACCCTAGCCCTTTTAAAGCTCTTAACATGCCTCTTTGCCAAGCCTCTGCGTTTTTCATATCTTGCTCTCCATTCAAATAATTGTACTACCCAAACTCCCTTCCAAATTTTTCCCAACTTAAAAAAAATTCAACTGTTCTTTTTTCTTCAGTGTAATCTTCACCACAACTTCCTCCCCAATCTTGTCCCTTTTAAAATCTCCCAGTTTCTGATATCCCCAACCACTTACCACCTATTTCTTTCTTCCTTTGCCCCCAAGAATGGTCTGGATTGTCTCTTGTGCTCCAACATCCCCAAGTCCCCTAAAACACCGATGCCAATCCCTCTATTCCCCCAAATCTCCTTGACACACTTCTACCTCCAAGCATCTTCTCATCTCTTCACTTCAGGTTGCCCTAGTCCCCCAGACTCTTAGGGGAACCCGATCCGCCCCTTGTCTCTTCCTTCTACACATTTACTTCCCTTTCTGTTACCACAGTGCCCCTCCCTTCGTCCCCACTCACTCGGGTCTTCTGGTCAGGACGCCCTTGCCGAGGGCGGCGGGGGATTTGTGCTGAAGGAGGGTTCCGGCGGCAGGGCAACAACTCGGGGGACGCTCCTTCTCCTTGTCGGCGACGGCCCCGGGCGCCGCGGGGTGCTGGTGGGGCGACTGGGGCGCGTGAGCCCTGCTGCTGGGGCCCGGCTGGGGCTGCACCAGGAGCTGGCCGTGGTGCTGAAGCGGGGGCTGCTCGGGCGCAGGCTGCGGCGCGGCGGGCGGGAGCTGTCCGTGGTTCTGGAGCGGCTCCTGGGCCGCGGCGGCGGCGGCGGCGGCGGCGGCGGCCGGGGCGGCCGGGGCGGCAGGCAGCGGGGCCGGCGACGGAGGGACCAGCCCAGGCGGAGGCTGGGCTTGCAGCAGCTGCTGATGCTCCCACAGGCTGCGGTTCTCGGCGCTTAGCTCGTCCAGCCGCCGCTCCAGCTCGTCGATGCGCTGGCGCTGGGTGTGGATGAGGCTCTGCTGGTTCTGCACGATGGCCGTGAGCTCCTTGAGGTAGAGCACGGCACGCACCGGGTTCTCCAGCAGGCTCTCCATGCCGCCCGCCGCCGCCTGCGCCCTGGCTGCGCCTCGGCGGGCGGCGGGGAGCGCGAGGGCGCGCAGGAGCCGAGCAGCCCCGGCGATCCGCTCGCCTCCCTCTCCGGCGGGCCCAGCCTCCCTCCCAGCCGCCGGTGCCGCGTCACCGCCACCCGGACCTTCACACACGCAGCGAGGGGCGGGACCGCGGCGCCAGGGCCCACCCTCCCACCCTCCCACCTCCCACCTCCCACCTCCGGGCTTCGTGAGGAGTCTCGGCTTCCTGCAGGGCTGACAGGAGAAAAAGGAGACACGCGAGGGAGTGGGAAGGGGAGCAGGATAAACGGAGGGGCCTGGAGAGGTGAGGGGGACATTGCTGCACTGGGGGAGTGCGATGGGACGGGTCGGAGAAGAGAAGCAGGTACCGAAGAGGGGGAGAGAGAGGGGCTGGGACAAGGAGGGAGGGCGCGCGGGGTGGGCGGGGGACAGAGAGAAGGTGGCCAAGGGAGAGAGGAATGGGACTCTGAAAGGTCACAGAACCCTTTTCCTATGTCCAGCTATCCCAGAGGTTGTGGGTCATCCTAAAGACCTTCCGAGGAGGGGCCCCCCTTGCCTCTTTCGTACTCAACCATCTATTCTGCTGGGGAATTCCCTGGGACACAAGGATCATAGAACTATGAGGGACCCTAGAGAGCTTCGAGTCCTTTATTCAGCCAAGAGGAAACTTAGGGTGAGAAGTCTGTTTATGCTGGGTTTTCTCTGGGAAAGAGACCTCAGGACAGTTTTGGCCACTCTAAGATGATTATGAACTAAATAAACCAGGCCCTGTGTGTCATGGGTTCACGCTTCCAGAAACTTCTGAAGAGATCCTTCTGTTTGAAAAACATTTATGCACCACATTCTCCTACCAAACTCTGGGCTAGGTGGTGGTAAGACCAAGATGACTAGGATGGAATCTTTAGCTTCTTGAAGCTTACAGTTAAATAGGTGAAACAAGTAGTAAATATTTAATTTTGATATGTGGTGGTGGTTGTACATTGTAAGATAGAAATACGCTCAGAGTGCTAAAGGAAACCAACATCTTGGGGATCTGGGAAGGCTTCTTGGAGAAAGTAACACTTGATGTGGAAAGGATTTTCCAGAAAGGAAAAAGCATGAGCAAAAGATCAGAGATATGAATCAACATGGACTGAATCGTTAATTAATTACTAAAAAATGTACATTAAACACCCACTGATTGTTAAATACTGTACTAGGAACTCTGCAGGCTATATCTAGCATAGATAATAAATTACGATTTCCATAATCAAGGAGATTATAATTTAGTACAATAGATATGGTGTGCACCTAAATAACTAAAATACAAATAAAATTTTCTGTCAGAGCTCTTAGTCAAGTTTCATAGGAGTTCAGGGGAAGGAGAGGTTGTGCTTGACTACGGTGATCTGATCAGGAGGAGATGTTATTCAAGCTAGGCTATGAAGGATGAGAAATTCCAACAGGTAGACACAACAGGGGAGCAGAAGATGAAGAAGATATGTGAGACAGCAGGAAAAGACGAAGGAATGGAAATAGAGCACTTTAGTTTAATCTAATTTGACAGAACGACCCTTTCCTCTGGACTGTGAGTGCTCTTAGCATATCTGTTATTGTGCTATGCTATTCTCCACACAGATTTTTGTTCCCCTCAGGGTAGGCAGATCTGTGGATACCATGTGTCCAGTGAGCCGGGCCAGCAAAGCCTGTCTGGTGCCAAACTTGAATGACCTTATGGGAAAGGATATGTGCTCTGCAAATATATTGGTTTCTCTGCACCTGCAGTGTGTTTTTATTTCGTTTTTCTCTCATTTATTTCCTTAGGAAACTTCTTTCTATAAAAGAATGAGTAAAAGAACTTTTTAAAAATATGTATATTTTTTATTGGAGTTCGATTTGGCAACATATAGTATAACACCCAGTGCTCATCCCATCAAGTGCCCCCCTCAGTACCCAGTCACCCCATTCCCCCACCCACCTGCCCTTCCACTACCCCTTGTTCATTTCCCAGAATTAGGAGTCTTTCATGTTTTGTCACCCTCTCTGATTTTCCCTGAGTGAAAGAACTTATCCGTAACTGAGCCAACAGTTGGGAGACCAAAGCACCAGGGAGGACCCTTTGGTAGTGATCAGTATTCCAACTAAAGAGTAGAAGTTGAGGGATACAATAAGGGCACACAAAAACTCAAACACTTCTGAATTTTCTTTGCTCGCCTAGTCAGTTTGTTTTCCATGAGTTGGGTGCCCATAGAGACAATAGTATTTCTATAAGTAAAACAGCTTACAGCATAATTATCCATAGGGCTTGTTTGAAAGGCAGATTTCTGGGCCCCAAGTTGTCCTGCTGTGTTGGAATCACTAGGAATGGTGCCCAAGTATATTAATCTTTTTGGCTTTTTTTTCTTTTATTAAAAAATCAACTTTATTGAGTTATAACTTACATATATTAATATGTACCCACTTTGAGTGCATGGTTTAATGAGGTTTTTATTTTTAAGATTTTATTTATTTATTCACGAAAGACACAGAGAGAGAAGCAGAGACATAGGCAGAGGGAGAAGCAGGCTCCTCATGGGGAGCCCAATGCAGGATTCAATCCCAGGACCCCGGGGATCACAACCTGAGCCAAAGGCAGCCGCTCAACCTCTGAGCCACCCTGATGCCCCAGGTTTAATGAGTTTTGACAAACACATGCACCCATATAATCAAAAATTTCCATCACTATAAAAACTAACCTCATGTCCCTTTGAAATCAACTGCTCTTATCCTCAGCTCCAGTCCACCACTGATCTATTTTTTGTCAAGATAGTTTCATCTTGTAAATGGCAATCATAAAATATATGTTCTTTTGTGTATTTTTTTTTTTGCTCAGCATAATGCTTTTGAGGTTCAACTGTTCTGTTATGATATCAATAGTATGTTCCTTTTTTACTTCTGATTAGTTTTATATGGTATGGATAAAAAACATGATTTATTTATTCACCTGAAAATGGACATTTTTGTTGTTTCCAGGTATTAGTTATTTTGAATAAAGCTGCTATGGACAAGCTTAATGGGCAAGTCTTTGTGTGGACATATGTTTTCATATGTTTTATTGGGAGGAAAAATCTGAAATTGGAATTGCTGAGTCGTATACTAAATACATATTTAACTTATAAGAAACTCTCAAATTGTTTTCCAAAATGGTTGTACTATTTTTTATTCTCACCAGCAGTGCATGAGAGGTTCAGTTGTTTTACATCCTCACTAATACTTGATATTTTTAGCCTTTTTACATTTTATCACTTTAAGTGAGTAGTAGCATATTAATATGGTTTTAATAAATATTTTTGTGTAGACATGCTGTTGAGCATCTTCTCATGTGCTATTGGACATTTTTCTGTCTTCTCTGCCCACTATTTCTATTGAATTGTTTCTCTTATATATTGAGCTTTAAGAATTCTTTATATATTCTGGAAAGCAGTCTTTGTCAGATATATATTACAAATATTTTCTCTAGTCAGTGGCTTGCTTTTTCATTTTCTTAACATTGTCCTTTGAACAGCAATGTCTTTTTATTTTGATGAAGAAAAACTTACGATTTTTTTCTTTTTATAGTTCATGCTTTTTTTGTCCTGTCTAAAAATTCTTTGCCTGAGTATCTCAAAGCCAAAAACATGTTCTCCTGTGTTTTCTTCTAGAAGTTTTCTAATTTTTGCTTTCATGTTTAGGCTTGTGATCTATTTCAGGTTAATTTTTGTATTTGGTATGAAGAGTCAAAGTTCATTTCTTCCTTAAATGTTTGACAGAATTCATCACTGAAGCCATTCCAACCTGGAGGTTTCTTTGTGAGAAGATTTTTAACTACAAAGTCAAGTTCTTTAGTAGATATGAGGCTTTTCAACCATTCTATTTCTTTGTGCATCCATTTTGGTAATTTGTGTCTCTGGTAGGCAGAATGACCAGCCAAGGATGTCCATGTCCTAGTCCCCAAAACTTGTGAATATGTTTCTTTACATAGTAAAAGCAACTTTAAATATGTGATTAAATTAAGGATCTTAAAATAGAAAGATTATCCTGGATTATCTGTATGGGCCCAATGTAATCACAAAAGTCTTTGTAATGGGGATGTGAGAGTGTCAGAAAGGAGATACGGCAACAGAAGCAGAGATCAGAATGAGGCAATTGTTATCTGGGAAGCAGAATTCAGAAAATGTAGATGTCATATAGAAACTAGAAAAGAGAGGGAAACACTTCTCCTCCAGAGCCTCCAGAAGGAATGCAGTCCCACCAATATCTTGATTTCAGCCAGATGAGATGCATTTTGGACTTCAGGCTTCTGGAACTGTAAGATAATAAACTGTATTGCTTCAAGTCACTATGTTTGTTGTACTCTAACAGCAGCAATAGGAAATGAACACAAGTGTCTTTCAAGAATTTATCATTTTCATCTGAGTTGTCAAACTTGTTGGCATGAAGTTGTTTATAATATGTGCCTTTTAATGTCTGTAGGCTGTGTAGTGATGTCTCCTCTTTCATGCCTGATATTGGTAATTTGAGTATTTTTAAAAGTCAGTCTTCCATTTTTATATTTTCATATACCTAGTTTTTGGTGTCACTGATTTTCCTCTGTTGCTTGTCCATTTGCTATTTCATTGATTTGCTCTCTTTCTTTTTTTTTTTAAGATTTTGTTTGTTTATTTGAGAGAGAGCAAGCAAGCATGTATACAAGCAGGGGGTGAGGGGCAGAGAAGTAGAGTCCCCACTAAAGGGAGCCTGATGTGGGACTCAATCTCAGGACCTTGGGATCATGATCGGAGCCAAAAGCAGACATTTAACTTAAGCCACCCATGCGCCCTCATTGGTTTGCTCTCTTATCTTTCTTTTTCTTTTTTCTACCTACTTTTGTTTCCATTTGCTTTTTTAAAACTAGCTTCTTAAGATAGAAGCTTAGATTATTTTTTAAGATTATTATTTATGTATTCATGAGAGACACAGAGAGAGAGACAGAGACATAGGCAGAGGGAGACACAGGCTCTCTGTAGGGAGCCCGATGCGGAACTCAATCCCAGGACCCCAGGATTAAGATAATAAATTTGAATGGCTTAAGCCATTACATTTGTGACAGCCACAGAAAACCAATACAGCATGTGACATTTCCCCCCATTCTTTAACTTTTAACCTATGTAAGTCCTCCACCCTTCCCCACTCCTGCAAAAATCCAGCCTGAAATCGTGTCTTTTAATTGGAGTGCTTTTTTTTTTTTAAAAGATTCTATTTATTTATTCATGAGAGACACAGAGAGAGACAGGCAGAGACACAGGCAGAGGGAGAAGCAGGCTCCATACAGGGAGCCTGATGTGGGACTTGTTGCCGGGACTCCAGGATCATGCCCTGGACCAAAGGCAGCTGCTAAACCGCTGAGCAACCCAGGGATTCCCTTAATTGGAGTGCTTAAATCGTTTACACTTAATTTAATTTATTTATCAATATGTTTGGATTTCAATCTACCATCTTGCTATTTTATTGTTTCTTTGTTCTTTGTTCTTTTTCACTTGTTCCTGCCTTCTTTTAGCTTGAATATTTTCTAGTACTCCATTACCTCCACTAGTGGCTTATTAACACCACCTGTTCATTTATTTATTTAGTGATTGTTCTAGGGTTTACAATATTTGTTGTTAAGTTCTCATTGTCCAAATATTGTATTTCACATATAATGTAAAAACATTACAGCAGCTTATTTCCCTTCCTCCCATCCTCTGTGCTATTATTGTCATAGATTTACTTCTGTATTTATTATTTTTACAATACATTGTTATCATTTTTGCCTTAAAGAGTTAATTATCTTTTAATTTTTAAAAAATGTTAATATCTTTTTTATTTACATATATGTGTAAATTTTATTATATATATGTAAATTTTATTACACACACACATACATATACATATACATACACCATTTTGGCCACTTTAATTTCTATATGGATCCAGATTTCCATTTGGTATCATTATCCTTCCACCTGAAGAATTTTCTTTAACATCTCTATAGTCAGGTCTCTTGGTAACACATTCTGTCAGATTTTTTTCCTTTTGTCTGACAAAGTATTTATGTCTCCTCAATTTTTTTCAAGATTTTATTCATATAAGAGAGAGCATAAGCAGGCAGAGAAGCAGAGAGAGAACAGGCTCCCCACTGAGCAGAGACCAATGTGGGGCTCAATCCCAGGACCCTGGAATCCTAACTTGAGCTAAAGGCAGACGCTTAACTAACTGAGTCACCCAAGCACTCCCATGTCTCAATTGTTAAAATTTCTTTGTCATGGTATAGAATTTTTTACTTTGTTGTTTGTTTGTTTTTCCCAGCACTTAAAGATATTGTTCCAGTGTCTTCTGGCTTGCATTTTCTGGCAAGAACTCTGTGATCAACCTTATCATTGTTGTAATCCAAAATGAGGAGAAAAATAATCAATAGAAACAAGATGTGAAATGAAAGGTGAAATTAGCAAAGATTTTAAAACAGCTGTCATAAAATATGTGTAAGTATTTAAAGAACTATAAGAACACAATGAAGAGTGAAATGGGAAATTTAAAAAAATGAAATGGAACTCCTAGAGGTAAAAACATAATATCTGAAATGAAAGTTTTACTGGGTGGGATTAACAGCATATATACATTGTAGAATTAAAAATCAGTAACCTTAAAGATATAGCAACAGACAAATGTCTGAGTGGCTCAGTGGTTGAGCAGACCTGCCTTTGGCTCAAGTCGTGATCCCAGGGTCCTGGGATCAAGTCCCACATCGGGTTCCCCAAGGGGAGCCTGCTTCTCCCTCTGCCTGTATCTCTGCCTCTCTCTCTCTCTCTCTATGTGTGTGTCTCATGAATAAATAAATAAAATCTTTTTTTTTAAAAAAAGATATAGCATCAGAAACTATCTAACCTGATTGATACTGATCCACAGGTCACTGAGCCTCAATTTTTTTCAGTCTTTTTTCTTCCTGTGCTTCAGTTTAGATAGCTTTATTTCTAGAAGTTCCATTTAGCTCCTTTTTATATATCTTATTTCTCACCTCATTACTCTTATGTTTTCTTCTAGTTTGGGGTCTTACTTTCCTGCTTCTTCACATGTCTAGTAATTTTTTTTCTTTCTATGCTGGATAGTTTGAATGTGACTGTTGAGTGCTGAATTTTTAAATTTTTCCTTAAACAGTGTTGGACTGTGTTTTTGCAGGTAGTTAAGTTACTTGTGGATCTACTTGATACCTTCAAGATTTCTTTTAAGCTTTTTATAGGACAAGCCTAGAGTAATTAATACTCTTGTCTAATTTATCCTTACTCCCATGGTCTGATCATTCTGCTATCTCATGAATGTCATCAAGATCTTTGCGCTCGGGCTGGTCAGAACTCTGATCTTTTCCAGCCCATGTGAGCATTGAAATTTTTCATCTTAAACCACCATTATTTACTCAGGCACATAGAATTTCACATATATGTATGGCTTAGTGTTCAGCAACAGACTCAAGGAAGGCTATCTGCAGATTCCTGGAGCTCTTTCTTTACATAATTCTCTTTTCTCTGGTACTCTGCCCTGTAAATTCCAGCCACCTTGGCCTCCTCCAATCTCTGTGTCCTGAACTCAGAGAGGCCATCATGTTCTGCCTTGGCTTCCTCTTCCTGCCCTGCAATCGTGAAAGTTTCTTTAGGCGGTGAGCCAAGGTGATTATAGGGCTCACTATGTTTTCCTTGTCTCAAGAGTCATAATCCTGTGCTGATAGTTTTCCAATGTGTAAAAATTGTTTTTTTTTAAGATTGTATTTATTTATTTATTTATTTATTTATTTATTTAGCAGAGAGAGAGAAAGAGAGAGAGAGAATGCACAAGCAGGGGAAGCAACAGGCAGAGGAAGAGAAAGAAGTAGATTCCCCGCCAAGCAGGGACTCTGATGCAGGGCTTAATCCCAGGACCCTGGGATCATGACCCAAACTGAAGGCAGACACTTAATTGACTGAGCCACCTAGGCACCTCTGGAAATTGGTTTTTAAATATATATTTATATTGGAATATAATAATTTTCTAGTTGTTGATAGTAGGAGGGCAAGTACAGTCCCAATTTTTGGCTTCTGACCTTAAAATATTGGCCAGAAGACAAAAAAAGCCCTACATTTTTAATAAGTAACCAGGTGATTCTTTTTTTTTTTTTTTTAAGATTTTATCTATTCATTCATGAGAGGCAGAGACATAGGCAGAAGGAGAAACAGGCCAATGCAGGATTCAATCCCAGGACCCCGGGATCATGCCCTGAGCCAAAGGCAGATTCTCAACCATTGAACCACCCAGGCCCCCCAGCACCCAAGTGATTCTGATGACCCTAAATGTGGAGACCTCCTGGGCTAGAGGGAAATAAAAGTAATGACTTACTTTTGTGTGGCACTTTCCAGTTTGCAAGACTTCTTCATATGCATTATCATTTAATCCTCATATCCACTCTCTGAAGAAAGCAGGGACAGGATTATGGTTCCCCTCTTAGGACACAAAATTTGAGGCCCTGGGACATTGTGACTTTCCTGAAGCCAGATGGTTGATGGATGAGACAGCTGGAGCTGGACCTCTAGTCTTCAGACCTTAATGCACAGACTCATCTCCCATACACTGTAAGAAGTGAGGAGCCCTGAAAGAGACAAGCTTGGAGTTACCCTTCCCTGAGCCATGCCATGTGTTTGTTCCCCAGTGTTCAGGCTGCCTTTCTCTGCCACCACATTCTAGCCTGTCTTCTCCTAATAAATGTTAGGTTCCAGCCAAATTGGACCATTCACTCCTCCTCAAATCCAACAACACTCTTCTGTCTTCCTTGTTCTTAATAATATGTGCTTAATGAAAGAAGAAGTGTGGTGGTGGGGAGAGAGGATAATGAACAATTATGTTTAGTTGTAGGGGAGAATTCAGCCATGGAAAATGACAGTTTACTCCTTTGAGCCCCAGATATCTCTTTTTTTTTTTTTTAATTTATGATAGTCACACACAGAGAGAGAGAGAGAGGCAGAGACATAGGCAGAGGGAGAAACAGGCTCCATGCACCAGGAGCCTGACATGGGATTCGATCCGGGGTCTCCAGGATCGTGCCCTGGGCCAAAGGCAGGCGCTAAACCGCTGCGCCCCACAGGGATCCCATCAGATATCTCTCTTTTAAACTGACATGGTTTACCTAGGTTAAAGTGTGTGTGTGTGTGTGTACTTTTCTACATGTATATATAATCAACATTAAAATGTTTAAAAACAGATTGTAAAACAAAGTCGTTTCTAGATTTCCTCTTAACTATGGCATATACATATGTAAAGTCATAATTCTAGGGCAGTTTTATGGAAGCAGAAAGGATATTACTGAGGCCTTTCATGACCAATGACTAGCTGTAGGAATAACAAGACATTTGGTTTTTCTGGTCCAGGGTATGGATTCAGTACCGCTGCCCATGAGCTACACCACCCTGGTGAGAAATTCTCCCCTGTCAGCACAGAAGGCCCACAGATTCCACACCTCACTGAGTGGACAGTTCCCCAGAAGGCAGGTGGGGGTAGGGGGGGAAAGTAGCAGTATTTCTCTTGTCCAGAAGATTTGATGGATTCTAAACAACTGGACAGGGCATTCAGGATCATTTCATCCAGCTCTCTGCCTCTGGGCCGAACAGCAGCTAAGCCCCACAGACAACGAGAAGTTCTCACACATACTTCTTATGTATTCTGTTGCCAGAACTGGAAATATACGAGGCTATCAGCCTATAGGGATGTAAAGCAAATATGGCCTCTCCTTTGCCTAATTATTGAATGATAATAGTGGTGATAATCCTAGCCAGCATTTGTATTTCTCTTCATGCTTTTAAATATCTCTGGGTCTTGGTTTCCTCAACTATAAAGTGGAGATAATAACTGAATCCGTATCATAGGTTATTTTAAGGGTGAATAAATAGTACATGTGAAGTGCAATCACATGTATTCATTTTATTTGATTCTCAGTGAGTGGTAAGCAAGAAATGTATGTTTTTCAGATGTGGCAAATGAGGCTCAGAGAGGATGAGTAGCCTTCTTGATGTTACACAGCCAATCAAGGCAGAACCAGGCCTGGAACCCAAGCCTCCTATTCAACCCTCACCCTTTTTCCTTAGTACCACATATTAGGACATCTAGCATGGAGAGAATACTAGGGGCGAGTGTTGATCAGCAATGACCTTGTACTTGTGTTTGTGATTAAATGAGATAAAGGATGTAAAGAACTTAGAACAATGTCTGGCACAGAGCTTGTGTCCAGGAAAAATCATCTTCATTATTATGTATAAAGTATTTCACAGATACACAATCTCATTTAGTCATCACAAAATGCCTATGGAGTATTTTCATTAGCCTCATTTTATAGGAAAGGGAACAGGGGCACAAAGAAATAATGACTTGCAGTGTGCCTGGGTGGCTCAGTCGGTTAAGCGTCTGATTCTTGAATTGGGCTCAGATCATGATCTCATGACATGTGAGACTTGTGAGATGGAGTCCCACATCAGTCTCTTCACTGGGCATGGGATCCGCTTAAGATTCTCTCTCTCCCTCTGCCCCCCCCCACTCCCCCGTAAAAAGTAGTGACTTGCCCAAGGCTAGCAGATATCACAGCCAGAAATCCCACTTGGACCAGGCTGCTCTGGGGTTTTGCAGTCAAAGCTACCCTTAAATGCAGCTTGGGAGGTGACTTTGTCCACATCACACATAGTAAAGGTCAAGTAAGGGGATACAAGTCATAGAATAGGCCTCAGAAGGAGTCTTTGAGGCCTTCTTGCAGTTGGCCTTTGGGCTGAGGAAGCCCTATTAATCCCTAACTGCCCACCTGATGGATTATGCCAGTCCTGTCAGGTCTGAGACATTCCTTTTTTTTTTTTTTTTAAGTTTCTATTTTGTTTTATTTTTTTCTTTTTAAAAATTTATTCATGAGAGACACAGAGAGGCAGAGACACAGGCAGAGAAAGAAGCAGGCTCCATGCAGGGAGCCCAACGTGGGACTTGATCCTGGGGCCCCCAGGATCATGTCCTGGGCTGAAGGCGGCGCTAAACTGCTGAGCCACCTGGGCTGCCCAGTCTGAGACATTCTGAAGGCATCTCAAGCTTTCTGACTTGAACAGACCCTTCAAACTCCCTCTCCCAAGTTACCATTTTCTTGGGACTTCCCTGGATTGAGGAATGGAATAGAGTCATCGAAAAAAACATGGGTTCTGGAAAAGGCAGATGTGGGTTTTCTGCCCCTTCCCACCTATGTGACCTTGGGGAAGTTATATAACTGTTCTGAATCTCTACGCAATGGGGAACATGGGGTTGTTGTGGTTGCACAATATCTGGCATAGAGTAAATGCTTAAAAGATTTTAGCATTTAGTAGGAGTGGTAAAGACTTTCCTGGAGTCAGAAGACTGAGTTTATCCCTCTGGTCATGGAACACAGGTGAGTCATTTACTCTCTCTGAGCTTCCCATCCTCATCTGTGAAATGAGTCAATGTCGGTATACCCTGAACTCACATCCATGAATGTTCTATATGAGCTGGAAAGTAGTAAACAAATTGGGCAGTAAACTCAGATCCAAACAGAACCTGTAAGCCCCTCTCTTATTGTTCCCCATCTCTAGCCCAAATAAGCAGCCTGTATTGGATTTGGAGAAGATAATATACTCCAGGACAAGCACATTGAGACAATCTAGAAATACCTGTAGTGAAAAGGGCATAGAAAGAATTTTCCTTGAGGTGCCTGGGTGGCTCAGTGGTTAAGCGTCTGCCTTTGGATCCTGGAGTCCTTGGATCGAGTCCTGCATCAGGCTCCACAGGTAGCCTGCTTCTCCCTCTGCCTATGTCTCTGCCTCTCTCTGTGTCTCTCATGAATAAATAAATAAAATCTTTTTTAAAAAAGAAAGAATTTTCCTCCTTCTCTGACACTCTGTGGGGTGTCATTGAGAATATTTGAGAAAGCTTTGAGCTGGAACCACAGGTCTAGACCTCTGGTTACTGGTTCTAATCTGTTCTCTGCTCCTGACAAGCTACCTCAGCAGAGGCCAAGGCCTCTTCTCCTCTGGACCTCAGGAGTCTCACAGTAGAGTGAGGGGGTAGAGATGGAATCACCAGATCTAGGAGAAAGGACCCAGGAGCTCATCTACTCTATGACACCCTTCGACCCAAATGCAAGCATCCTCATCACACCATTCTCGGTCACCAGGCTCTGCCCAAATTTTCCCACAACAAACAAGTTCCTGCATCATAAGATGGTTATCTAATTTTTGGATGACAAAATAGCTAGGAAGATATTTCCGATATTGAGCTGTGATCTGCCTTCCTTTCCTTTTCTCCCATTGGTCTAAGGTCAGCCCTCTGAAGTCTCAGTATACAAACCCATCCCTAAACCCCCTCCAGATGTTTTCTCTGGAAGAAAGCAGGAAATGAGAAAGAGGGAAGGAGGGGGGAGGCCATTTCCAACTGCCTGAGCTTTCTTACATAGCATCTATCTACACACAAGCTGTAGGTGTCACATCTGACAAATTGTTTTAAAATATTCTCTGTTTCTGATTGCTGCCAACTCTTTGTCACCCCCAACCCCCAGAAACTTCTCTAAGAATGACCCGGGAAGTGGAAAGCAGTCACAGCACCCTACCCCCTGGGGTTTCTCCAGTTTGAATAGTGATACTCTCTAGTTTTCAAATTTTTATTATTTAAATTTTTTTCAGAAGAGTCTTTTTTTTTTTTTAATCATATAAACTCTTCCATGGAACTTGGATGGATGGATGGATGGATGGATTGGTGGGTGGATAGGCACATAGTTAGATAAAATGGGAAAAGTGTGGTTAAGTAGGTATACTCTAGAGCCAGGATTCAAATCCCTGGTCTGTCATTTACTAGCTGAGTGGCCCTGAGCAATTCATTTAACTTGCTTCCTCAGTTTTCTTATCTGAAAATGGGTAAAATCCATCTTATAGGGATATTGCGATAACTAAATGAATTAATGCATACAAAGCACTTGTCACCTGGGGCAGTGAGTGCTCTGTTAAGTGTCTGCCATTATTATTACTGTTGTCATTCTTACCATTATATTATTATTACCACTGACTGAAGTTGGGAAGACTCTCCCTTCCTCTAACCAGTGAAATTTTTGAGACACTGGAGGTTCTGGAAACACTGTATACCACTTTACTAGTTCATTTTCTCATTTTACAGCAGAGAAAACAGGACCCAGGAAGGAAACCTCTCTTGTCTAAGGTCACACAATAGAGTGTGTAGAGTAAAGGCAGATCTTGAGCTGAGGTCGTCTAACTCTTGGCCTTTGAAATTCTCAGAGATCTTTCTGCACATGCCAAACTGCGGACTGGAGCCGAGGCCAGAGACCAGGAATTTGAGCATCCCCCAGCAGCCTGTGGTTCTGACCTTGGCTGAGCTCTTCTCCTCCCCACCCGCTCCAGGATGGGTCCCTGGATGGGTGCTAATGAAGTAGCACCTTTTGCTCTCTCTTGAAGCCCGGGTGGAGGCTGAAAGGTGGGGAGGAGGTGGATGAAGGCAGTGAGCTGTGAAGCTTAATTCACACTTAGGCCATGTCTTAAGAGCGCAGGCTACAAGATATTACATGCTGTATGTGCAAAGTGCAGTGATTAATTGACAGGCAAGAGTAGTCAGGCTTTCTCTGCCCCCTCACTCCCTTCTCTCTTATTCCACTTGAAATATTAGAGGATGTGTCTCTCCCGAAAACAGGGAATTCCAGGCAGTAGTGCCCATCTGAAGTTTATGTTGAATCTCCAAGGTGATAGAAGAGGGAGGTTTTTAGCTTTTATCAAAACCAGGTGAGCTATGTCTGATATCAAGTGACAACCTTTCATTCACTCATGTAATGCGTATTTATTGAGCACTATTAATGTTTGGAAGGATCACCTTCATGAGTGTGTGACCTGCGCAGCCACACAGGGTCCTGTGCATAGAAGAGCCTTCCACTTGGTTTAATGCTTTGCTATCACCATCTTAAAATCATTAATAGTTTTTTTTAAAGATTTTATTTATTTATTATTCATGAGACAGAGAGAGAGAGAGAGAGAGAGAGAGGCAGAGACAGCCAGAGGGAGAAGCAGGCTCCACGCAGGGAGCCTGATGTGGGACTCGATCCCGGGTCTCCAGGATCACGCCCTGGGCTGAAGTCGGCGCTAAACCGCTGAGCCATCCGGGCTGCCCAAAAAATCATTAATAGTTTTAACTTGAAATGTGTATTTTCTAACTAAAGTCTAGTGGGACAAGGGAGCATACACCCAGACAGAGGAGATATATGGCATATGAGTACCTGCCATTCCTTGGCACCTATTCCCATGCAGCCTTTCCAATGACCTAGGAGCACAGAATTCTGGTGGACCCATGCTATGGAGGGAGCACAAGGAAAGGGTGTTAGGTCATGACTGATGAGTAGGGACACCCAAAGACCTGAGACTTTCCATTCAAACCAGAACATACACTGTACACAAAAAGAAGGCAATGACATTTGAGGACATACAAATGACCAACGGAGCCTATCCTATCCTTTTCATCTATTGTTACATCTCTATATTAACCAATACTAGAGGCACCTGGGTGGCTCAGTCGATTAAGCATCTGCCTTCAGCTCAGGGTCCTGGAATTGAGCCCCGCATTGGGATCCCTAAGCAGGGAGCCTGCTTCTCCCTCTGCCACTCCCCCTGCTCATGCTTGCACGCTCTCTCACTCTCCTTCTCTCTCTGAAATAAACAAATAAATAAATAATTAAAATCTTCAAAAATATTCAATTCTTTAAGAAAACAAAACAAAACAAAACCAAAAACTAATACTTAGGCTGAAAACTGACACAGAAGGAGAGTAAGAAACAGAATGACCTACAGTTCTTTTTCCTTTCAGTGCTACCTTACTCATCAGTAACCCAAAGGTACAGTGTGTGGGTAGAATGTGTGTGTGTCAAGAAGTGGAATAAAAACATTTGAGTTTGTTTTGTGAAGTATTTCCACTGTACTGTAAGAACAAAATACATAAACATGTATAAGGTATGAAATGTTAATTGTGTAATTTTGGTGATTTCACCTATAAGTTAAATGTTCATATTTCCGTTTAAAATTTGCATCATATAAAGATAAATGGTAATATTCTGATAATGACTTAAATTATTTTTAAACTTAAAATGACATTAAGTAGCAAATAAAAATACCATGTATAAGTATAAGGTGATAAGTGCTAAGTAAGAAAATTATAGGGTTCCCAGAGAGCATATTGTAGTACGATCTAATCTAGCCTCAGAATCAGGGGGGACTTCTTTGAGGCAGTGATGTTTGAACTGAGTTGTGAAGAATAAGCATGTGTTAGTGAGGTGAAGAAAAGGTAAAGAGTGTTCCAGACAGAGGGAACAGCATGTGCAAAGGCCCCGAGACAGGAGAAAACCTGGCATAGTAGCTAAAAGAAAACTTAAAAATTGTATTAAAAATTTATCTTTATCCTTAAAATTATGGGAAGCCTAAGCAATCTAAACATGAAAGTAATGTGATGTGATCAAATCTGTGTTTTAAAAAGGTCTGACACTCGTTGTTACATGTTAGAACATCCTGAAAGGAGGAAGAGTCCTTAGAAAGGAGGCTATTGCAGTAACCCAGGTGAGAGATGGTGGTGTAGGCTGTGGTGGGGTTGGAGAGATAGAATGGGTTAAGGGATAGGCAGGAAAAAAAGAGATGGAGCTGATGGGGTGGGGAGAATAAAGAGAAAAGATATCAAGAATGACCCATAAGCTTCTAGTCTGTCCATTATGTAGATAGCAAGGCCATTTCTAAAACATGTTCCAGGGGTGGAGGCCAAGTTTGGAGAGTGGAGGAAGAGTGAGGGAGAAGGTTATGAGTTGACCTTTCTTCAGTAGAGGTCCCTTTGATATATCTAAGCAAAAGCATCAAAAATGCCATTGGCATATTTATCCAGAGCCCAGAAGTGAGTTTGCATAGAAGCAAACTGGCTAATAAAATTTGTAGCCATGTAAAAGGCTAGAACAGGCACTTCACAAAACAGGTTATCCAGACAGCCAAGAAGTACATAAAACGTGCTCAATATCATCTGCCATTAAAGAAATGCAAATTGAACACCACAGTAAGATATCATTTCACTAGAAGGGCTAAAATTTTAAGAGACCAACAAAACAAAATGTAGGCCAGGATGTAGAATGACCAGAACTCTGGTATATTATCGGCAGACATGTAAAATTGTACAACTATTCTGGAAAACAGCAAGGCTGTTTCTTTAAAAGTTAAACATATACTTACCGTACAACCCAATTGCACTCCTTGCAATTGCACTCCTTGCTATTTACCCAAGAGAAATAAAACATTTGTCCTCACAAAGACTTGAAAAATAATGTTTATGGCAGTTTTATTCATAAGAACCCAAAATGAAATAACTCAAATATACATCAGTTGTGAATGGATGAACAACAAGTGGTGCTATAGCCATACAATGAAATACTGCTTTTTAACAAAAAGAAACTATAGGTCCATGTAACAATATGGATGAATCTCAAAATTATTATGCTTCATCAAGGAAGTCAGATATAACAAAATACATATATATAAATCAGCCTATGTGACATTCTAGAACAGACAAAACTAATCTTCAGTGATGGACATCAGATCAGTGATGTGGGGAGCAGAGAGGGGGTGGATTGACTTCAAAGGGGTGGGAAGGCACAGATTTCAGAGCAGTTGAAATTATTCTATATCTTAATTGTGGTGGTGGTTATTGATCACATACATGTTTCAAAACTCAGAACTGTACCCCCAAAATGGGAGAGTTTTATATGAATTTTACCTTAGTAAACATTTTTAAAAATTTTTTATTTATTTATTAGAGGCACAGAGAGAGAGAGAGAGAGAGAGAGAGAGAGAGGCAGAGACACAGGCAGAGGGAGAAGCAGGCTCCATGCAGGGAGCTTGACGTGGGACTCGATCCCGGGTCTCCAGGATCATGCCCTGGGCCAAAGGTGGTGCTAAACCGCTAAGCCACCGGGGCTGCCCCTTGGTAAACATTTTTTTACATTGAAGCCATGAAATATCGGTAAGATTCACTAAGTGAAGAGGATAGAGAGAGAAGAGAGGAGAACCAGAGGCTGCTAATCTCATCAATGGGTAAGAGGTGCAGTTATCCCCATCTGACACGTGAGGAAAACAGGGCTCAGGGGCAGCCCCGGTGGCTCAGTGGTTTAGCGCCGCCTTCAGCCCAGGGCCTGATCCTGGAGACCTGGGATCGAGTCCCACGTCAGGCTCCCTGCATGGAGCCTGCTTCTACTCTCTGCCACCCTCTCCCTCTCTCTCTGTGTTTCTCATGAATAAATAAATAAAATCTTAAAAAAAAAAAAAAAAAAAAAAAGGAAAGGAAAACAGGGCTCAGAGAAGTGACGTGACTTTCCCAAGATTACACAGCTACTAAGTAGTAAAACTGAGGCTGGAAGCCAGAACCATCCGGTATTAAGGTATACCTTCTTTTCAGTCTGCCCCATCCAAGGGCCAGGGCCTGGGGCTAAGCATAATGACAACACAGAGAGTTAAGACCCCAACTCCTATTCTTTGAGGAAGACAGGCAGCAGCCTGAGGGCTGAGCCTGAGCCTGAAAACCATGTGCTTTGCAGAGAAGAGTGTATACTTAGAATGGAGGGTATGGGCATCACTGTGAAGATGGCCTTTTGCCATGTTCTCTCCACCAATCCTCACTGTACCCAATGGAAGCCCTAGCAAGATGACAGGCCAGGGTAGAGGGTTCTATCTTGGGCCCACCAGACACCCAGGGAGCCACCATGAGATCTTCCCCAGGGGAGAAACCATCCCCTGCCCTGATCCTCCAGAGATCTCAACATTGCCACAGACAGCACTTTCCACTTTTCCACCTCCAGAAGCATTTGCTGAGGACAACTACCTTCAAAGCTCTTCCTGGGGCTCATTGATCAATCTCAGCTCTGGTGATGAATGAGCTCTCTCCTGGTCAGTGACCATAGCTGAGTGATGGCTCCCTCTTTCCCTCATTCCACCCCTTCCCACTACTCCCCACACTTCCACAAAAGGAAGCCCTGCCATTACCTGATTCAAAAGATCTTCAATGGTTTCCCATTGCCTAGGCAGCACTTTGTAAAATGCAAGCAGTAATAGACCATGAAATCAATGTAATGGGTCATTTAAAAATATGAAATCAAGTAGAAAAGAAAGTAGAGTGTATCACATGTGCTAAGGTTAAATTCTATCTCTTAAAGTGTCTTACATATGTGTGTGTATACTGACCAGAGTATACATACAACAAGGATTTCTTGCAGTGGATCACAATCAAAAAGGTTTAAAAGCCTCAAAAGAATAAATAAATAAATAAATAAATAAATAAATAAATGCCTCAAAAGTCTTGCTACAATTGCCTTTCTTGTCTCTCACTATACGTATGTGTCCCCACATTCTACATCCCATCCAAACCAAGACATTCCTCCAAACACCATCCCTCTTCATGCTTACAAAGCTTGACTCAAATTCCTTCCTCCATATTTGTCTTTCCCTTGCCCTCTTGTCTGTTGCGATTCTGTTTGACAACACAACCCCCAAAAATCTCAACCTTGTCCCCAATCAAAGCTCAACACATATCCCTCTTTGTTCCTATTGCGCTTTTTCCTACACCTCTCTTTAGCATTCTTCATTCTGCTAGAATAAAGGTTAAGACAAATGTCAGTTTCTCCCAGTTGCCTTGAGTTTTGAGCACATATATAATCCATCCTCCTTTCCTCTCCAACTAACACAGTGCCTGGGACATCAAAATTGCTAGGGAAATGCTTATTCGTTTGAGCTGAATCCTCAAAAAACCCAATGAAGTGGGTATTATTATTTCCATTTTGCACATAACAAAAGTGGAGCTCAGAGAAGGTAGGTGACTTTCCTGAAGTCATACAGCTTGGTTAGGAGAGGAGCAGCAGAACAGAACAGGTGGATCAGTGTTCCCTCACTGCAATCCTCACTTCTGGCTGTACCTGGTCTCTGGAGTGTGGGCCTCAGGGCAGATGCCTCAGTCACTGACCTTGCTGCTGGAGAGAAGTCTGAGCCAAGCATTCCCTGGTACACCACAACCAGCTCTGGGGTGTGGGGAGGGAGGGGAGTGCTGCCCCCAAGAGATTGGGCTTGGAGGAGGCTGAGAAAGTCAGGAAGACAGGCCAGGGTGGGCCGGAAGGGGCAGGAGGGAGGCAGAGACAAGCCAGGCAGATGAAGATAAAGAGAAGAGGAAACAAGAGGGAAGGAGGGACAGAGAACAGAGGAGGAAGGAAGGGGAGAGAAGGAAGTGCACAGGAAGTGTACAAGAGGCCCCTGTGGTTGCCCCCTGTGGTTGACCCCTGTGGTTGCCTAGCTGGCTCTGGGGCCAGCTCCCACAACACCCTGCTCCTCCGTGGGTCAGGGCTTCTTGCCCTTCTGTGTGTCCACCAGGGGCCTCTAGCATCTGGCAGATGGCAGCTCCCTCATCTTCTCCGTCTGGTCAGAAAGTGACCCATCTTCAGCTCAGTGGGTAACACCAGCTTCTCCTCCAGGTGGACAGAGCTTGCTTAGGATATGTGGTACTTTGGTGGCAGAGCTGGATTTGAACCCATGGCTGCTGCCTCCCACTCTGGGGAGCTTTCCTGCTCCACAGACTGCTCCTAGGGAAGCTTCCCTGGTAAGTCACTTCTCCAACTGTGGACTGTGAGTCAGGAGACCTCCTTTCTGATTCCTAGATCCAGAATGAAATAAATGAGTGACCTTGGTCAACTTTACTGACTTCTCTGGATGTGGATATTCTCAGGTGTCCAATGGATCAAATGAGAAGGAGATCCAGCACTGCTGACCACGTAGTGATTAACACTAGGTGTCATCACTTTACATGCTTCCTTTAATTCAATGTATATAGTCATTGCTATTTTATAGAACATAGGGATAGACCCACTACTGATTCCAAATTGTAGGATCAGATTTTCTATAATAAGGAGTATGTCCAGGAAAAGTATCTTTGAAGTTAGACTCAACAGAAATCTACCAGCCAGAAAATGTCCTCCAGCATTACAGGCTCTTCATTATCCTAACCATCCCCAACATTCATGAATCCCCATGGTTCATTTATTTTCTCTGCTGGTATTTAATGAACACATCCCATGATCTGGGAGTACAACAGTAAAAACTAAAACAAGCAAGAATGATGACATAAACATTGGAGAAAAATAAAGAAGAGGGGCTTCTGGGTGGCTCAACGGTTGAGCATCTGCCTTTGGTTCAGGGCAGTCCTGCAGTCCCGGGATTGAGTCCCACATTGGGCTCCCCTCAAGGAGCCTGCTTCTCCCTCTGCCTGTGTCTCTGTCTCTCTCTGTGTGTCTCTCATGAATAAATAAATAAAATCTGGGGGATCCCTGGATGGTTCAGTGGTTAAGCGCCTGCCTTTGGCTCAGGGCATGATCCTGGAGTCCCAGGATCAAGTCCCATGTCGGGGTCCCTGCATGGAACCTGCTTCTGTCTCTGCCCACCCCTCCCCCCATGTCTCTCATGAGTAAATAAATCAAATCTTTAAAAATAAATAAATAAATAAATAAATAAATAAATAAATAAATAAAAACTTAAAAAAGAAAAAAAGAAAAATAAGGAAGAAAGAGAGGTAGGGAGTGTTGGAGATGCATTGCAATTTTTAAAGAGATGACAAAGGAAGACCTCACTGTAACAGCAAGATTTAGGCAATAATCCAAAGGAAGCAAAGAGTGAGTCATGCACTTATGTGCAGGAAGAGCACTGAAGGAAAAAGGAACAGCAAGTGCCATGACCAGGACACAGATGCTTCCTTGGTGGTTTCGAAGACCAACAAGGGGCCATATGGCTATAGTATGAAGAACCAGGGGCAGGGTGGCAGGAGACAAGCAGGTGTGGGAGGTGGGAAAGGCCTATCAGCTATATCTGATCTCTTGTTGGGTCACGAATTACTACAAACTTAGCAGCCTCAGGTAGCACGTAGTTATCTCACAGGCTGGAAGTCTGGGCATAGCTTAACTGGATTCCGTGTGAGGCCACAGTCAAAGTTTAGCTAGCGCTGTGTTCTTATCTAAACTTCGAGGGCGGGGGGAGGATCTGCCTCCAAGCTCATGTGGCAGCAGCATTCAGTTGCTTGCAGGCTGCTGGATGGAAGCCCTCAGTCAACTGGATGTCAACTGGAGGCATCTCTTAGCTCCTTACTGCATGGTCTTCTCCATATGGCAGCTCACAACATTCTGCTTCTTCAAAGCCAGCGGGCAAGACAGTGCCCTGGCAAGACAGGTGTTGGAATCTTACGTAATATAATCATGGATGCATAGTCACAAATAAACTGTCATCTTTACTGAACTTTATTGATTAGAAGCAAGGCATTGGACCTGCCCATACTCAAGGGGAGGAGATTATGCATTGGTGTGAATACAAAGAGGTGGGGGACCCTCGGGTTCACCTCAGAGTCTGTCTGCTTTGCCCTCTCTCCCCTAGTGACTCATGTCCATTGCACTTGCAAAATAAATTTGCCACCAGCCTCCGAAGACCAAAGTCCCGAGAGTCATCTAAATCAGGTTTAGATATAGAGGAGGTTCCTTTAGGTGTTCCTCTTACTTGATTTGTAAAAATAAAGATACAAGTAATCTGTCTGCATAGACATAACATACAACAGTAGGATAACAACAATGGGCATTCCTGTTCAAAAAAGGGTAACATGGGAGGTACAGAGGAATCACTGGTCCACAGCAATTCTGAAATGCAGCTGGGTGAGTGTTGGGTGCTCCCTGATTAGGTTTTAAGACTTGAGGATTCTTCCATGTCTCTTGGCTCTGCTTTCTGGGCTTCTGCCCTCTGAGTCATCCTTCCTTCTCCATGAAAGATAGCATGTGTTTTTTTGTTTGTTTGTTTTTTGTTTTAAAGATTTTGTTTATTTATTCATGAGAGAGAGAGAGAGAAAGGCAGAGAGGCAGAGACACAGGCAGAGGGAGAAGCAAGCTCCATGCATGGAGCCCGAGTGGGACTCGATCCCGGATCTCCAGGATCACGCCCTGGGCCTTAATCTCTTGAAACAGTCCTTTGTGTGACTCAATACATATCCTGATCCTTTGATCTTCATGATGTTTTAACAAAAGATTATATCATCACACTTTCTGCTTTTTTTCTAAACCAGGGTTTACCTCTCTTCCATGTGCTTGGAGGCCATTTCTTAATTTTAGCATCTTTTGCTCGGCAGTGAGGCTGAGAATTTTCAAAATTATCAAGTCTTCATTCCTGTTGGACAGTTTTTAAACCATCCCCCCCCCCCCCAACTTCTCTCTCTCCTCTCACATTTGGCTGGAAGCAGCAAGAAGCAACCCACCAGCACCTCGGTGCTTTGCTTATTAATCTCAACTATATTAGCCAACATATCACTTACATGTTCTACGTTCCACATCACTGTAAGACCCAATGTGGCTAAATTTTCTACCGCTTACTTGACAAGGACCCCTTCCTCCAGTGCTATTAATAAAACACTCTCTTTCAATCTTTGCTTGCAAGCCCTCCCCAAGTCCATCTCGCTGCTAACAGTCCAG